>NW_022111310.1:23746119-23759839 GCF_000313985.2 Echinops telfairi
TGTGTTTATCAGCCAGGTTGGCACAATATGCTTTAACTATCTCAGGTGAGTCAGTATGCTTGGGAAGCCACCAGCCTGTGCTGTTGGTGGATCAGGATCTAGCAAAAATGAGAACTGAAGGACATGATGACAGAAGGTAAGGGGGTCTTTTTTTGCTATAATCGGGAGTTAAGGCTTTGTGATGTAGTTTGTACAGGGGGTGCAGAAAGATTCCAAGCAAGAACAAGATAAGGGCAGATCTACCCATGGAAATAAAGGGATTGGGGCAGAAGCTTGGGGATTTGAAAGAGTGTTTGTAGTTATATGAACATGTACTGGCAAAAGTTAAAAGAAATCTCCTTTCACGTTTCTCTCTCTGTCAATAAAACCCATTGAGTTGGAAGGGTGTTGTGTTTATTTGATTTCAGGAAATGATATATTCTTTATATGTGTGTGTATGTTTGTGATTTTTTTTAGCCCTCACGCTTTCTTCATTTTCCCTCTGGACTGCATATCATTGCATGCAGTGGCCTGCAGGTTCTTGATTTTCACTGAGAAATGTACTTGTGGGGTTGTTGGGCCTGTAAAACATGAAATTAAACAGTGTCATGTCTTTCACACCCTCCTCCCTGCTCACCCAGGAACCCAAATTAAATTTCACACCGAACAAGCCAAGCAGCTCACATGCTCCACAGACCCCAGCACTTGGCTTTGATGGCCACAAGGTGGACGTTCCTGTCATCAGGCTCCACATCAACTCAGCTGCCTCCATTTAGATGGGAAAATTTAGCTGGGTTTGGGACTTGGTCTCATACTGCTGTAAATTCCCCCCGGACCAACAGGATCTGTCCCTGTGAGCATGTGCACAGCAGTTTATAATACACAGAGCAGCATCTGTCTGCATGCAAGCCTACAGAGCTAGAAATAGTATAAACCTCTTGCAGGTGGGAAAAACAAGGCTCGGTGAGTCATCTGGACTCCACTGGAAGCTCAAGGAGGCCTCCTCTCCCCGGCCCCCTTCCCTGCCAGTAAACACATACTCCACCCTCACAACCGGGTTTTGACCACGTGGCCACCACTGCCTGTGATGCTTTCAGATAAGAGATGCCCAGGATCAGTGAGGGAAACATAATTAAAACCCCAAGCACAGTGAAATTGGAACATTAGCATCCAACAGGTTCTCATTGACTCCTTTTGGTGAGTAGGTGACTTGGCTTCTCTTCTTGGTCTGGTTTAGTTTGCAATCTCCACCGAAGCGCGCTTGGAATCGTAGCAGGATGCCAGCCATCACGACTAGGTTAAGCGATGGCTGCAGATGAGGTGCCTTGGCTGGAATTGAACCCGGATCTCCTGCATACAAGGTGAGCATTTTACCCTCCAAACACCGCTGCACCACATGCTGTTAATTTCTTTAAAATGCAAATGGTCGCTTTTTTTCTCTTTCAACCTCCCCTTTATTTTGAAACCAGTTTTATTGTCTAAAAACTGAAGGGCCATATTATCATCTCCTCGTGGCCCTTATAACCTCCCTCTCTCTCACTGTCTCCATAGTCAGTCACTCCTCTGACCTGCCAGCATATACTTTCTGTCCACAGTGCTAGACTCGGGAACCTCATCTGCGCAAGTCTTTTCTATCTTCAATATCAGCTAAAAGGCCACAGCCAGTGAAATGAAATTCCTTGTCCTCAACATAATTCATCTCACCCTTTGCCATGGTCCAATGAAATATAGGTCTCTCGCATTACATCTGGCTGGCATGGCCTGCTTTGTTTGACATTCTGTAGCCATACTGCTGGAGGCCAAGGCCAAGGCCTGGTTTGTGTTGGATTTTTATGCAACACTTTGCATAATGTTGTATATTTCACTAAATGGAATCTCATCCACCAAATAAAAAGTGACTGTGCTTCTGTGCGAGTATCCAAATTTGTGTGTTTACCTGAGTGATAGACAGTTAATTTCATGAATAAACTTGCAGAAAGCCCCCGAGGGGTGCTAATGAGTAATATTTCTTCCAGGATTTGTTTACAGTGTATGTTGCCTGGGACAGTAAGTTGGCAAACTTGATGGGTAGGAGAAATGGAGAGAAGGCAAGCCTTCCTAGTGACTAAGAGACTTCCCATTGAAAACCATGTTGAAATTCACCCAATCCAAAATGTAATGCCTACTACATTTCTCCCCCTGAAACTGTTGATTGCATTTCTCTGGAACAAGGCGCTTCTTATCTTAAAAGGCAATGATGAAAAGCCAGTGTGAGACAACGGTCTTTCATTAAGCATAAATCTGCATTCCTCCTTCAATGCAACAGCCTTAATCCTACCCATTGGATGCTCTAGAACAATTGTTGGCATTCTTTCTAACACACACACTAGGACATACCTAAAGATGACTCTCACGGCTTCTTCATGTTTCACCTTCATTGCTCCACACTGAGCCTCAGAGGAAATAAAAGCCTTGTTTGGGATAATAGCCAGGTAAAGCCATACTCACTAGCCTGGAGTGATCTTTCCTTTGTAGCACGAGGGCTGTGATGGCTGTTAGCTCAGTGTGTCATCTTGGTAAGGTTATAATGACCAGTTATTCAATTAAAAATTACTCTAGGAGTTATGAGGTTATTTTACAGATGAGTTTAACGTCTACAATTAGATACCTTCAAAAGAGATTATTTTGGCTAATCTGGGTCTCATCCAATCAGCTGTAAAATTTTAAGGAGCAAATTGAAATTTCCCCAGGGAAGCAGCCCTAAAGATTCAGACTTCAAAGATCCACCCAGTCACAAGACTTCATGAGATGAACTGTTAATATGGAGAGCTCAGTAGTTGGATAGATCGCTAACTAACTAGATAGGCGGTGGTAGTTCAGTGGTAGAGTATGTCCCTCCCACGAGGGAGACTCATGTTCAATTCCCAGCAATGTGCAGCCACTACCCATGTGTCAATGTAAGCTTGCATTTTGCTTTGACGCTGAACACGTTTCAGTTCAGATTTCAGACTAAGACTAACTTGGAAGAAAGGCCTGGTGATGTACTTCTGAAAATCAGCTAACAAAATCCCTGTGAATCATAATGGTCCAATCAACAAAGAAATCATGGAGTTGGTGCAAGCACTAGCAGCATTTCAAGGCAGTATGCACAGGGCTGCGTGAGTGGGGATCAACTCAATGGCAGATACTTGTTACCTCCAACTAGTTCTCTTTCTACAGTTTAACTCTGAGTTTTACTCAAAGATTTGCTTATACAGGAGAGAATTTCAGACTTCAAGATTGGATAAGATGTAAAGCTATTTATGAAAAAAGCCTTTAAACTCCTCTCTCTAATTGCCATGGAAACAACTGTTGCCTGCACGCTTTGGGATAACCATGACCACAATAGCGGCGTAGTGATCGCCATGAGTGGCCATAGAAGCCTATTCCGGCAGGTCTTTGTATTTCCCTTCCTGCAGCAGGCTGCATCTGGGGGAAGGAACTGACTGCGTTTCTCCCTGAGGCTAATACGATTTTTCAGATGCAGGTGACACTTGGGCAGACAAGCACCTGCTCTTCGGGGGCCTGAGGCGTTCTGCTAACCTGGGAAGGAATTTGCTGCTGCAGCTAATCTAGAAAAGGTTAACTGAGAACTCCTAGCAATGGTGTAAAGCTTGGAATGCTTTTAAAACTGCCCTTGGGATAGCACTGAACCCAGAAGTCAGTGGGGGTAGGGGTAGAAAAAGGGGAGTCTGCTCCTGGAAACAGCTCTCTTAGAGGTGCAGCTGAGTGATAGACCATGTTTTAATGTCGGGCCACACAAGACCTAATCTTGGATCTTTCACTGTTGCTGCTGTTCTGTGCCAGAGCGCTGGTGTTGACCTATGGTGGCAAAACCCGGCCAGGTCACGCATCATCCTCAAGATGGTTGTTATTTTTGAGCCCATTGTTGGAGCTACTGTGTCAATCCATCTCATTGAAGGTCTTCTTAAAAAAAAATCTTAATTTGTTTACTTTTTTTTCACAATTTCACTGACGTATAATTCATCTATCATATATTTCAGTAGTTCAATCACATTCATAATGGTGTGTAACCATCCATCGATGCCAGAATATGTCTTCTTCTGTGCACTTGTTGTTAGCTCTCCATTTCTCACCCACCTCCCCTGACGTGTCTCTTTGAAACTCTGCAGTTGTCTCTATAGGCTTAATGATCTTGGGTTTCATATGAAGAAAAACACACCAAATTGAAACAAAACACAAATGACCCAACAACAATGACAAGATGAAACAGAGACAAACCTCAATCAGAAACAAAGTAGAAAATATTTAAAAACTAGAACAATCATACATTGGATCAAAAGGGAGAACAAATGATAAGGTGCCAGGTTTTGAACTAATGACAACTACAGTCCTCCCTAAAATGCACTCTGTCCGAGAAAAAGACTGCAACAGTATACTGACAGGGAGATGCCAGAGTTTCAGGCCACATTTCATCTTTCACTGTCATCCCTAGCTTAATGCAAAATAGGTGCTCAGAATTTAGACCTAATACTCTTCTTTCCTCCAAGTTTAGTGTTTATTATTTACAATTCTTGGATCACATAGGCTGCCTTCTTTAGTGTGGACTTAACTTATGCCTCACTTAGATATCTCCTTGCTTTAAGACAAGTCTTTTAAAACCCTTGATGTTATTCTTTCTGATATTCTGGCACCATCTGCTTTCTTCACCACACTTCGATATAGCACCTATTATCTTCAAGGGGACAGGTATTAAGCAAGTGAGCAAGGTCATGTTATAAGAACTAATTGTTCTTAGATTAAGGTTATGGCTAATTGTTAGCTCAAAATACTTTCATATATTTATGTCCCTGGTTCACTTTAAAGACATAATTATTATTAATTTGTGAAGAACATTATACATTATCACTATATGACATATGTTAGGCCTTCTTCTAAGGCCTTCTTCTTTTTTGATGACCTTCCTATCTTAACAAGTTTGAGGTCCTTTTCCAGGGACTGGTCTTTCATGATAGCATGTCCAAAGTACATGAGACAAAATCTAACCATCCTTCCTTCTAGGGAACATCCTGCTTGTACTGCTCCCAACACAGATTTGTTTGTTCTTCTGTAAATCCATGGTACTTTCAATATTCGTTGCCAGCACCGTAATTCAAATGAATCGATTCTTTCTTATTTATTGTCCAACTTTCACGTGCATGCGAGGCAACTGAAATCACTATGATTTGTTTGAGGTAGGTGCATCTTAGTCCTCAAGCGACACCTTCACTATTCAGCATTTTAAAGAGAACCCCACGAAATGCTTCTTGAGAATTAGTAAGGGACTTTGTGACCGCTGAGACTCAGTTTCTTCACTTGTTTTTGTTTGCCATAGAGTGAATTCTAACACATATAAAACAAGGATAACAACTGTACATCCTTTCAGGGTTTCTAGGAGGGTTAATGAAGTAACCCCATATAAAATTCCTGGCCCATAATACATGCTCAATAAAATTTATCTATCACTCTTACTATTGTCTTTTTTATCCAAAATCATTTTATTAGGGCATAATCTGGACATCATAGTTCAGTCATACCAAACAGTATTGCACAATCACACAGATCTTTTTAAAATAGTTTTTCTCCTTCTTGTACTCCTCAATATCAGATCCACAAAGTCCCCTCACCTCACCTGCTGTACTGCCATCACCACCCCCACTCACCAGGGATCCTTATTCTAGTTATTATCTCTATAGCGTCACCCAACCTGGGATTCATATACCAAAAAACACAGAAAACTATGTAACAGAGAGTCAGGAAGGCTACCAAAAATAACAAAATACAGCAGAGATATACCCTGTGATAGTTAAGGTTTATTGTGCCAACCTGGCCAGTAAACACATGTGGGGTTAATTGAAGGGCAGAGAGATAAAATGAGCCTCACCTTTCTTGTTCTCTGATGGTCAGACCAGGGTGCAGCTGCCTTAGCTATTTCTTTGCCTCAGCTGGCAAGACTCACTTCCTACAAGACATCCCTGAGGAGAAGCCACATGGCCTACCCCAATGCAGCCCTGGGTGCTGGAACAGCCGTGTGGAGACCCCTGCTAGCGATGACTCAGCTTTCCTCCTGCAGTCGGCGTCATTGCGTGTGTTTTGTGAGTTTGAGGAGGATTTTGGAGATCGGTGTCGGACATATGGGCTAATGTTGGATTTATAGGCTTGGACTGGACTGAGTTGGGATCCTTTCTTAAGGTACACTTACCTTTTATATAAAACTCTCTCATATATACATAGGAGTTTTGGAGGATTTGTTTCTCTAGTCTACCCAGACTAACTCAAACCCCAATTTGGAAAACAAAAAGAAAACCAGAAGACATTAAAAACCAGATCAAACTCAAAGTGTATCAAAAGGGAAATCAAACAACAAGGTTTTAATCATTCAAGTCAGAATTTCACAATTTAAGCTCTAATACCATTCCCATCTTCGGATTTGGATTATGTAATTTACAATCCTTGGATCAGACAGGCCAGTGTGCTTCTTCCATTTGGGCTTAGTTGATGTCTCACTTTGATGGGTGCTTGTTTGAAAGCATGCCTTTAGGACCCCAGACACTATTCTTTCTGATAGCCAGGCACCATCTAATTTCTTTATCACACTTTGCTGTAGCACCCATATCTTCCAGGGTTCCTTCATGCGGGTGCATATCGAGCAGGCCCATGTCATAAGAACTCATTGTTCTTAGATTGGGACTATTGTCTTAATTCTTTCTCCCTCTCTTTTTAAAAATTATTTCTCTTTTTTAAAAATGGTTTCATTGGCACTTTGTCCACCTATCATAGAATTCAACCATATCAAGAGGACCTGTACAATCTTTACCACAATCAATTTTAGAACATTTTCTTTCCCCCTGTACTAATTGTTACTCATGTTATTTTCCACCATTTTGGCAAAAGTATACACAATAAAACATTCACCGATTCAGCAACTTCTGCATGTATCATTCAGTGCCATTGATTATACTCTTCAGGTTGTGCAACCATTATGGTTATCCCTCTCACAATTGTTCCACCACCAATGCATTGAACTCAATACCCACTAAGCAAAAGCTCTCCCTCCTTCGCCCATGGCCAATGGTAATCATAGGTCAAGTTTGCTTTCCTTTTTCCTAGTAGTTTTGTTGATATACTATTCATATATCATACACTTTCATAGTTAAATCACTTCTAAAAAGACTTGTCTATACATCATCACAATCAGCTCGAATGCTCCTTGCCCCATATTTTCTTAATTCTTAAGTTATTTTACTAATGTTTCCGTAGTTCTCTACTGTGATTGATGACCATCTTCCTTAGCAGATTGCAAGAATGCAATATGCAAACTCTGCAATCTTTCCCTTCGAATAAGTGATTTCACAGTTGTCTCAATTACTTTATACATATGGCTATTTTAATACCTAGAATAGTTTATATAATAGCTAAGAGGATACAAGCCACTAGGGTTTGAGTCCCAGTTCTATCACATGATAGCACTATGATCTCATACAAATTATTTCACCTCTGTGCTGTACTATCCTCCCTTATAAACTGGAAGTAACAATAGTACCTAGCTCACAGGGCTATTGTAGGGAATAAATATACTAATATATACAAAAAGCTTGAAACAGTGCCTAGCACTTCATAAAAACGTGATCAGTGATGGTTATTCCCATTGTGCTTTGCATGAGAATTAAATAAGATATGTTTTTTAAAATACCTGGTACCCAGTTGGTGTACAATGTAGTAATAGGGGTTGCAATGCTGCTATTTATAGAAACAGCGACAACCACATCATCTTAATCTGACTTTTGGAAACTGGGAAAATTTTCTGTGAGGTAAGATTAATTTACAGGTCTTCTCTGTTTCAATCCCTTTTTAATCTCAGATCCATGTAACTTAGCTTTAAAAAGAAATAGTTTCTAGTAACTTCTATCTGCAGAATAAAATCAAACCACTAGATTTGATTTAATCTGTGCTCTCTCCTTCAGTGAACCTTTCTGCTCGGTTTCCTAGGCTGGTTCTGTTCCTCATCTCTTCTTTGCTTTGATTCACAGCCTGGTGCACCTCAGCATGGACGCGGTGTTTGTACGTCTCTTGATGAAGATTAACATCAGACCATCCCGTCTGAAATGGTGTCAGCCTGGACAATGACAATCATACCAAGGGGCTTCAAAAAGGTCATGGAATCTTCCATTATCTCTTAATTCCATGCATTTTTTTTTATGCCTCCTCATACACCTGTAATAGGAGCCAGCAATTGGGTGTCTGGCACTTTACTTTCAGTTTTCCCTTTAAAAAGACAATTCACAATGATGCTGCTGAGGGAGTACCATTAATCCCCTTTCAGACATGAAGCATCCAAGGTTAAACCAAATAAACTGACTTGTTCAAAATGCTACAGCCAGCTTGTAGCGGAATTTCTCATGTACATCATTATCTTACATTCCTGGTCCATTATTCATCTTGAAAAACTTTTATTTACGTAAAACAAGCACACAACAGTGGGAATATCATGCATCCACAGCGTGATGAATTTTTATAAGGTACAATCAAGACCAAGAACATGATACTTCCTTCTTCTAGTGACTACTCCCTGACGAGTAACTCTTAGACTGATGACCACTGGCATGCATTATTCTGTACTTCCTATAAGTGGACTCATGCCACCTATATTCTTTTGTGCCTGGACACTTTAGCTCAGGATAAAAATTTGCAATAATGTTCCATTATCTTTTGATGCACTGATTCAGTTGCCTAGTGCTGTAGGCCAGTCACCGTCATTACCGTAGAGCAGTTCATATAGTCACTATATTATATTATAGTGTGACTTACAAATTCAATGTTGGATGGACCTGGCAATGTGCAAAGCTCCCACAGAGAAAAGGCTATGGATCTGAATAAACATCGCAGAACAGTTGGGAAGTTACCACGGAGGTAAACAGGTCACAACTGTGATAAAAAAAATTAAAGGAGATGTGTGATAAGCTCTCACTGCCTTGGTAGATGTCGACCTTTAGTGGCCCTGTAGGACAGTGTAGAACCACCCCTGTGAGTTTCTGAGACTTGAACTCTTTATGAGAGTCGAAAGCGCTGTCTTTCTCCCTTGGAGTGGCTGGTGGTTTCAAACAGCTGACCTTGTAGTTATCAGTCCAAAGTGTAACCAATATACCACCAGGACCCCTTTATATAATAAGCTACTACCCTTCAAATTTAATACCTAGTTATATATTTAAAGACTGTGTCTAATTTGGAGACCACCAGTTTCTACATTTATACACCTAATTAAAAATTTCAAAAGAATTCAGGATTTTTTTAGGTAGTGAGATAGTTTATTGTGCCAGCCTGGTTGATAAACACAGGTGGGATTGACTGAAGGGCAGAGAGATAAATGGCTTGGTGAGCCTTGCCTTTCTTGTCTCTCGCTCTGTGATCATCGGACCAGTGTGCGGCTGCCTTGCTTGTTCTGTGCCTCAATTTAAAGGCTACACTGCCTGTGGGACGCCTAGCCTGTGGACTGTGTTGCTGTAAGTTGAGGTCCCTTTAAGACTTCCCTGGAGCGGGGGACTGGCAGTTGGTGACCTGCCTTATGATTGGCTGTTGTGCTGACATAGCCTAGCTCTCTCTACAAATAGAGGAAGATCTGGCATCAGACAGAGACTTGAAGGACTGCTAGACTCTCAACTTTCTCTCACGGACGTGAGTTGCACTAAGCCATTTATAGTGCTTTCTAATTTAACTGTTTATTTCTTGTATTGTATATTTATCTGTATATGATTTAACAGTTCATTTCTCATTATATATCTAATTATCTTTATAAATAAATATATTATCAGGAATTTGGTTTTATCTCTCTAGAGAACCCTGTCTAACACATTTAGATATGAATTGCAAATAGAATACAGATAAAATCATTTCTAGAGTGTGTGTGTGTGTGTGTGTGTTTGTGTTAATGAAGATCCCCCCTCATTACTCTTCTCCAGTGGACCACATGATCACCACCATATGGCTACTGCCAGATGGACCTAAACTGACCTCTGTGCACACCAAACCATGGCCTCTCTAAGCTTGTGACCCCTGCCATGGGCATCCCACAACCTACTGATCCCTGCCATGGTTGTTGGGCACTTAGGCAGCTTCCGGTTCTCCAGAGAGTGCTGCTATGAATGTTCTGGGGTTTCTGAATGTATTCAGTTCTATATGGCTGCATTAAACTGAACCTGCATGTTGGGAGTCTTGGAAGACTATGCTGCCCATGTATTTTCCTTCTAACAAGCAGGAACACGGGCATATGCTTCCATGCCAATATTACTGCTTTATTATGTCTGACAAGGAGCAGTCTTGGAAGAGGTTGAATCTGGTTGTTAGTTACTGTCACAAGGAGCTTCTCAGTGTCAATTACACCAAGCAGAAAGAGGCCACTTTGGCAGGAGTTCTCCAACATCTTAAAGAGAGTCATGAATTATCCTCGCTCAACAGGTTAATTTAGATAGCTATTTTAAGGAAGCTTTTACAGTCAACTCAGGCTGCAGGCCTATCAGGATGCGGTTTTATTCAGTGATAACAGTGACATCTCACATTTGCACAGCACTTTACGATTTAGAAAACATTTTTTAACATGTGTTTCTAAAAGCAATATGCACACCACCCCGCAGTGCTTGTGGTGTTATTAATGATATTTTCTGGGACGATGACACAGGCTCAGAGGAGCATTTGTCCAAGGTTGCATAGTTGAACCATGGTCACACCCACCTCTGTCCTAAATGCCTATTTTGAAGGCTGCCTATATCCTAAAAAAGAACAAACAGAAAACCAGTTTTTAACTTGGGGGCCACCTTAATCTTTTTGTAGACAAGGAAATTATCTAGTGAAATCTCACCCTAAGTGGATAAGATGTATTCCAACTCAGCGCTTTCATGTCCAGGGTATGAAATGTGGCCATCCATTGACAGCTGGTGTAACTCTCAGCCATACTCTCGAAGCCAGGAAGGTGTAAGAACAAGTTAAAGAAAACTCTAAGGCCACATACTATAGTCCATCAGAATTAAACTGGGCTACCCAACTCTTTATAAGTATGTCACCAAATCCTGCTACTTCAGGTTTCTAATTCAAGAAACTACACTGCTGAGCTAGAGTTGCCTTGCCCTCCTAGAGCTAAGTAGTTGACCCAGCTCCACCCTTGACTGTGCTCCTGCCTCCCAGGGGTTGTTAGCACTTCTCTGGAGCGCCTCCAGTTTTGAGTCTTGCTGTTCTCCACCCATCTGCCTGGCCAACGGTGGAGGAAGGCTCAAGTCTCTCTCTCTCTGAAGAATGAATGTTTCTGCTTATAGACATACCCCTTGTGGGGAGCTCATCTATTTGGATAAATGTAAAACTTTGCAACTTAAATTTGTCCAATACAATGAGCCAGCTATCTCCTTCCCATCTGGCTCTAAAACACAGGATTTTCTCTTTGACCAACAAAGAGATTGGCGAAATCAGTCAACAGACTTTTTCTGTAAAGCATCAGAGAGTGTTTTGTGCCATTCATTCTATATGATCTCTCTGGCAATTACTTAACTCTGCCATTGTAACACAAAAAGCAAACAGAGACAATATGTAAATGAATAAGCCTGGCTGCATTCCAAAAAAACTTAATTTAGAAAAGCAGGCAGTGGGCCAGATCTGGTCTGAAGGCCACAGTTTGCTGACCCCTGCTGTATAAGACGAATCCTGGTTAGAAAATTCCACCATCACTTTAATGCAATCTAGCATCTGTCAAAGTTGAGGTATGGCATCTGATATTTGACAGCAGAGTCAAATCGCCATGCTCATCATCTCGTCATTTAACTCTCCCAAGTGATAAGGAGCATGCTGGGTTGATAAGGCTTCAACATGATTTTCCTCCATTGATTTTGCAGGGGAGAAATGCTAAAAAGGCCAGACAGAGCATGGAGCAAGTTAAGATGTTGTTGGCTGAGGTATGAGATCTTGACTAACAAGAGTTTAGTCCATAAGGACATTTCCTATTCATATCATTAGATAAGAATGAGTTGATCTTAAGAACACAAGCCCTTTGCATTATCTACCTGGCCATTTTCACCACGTTGGTTTCTCATTCTGATTTGTCGAAAGATAACTGTAGTAATTGAGAAAAATTCAAAGATACTTCATCTTATGTAAATGTCTCCTCCCTGGAAGGTGAAAATAATCCCCAGAAGTGTTGTGCCCCCCATAAGACCATCTTTGATATGATGCAGAAATAGGCCAGATGCTTTTCCCTAGCCAGGCACTGACACAGAAGAAAGGGGAGAGCCCAATGACGGTGTTTGATCAAGCATGACTCATCCTCTGGGTTCGGCTGCATTGCCCTGAATGAGTAAGGAAGCAGGGGTCAGAGGAGGGCGTGGGATGACCAGTCGATAGACCATCAGTTCAGCACCCAAAGAATGTAAAGAGAATAAAAATCTTCTTTGAGGGTGATGGTATATGATTAAGAGTCAATTACATTTCTTTCATGTGTATGTGATTAAAAAACCCAATTACATCTCCCTGTTTCCCCCCTACTCAGAGCAAAGGGAATACCCACGCTTTTCCATGTTTGCACCAGAGAACAACCTGTTGGGGAAAGCTGAGGTGATATACTCCCTTGAATTTAGGGTTTTAGACTGGTTCATGTGAGCCTGCTGGGAATTGGAATCCCTACTCTAGATGACCCTGATAGATAGCCACATATTATTTTAGATACTGATATTTAAGAACCATTTGAAGGTCTTACAAAAATGTAGATTATGACTCAGTATATCTGAGTTGGAAATGCAAATTAACAGATATTTGAATGGGAATGAATCAATTAAAAGTGCTGCTTGAATTTGAGCAGTGGCTGGAACATGGTTATCAACATGAGTGTTACCAACAATCACCTTGTTAAATGTAGTGTCCTATGTGTCTGCCTGTAGGAGCCTTGGTGACATAGTGGTTGCATATTGCCTGCTAATCAAAACGCCAGTGGTTGAAACCACCAATTCCTCCCAGGGAGAAAGACCAGGCATTCTACTCTGGTAAAGAGTTACATTCTCAGAAACCCATAGGTTCAACCTTGGGCTACAGGGTCGCTATGAGTCAGAATTGACTTGATCACAATGAGTTTGAGGTTTCTGATGCTGCTAGCCTATGAATTCTGGTTCAGTAGGACCAGTGTGTGTGTGTATGTGTGTGGTGGGGGGAGTTGGGTGTCAGGATTAAGATTGGCACATGTCCCCCAGGACACCTTTATATAGTTATCTGCTGCTTTTACTGTGAGAATTGCGGCCTCATTTTGAAGTATTGAGAGTGACGCAAAGTTATTTAAAACTTGCAGATTGTCTAAAATCAAAGGTACAAGCATGTGAAAGAATGGATCTTCCCTTTTCTCTGAGACAGAAATACAATTGGGTCTTTCAATTACACACATATGAAGTTGGAATGCCTACATCAAAAATATTTTCTCCTAAGCATATGTGAGTGTAGAGCTGCAAAGCCGCATATGAAATGGGGGTGCTGATGTGGAAATGGTTTGTAAAGTGCCTGGCATTTTACAGAAACAACAGATTCTGAGTCCACACAAACGTGACTTTCATCCTTTACATTATGCATTTGGATGATAGCTAAATGTTTGAATCTCAGTATCTGCTTCTGGGAGATGGAGGACATATTTTCCCTCAGTCTTACCTTGGTTATATTTTCCTTGTCTGGGAAGACTCTTACTTCTCCATCTATCTTGATCGATAAT
>NW_022111310.1:23760874-23775161 GCF_000313985.2 Echinops telfairi
GAGTCGAAGAGCACTGGCTCTCTCTGGGAGCCTCATAGGAATGCTTCTTCGTACTGCCTACAGCTAATTTCACTATGGAATTAGCCTACCAGTTTATCCTCCTGTGACTTCCCTCTCACAGGGAGTGCCCCAGGAGGCTGGTGGGTTGCTTGATTTGGTAGCTCACTGAGGAGGTTGGGCAGAGGTTTCTGCAGCTGCGTGGAATGTTGGCGAGTTTTGGCTGAGCTGTCTTAGGCTGTGTGAGGCACTAAGGCAGGCAGGAGGAAGTTCCCTTGGACGCATATAGGACAAAAGGAGCTCCACCAGCCACACAGGCAGGAATTCCCCAGGAAGGAGTTGGACAGAATATCCCCTGGTGGAGGTCTGCCGGGCTTTCCCCAGCCTCGGGCTATATTGCACAAGGTGGAGCTCACCTGACTGAGTGGCCGGCAGGTGTAAATGCCCTAGGCTAAGTGGGGTGGTTTGGAGGTCGTTGGCAGTGGTGTGTGAAAGAATAAGGAAGAGACAGAGGAAAAAATAAATTAATGTGGAGGGCTAGAGAGAAGAGAGGGAAACAAAAGTAACAATATAGCTGAGACCATATCCCTGCCCATGGGGCTGCAAGGGTTTATTTAATCCCTGCCCTGAGGTGGCAGCAAGCTGTGGCTGTGTTGAGATAAATCCCCTGCACTAGCTTCAAATGGTACCGGCTCCAGCCAAGACAGCAGCAGGGCTAAGGTCAAACCCTAGCCGGCCTGCACTATGGTAAGCCAAAAGCCCCCATCCCCTCAAAACCTTGTGGATCTGTGCCTACTTATATTTATGGTGTTCCTCCTGTGATCCAGCAGTGTTGAATTTCCTTCTTAGTAACTTGCCTGGGCTGATTTCTGCGGAGTCCCACTGGTATGTGTTTCTCAGTAGCCATCTTCCCAGAATCCCCATAATGTGGTTATTTTTTAAGGAATTATTTAGAATGTTATTATTCGAGTAAAGCAGTAGCATAGTTCTTCTCATTGTTAGGACTCAGCTCATGGTGACCCCACAGGTGTTGGTCTTATGCCATTCCCAGCATTGACCCCTATCAATGCAAAAGAAATGTCAGCCCTCATCATCATCTTCTTTGCCATCGTATGGGTAAAAGTGGTGGTGGTTTTATTTATATATATTTTTTTATAAAGACATAAAATATTGGGTAAATGTTGTATTATTAACCAAGGTCGGTGGTTCAAACCCATCAACTGCTCCTTGGGAGAAAGATGAGACTATCTGTTTCCATAAAGCTTTACAGCCTCAGAAACTCTACGTAGGGTTACTATGTGTTGGGGGGAATCAACTTGATGGCAGTAGATTTTTAAAAAAATATATTTATACGAAGGGGCTTCTATTATCTTTTCATTCTGTTTTTCCATGAACATTTTGGGCTTCATAATTATGTATGTACTTTTGAGTAGCTAGTTATGCATATGGTTTTTGTTATGGTTTGGAACAGGCTCAACAGCACCTAACAATAACTTACAGTTAAGGTTATTTTACCCCTCTTGCTCATTTCCAGATCTGAAATTGAGTCCCATGTATATGACATACCTTGACAAGTTTACAAAATTAGCTGGCTGATATGGCCTCAAACTCACCATTTGATTCACAATCAAATTCTTTACTAATCTAAACAGGAAATTTATAGCAAACATCTGTGACCCAGAATCCTGGCACAAGTAAAGATGCACTCTGGTGAAAGGGATTTTATTTTATCCCTGGGGTTTTCTCTTCTCCCTCCCTCCCTCCCTCTTCTTCTTTTTCTTGTGTTTTTATTTTTTCAGCCCCTTTCACCAACCTGTGTCCCAGCCAATAGGCAAAAGTTCTACTGGTATAAAAAGGAAAAGCAGGATGTTCATTGGCTCTTGGTGGGACTAGGAAACAAGTAAATGTGACTCATTCTGCTGGGAATTGACTCAAATCAATTTTTTCGACTTTCTGTCCAAGGCTGCAGCTAGAAAGCGCTCATTGAGCTGATTTCTGGCAGCCTTGAATGCAGTAGAGGGAAAGAGACAGCAGAGGTAGAAGCTTCAGGGAAATCTGTAGCCAGAAGGCCAACCTAAGTCCCAGGTCAGCCTACAGACCTCCTTCCCTTCGCTTCTCTCTCTGTACAGCTCCCCAGCAGAGTCTCAAACAAGACAGGGTGACTGGAAACACAGGAGAAACTTTGCTAGAAGCTCTGGGGAAAAGAAAGAAAACTCATTTGCTAGAGATAATAAAAATAATAATAATCTCATATTCATCATTATAACCATAATGACAGAGGTGGTAATAATGACAGGGCACCTGATTTTATCTTCTGCTCTCAGAACGTGCAAGTACATCTCTATATCCAAATGAAAGTCATTTAAGGGCTGTAGTTTGCAGCAAATGGAATTCATCACATTTAATAAAATGCTAATTAATGTGGGCAAAGGAAGGCTGGTCTCTCTTGTTTCATGTATTTGTTCATTCATTAAAGAAACAGTTAGATACCAGTGCTGCTATAGCACCTAGCATACATTGCATCTTGCACGTAGTAGGTGCTAAGGCTTTACACACACACACACACACACACACACACACACACGCACACACCACTGTGCAAGATACTGTAGATAAAAAAATAAAATATGCCCTTTGCTCTCAAGGAATTCACATTCTAAATGGTAAAAGCAGCTTGTAAATATGGGATTATCATTCAATTTTATGGGTGGTGATTAAGATAGGAGCCAGCTAAGGCCAAGGAGGTATGGATTACTTCTGTTGGCACCAGACAGTGATCAGGATGGGGGCTAATATTCAGGTCCCGTTTCTTCAGGTAGAAAAAGTCAACTAAAGCAAAGAGAATAGCACAACGCTAAGCAGATAGAGCTGGTTTGCTGGGTGGCCAGTAGTCCAGTGAGCCTAGAATAATACTTTTTAAAAGCTCACTGACATCAATTCCAACTCATGGTGACCCTATAAGACAAGGTAGAACTAACTGCCCCTGAGGATTTCCCAGTCTATAACTCTTTATGGGAGTAGAAAGCCTCCCCTATGTCCTGGGGAGCAGCTGATAGTTTCAAACTGTTGACCCTGAAAGTATCAAACCAACACATAACCACTTTGCCATAGGGCTTCCTTTGCCTTGAATACTGAGTGTTTAAAGGAAGAGTTAGTATATCTGGGTAGTGTAAAGGTTAACATCCCCAACAGGTAATGGTTGAAGGTTTGGGGCTACTCTGAGGCACTGTGGAGAAAGACCTGGCAATATTCAAGGGGGTTTCAAAAAATTCATGAAAAAATGGAATGAAAGGGTAATAGAACTTTTTGAAACCTTCTCATGCTTTTGAAAAGTCAGCCATTGCAAATCCTTTGGAACACAGTTCTGCTATGGCCCCTGTGGGTTCTCTGTGAGTCAGGATAGACTCACTAGAAACTGGTCTATGGGTTAAAGAGGGAGTTTTTTAAAAAAATGACGGAGGGTGGGTAGTGGCACAAAGGGAAGGGCCATTGTGTCATGGAAAGGAAGTAACTCATTGTGCTTTTCCCTCCCTTGGTCAATGGAACTGCTGAAGGCTGATGAGAGGAGAGTGCCTGGTACTCATCTATAAACTGCATCTTAGTAAACAGAAGAGGGAGAAGTGAATGAATATAAAGGAAAGATGAGCAAACAGGGGTTGACAGGAGTTAAGCAAAGTATTCAAAGCCACAGCAGGCATTGGAAAACGTACCCATGTGTTTAGACTCTAACTCCAGGGCTATTTTCCCCAAAATTTTATCTGAGGGTTTCAGGCAAGGGCATTGGTTTTGGAATCGCACGGGCCAGGGTTTAACTCTTGGCTGAGTCATTTCAGGCTACATGGCCTTGGGTAGGTCAATTAGCTGCCCTGTGGCTCAATTCCTTTGTCTATAAAATAGGGACAAGATGCCTTTAAAGTGGGATACTTATGGGAATTGAGTGTTATAATATAGGTAAGGACTTCAGCAGAGTCCTTTGAATATTGTAAGATTTTGATAGATATTAGTTGCCACTGTTATTAATATTAACTTGAAATGCCCTCCCTATGTTTCCTTTCTGAACCTTTCTGCCACTTCTCTTGACATGTCTTTGAATACTTTAGTAGCTTGGATTAATTTTAGGCATGATGATGGAGTACTAGGAGAGCTATTTTGGTTTGAGGGATTTCCCCTCACCTTTGGGAATGCGCATGACGGAGTGTCATAGATCATATGAAGAATGGGTAAGGGAGATGAGAAAATTTCGAAGAGCATGCAAACCATCTTCAAGTACGATAGGGGCTTCCAAAAGTTGGTGGAGAATTGCCATTATCTTTGCATTCCATTTTTAATGAACTTTTTGATGCCCCCTCATATTTCAAAGTAGTCAGTTTTAAAAAGGATACCTCTCAGTTCTATTTGTCTCCACAGGTAAAAGTGTGGCTAGTCGGAGGAAATCTTTTTTTTTAATTAATTTTGTTTGCTTGTTTCTATATAAAGAGTTCTAACAACTAGGGCTGCCTATC
Organism: Echinops telfairi; assembly: GCF_000313985.2. NCBI lineage: Eukaryota > Metazoa > Chordata > Mammalia > Afrosoricida > Tenrecidae > Echinops > Echinops telfairi. The sequence continues at coordinate 23,765,374 of NW_022111310.1, forward strand.
AATCCAATGTGATCAACTGTATGGTAGTGAGTCCCTACTGCTGAAAGGGGCCAAGCTAAAACTGATGGCTGCAAAAGGTATTAAATGATCTCTCAGGCCCTTTCATTAAAACTAGGAATTCATCACTCAGAATAAGTAAAATAAGTTGTTATAAATGTGCTGGAGTTCCTAAGTGAGACATTTGATATAATATGCACACTGGGGTATGCACAATGACAACCAGAAGATAAACCCAGGTGTCCAATTGTTTTGTCCAACAAAATGCAGACCATAGCCTTTCCTGTTCACCACAGCCCACAACATTCCCTATTGTCTTGCCCCTAGTGAAAGCTACTTTTATTGGCAAGCCCTGTACTGAAATAATCTGAGGCCACAAGTCAGGAGATAGCTTATGCTTGGAGATCTGCCAGTAACATGCTTTGTTACTTGGGGTCAGCAACTTTCCCCAGCGTTGATGTCAATGTCTTCTCTTTAAAATGAAATAGTTGAACGTAATGTATGAGATTTCTTTCTGCTATCACATCCTGAAACCTGCCATCATGAGTGGAAATATTCTAAGATCTTTATAAAAGCAGTTTCTCTATACTCCATGGGGAGAGATGGTGACCTTGTTGTTACTTCTGAAGATGTAGTCAAAGTTCTCTCTCTTTCTCTGTCTCTTTACTTGTAGTGTGGGTGAAAGTTTACAGAAGAAATGTGCTTTCCGTTCACTACATTACACACCTTTCGTTTTCTAACACTGGTTGCAACCCCCTCAGCGTCCCCACACTCTTCCTTCTTCCTCTGTGGATTCCCCATTCCCATCTGTCCTTCACTTCTCCTTTCTGCCCTCTGAGCTTTATGTTGGGAAACACGGTGCCTTTTTGGTCTCAGATGATTGATTGTACTAAGGAATAATTTCTTTCCTGGTGTTGTTATTCATTTTATAGGCCTGTGTATTGTTTGGCTGCATAGTGATTGCTTGTTGGGCTGCTAATTCAAAGATCAACAGTTTGAAACGACTAGCCACTCCGTGGGAAAGACAAGGCTTTCTACCCTGTAAAGAGTTACAGTCTCAGAAACCCACAGGGACAGTTCTAATCTGTCCTTACTGGGTCCCTGTGAGTCAGCATCAACTTAATGGCTGAAAGTTTATCTCTGGTGGCATGTTCAATTCCAAGCTGGATGAGTATTTAAGGGCTAGATTCAAGGGCCATTGTAATGTTTGAGTTCCCCAGTCTCTATCAGATCAGTACATCTGTTTTTCATTATTATATTTTTCATTTTGGACATTTTCCCCTCCCTCTCTGTTTAGAACCTACTAAACAGTGATCTGCATCAGGGATCCTGATCCTGTGATCCTGATCAGGGATGTTGGTTGTGGTAGCCAAGTACCATCTTGTTCTGGTGCCAAAATGGTGAAGGATGCAATTCATGAGGTCCATTAATCCTTTGGACCAATTGTTCCCTTGAATCCTTGATTTTCTTCACTCTTCTTTGCTCTGGATGAGGGGAGACCAATAATTGCATCTTAAGTGGCTGGAAAGTTTTTTGGTTTATTTTCTTGATTGGTTCAAGTAGTATGTAGGTTTTATTTTTGTTGTTAACTTTTTTTTTTTTTTACATTATAGAAGCGAAAAAATGTATACTGATTGTTAAAACAAATTTGCAGGGTCATTTTCTTTGTTACATAATATGTACAATATTATTTTAGTAAAATTATATATGTTAAAAATCAGTACCCTGAATCCAGTAAATATTTTATAATCCAGTTCATGTCAATCTGATAAAAAGGGTTGAAACCACATTTGCATTGCAGCAACCCTAAGCAGAACAGCACAAAGCACTGCGCGATCCCATGCCATGCTCCCCATTTTAACGTCTGAGCTCACCGAGGTAGCCACGGTGTCAAGAATCATCCTCTTTTCTGCTTCCCCTCTTTTATCAAGCATGATGTCCTTTGAGGGACTGCTTTCTCCTGATAACATGGCCAAAGTACATTAGACAAACTCTCATTTATTGTTAACTTTGTGTCAGGAAGGTGAGCATGATAGAATGCCAATTTAAGAGAAGAAAGTAATCTGGCATTGAGTTGAGTACTTGAGTAGAGGTCCAATGTCCTTCTGCTACCTTAATACTAAACCTATAAATATAAGCACGTAGATCTATTTCCCCATCCTTATATATAAATATTTTGCATATGTACATGCCTTTATTTAGACCTCTATAAATGCCCTTTGTCTCCTAGCTCTTTCCTCTATTTCCTTTTACTTTCCTCTTGTCCTGCTATCATGCTCAGTCTTCATTTGGGTTTCAGTAATTCCTCTTGGTTACATTGCCCTTGATCATGCCCTACCAGGCCTCCTACACCCTCCTCACTACCGATTCAGGAGGTTTTAAGACCAGTCACTATTCACCAAAGCAGGACGCAGAACATTGTCTTCACCTTGCTATTCCTAAAACTATGGTCCTGAGCTCCCAGGCCCAGTGCAAAGTATCCCTTTTTTAATGAACTGATTTAACCAACCAGAGGTTGATGAGTTGGCTTTTATGGTATTTGTTGCTACCATTACCCTAAAGAGAAAGACAGTTAAAAAGACAAGGCAAATGGCAAAGAAAATATTTCAAAGAATAGTAAAATGAAAGTAAAATACAGTAAACAACCTGGAAACATGGAGAATGGTCCTTCTGAAGCTTCTTGTGTGAACGGTTGTCTTTGGTTTTTTTTTTTCCCATTCAAAGAGCAGCTCAGCTTGGTGACTGGAGTCAGTTCACTAATTGTCTGACATTGGGCACTTCCCCCAATCCCCATTACAATAAAGTCCCTCTTATCTGATGAGATCAGGACCTGTAATTGTAGGTTAATGGAAAGTCATTTAGAGCAAAAATGTGCTGGAGTTCTAAAAAGCAGTCTACTAGCTGGAAGGGTCTAACTTAGAGTGGGAATCAGTCAGATATTTTCAGAGAAAAGGAAAGCATGGGTTAATTCACAGAATTGATTACATCAAAAGTCAAAGATAATCATATTAAAGCAATTACAAAATTCAGGGAAAAAAAGAAGAAAGATATTTGGATAATTGTCTAAACTCTTCCAGAGACAATCAACATTTTGTTATAAATCCTTCTAGACCATTTCACTTCAAATATTTATATTTATGCAATTTATAGCAGTAATATATATAAAGAGATACTACAAATCAAATGGTTTTAGAACCTACATTTCACTTGACAATATAAGGATAATTTAATAGTAACAAATTTAAATCAATATAATTTTACCAATAATTTTATTTCCTCTTTTAAAAATCCTGGTTGCCGCTGAGTACTATCTGTAGCTTTATAAATTCCTTGTTTGGGGGCAAGATACTTAACCTAGCTGAGCTTTAATTGCCTCATTTTAAAAATTGGGGAAATAAAATATTTCAGAGAGATTAATTGGCAGGATTAAGGAAATCAATGTCCGTGCAGTTGCCTGAAAGGATGTTAAACCATGCATGCATTTGCTCCCATTCTCCAATGTCCTTTGAAGAGCAAACATTTTTAATTTTGAGGAAGTTTAATATATCTATTTCTTTTATTCCCACTTTCTGTTGGATCACTTTTCACTGGAATGGACACAAACAAGATCTCTTTCCATCGCTTTACCCTTGTAACATCTATGTTTCTTTGCTTGAGTGCTTGCAACGTTGCTTCTATTTGTTGAAACTCTTCAGTTGGCACTCTCTCGAGATTGGGACTTGTTTTTAGTTAATGTTTTCCATGCAAGTTAGACTTCTTCCTTCAACACCATCAGTTCTTGCCACCTCCTCAAATAACTGAATATCATTCAATTCTTTTTATGACAGTAAGTATATATTACTTCCATTTCCTTTGAGGCTTTCTACATCATTTAATATTTTGCCCACAGAATCTTTCAATATTGCAACTTCGGGCTCAGCTTGGTTCTTTAGCTCTTTCAGCTTGAGGACTTGCAAGCAAGCATATTTTCCCCTTTGGGGTTTCAAACCCTAAATCTTTGCTTGTTTCATTATTTTATCTTCTAAAGTTACCCATTGAAATCTGTTACTTAATTCTCTTGCTCCATTATTTTTTCCATTTACTTCAAAAGGAAGTAGCAGAGTTTCTTTTGACTTTCACATCTTTTCTTTCTTTCCTCTTTTTAATGTACTTTCATTTTTTTTTGTTTGTTTTTCATGTATGATGTCTTAGAAGAAGTGCAGCCAGAATGTCCCTTAGAACCAGTGAAACTCGTCTAACATGCTCTGGACATGATGACGAGTCCCTGGAGAAGGACACAATGCTTTGTGGAAGAAGATGAAGTGCCGCGGTCCAGCCGCGGCGGGGTGAAGGGTGCCCTGTTCAGTGGGTAAGGCGTCGACGCGAGAGGGATGAGCAGAGTCAGGAGTCAGTGATCATCTGCTGCTTTATTACAATTTTAAGGTTCTATTTAAACAATATTTTCTGACAATCATACAATCAAAACGGAAAGAAAAAATTCTAATAATAAAAGGTGCAAAGTATAAAGTTTTCCAGGAGGTTCTGTGTAAATTTTCTCGGAACGTTCTTTCTGGGTGACTGGTTCATTTAAGTTTACAATCTTGACCAACGTACATTGTGATTAACCGTAGACATGAATGGTTCTTGAAATAGGTTTGTGGTAATGGTGCCAAACAGTGTTTAAGTTCAAGGAAGTAGATTGGCATGAACTTAAAATACAAAGTTCAGTCTACAAAGGTCTAAGTTAGCTAAATATCCTTTCTATGCTTCATCAATTTTACGTTCTTTAAGCCTTCGTTCCATTTCTTTTATCTGCCTTTACAATCAGGCTTCCACTGTTCTCTTGTTTCCATTACGCACCATCTACACAATCCACTCTGTAATAACATTTTTGTATACCTTATTTTGTCTTCAATAGATCTAACGCACCAAACTGGGCCACCCCTTTTTATTCTTTCCCATAAAGATAAGGTTGAAAATTTTACACACTTCCCATTTACCTCAATAATATGTTCTCCATTGTTGTCATGAATGCCAGTGTAATCCAAAGGAGGGAGAGTAGTCTTAGGGGTTTTTTCATTACTGTCCCCTTTACTATAAGCAAATTTATTAAGGGGTTCTACTGAGTGAATCAAGCGTTGTTTCTATCTTTGGCACTCTTTCCCAGAAAGGCAGTCATAGGGAACTTCTCAGGAGTTACTGTAGTCAGTTGGGGTTGTTCCAATTCTAACTTTTGCATTTCTCCCATAAATATACCAAAATACTCATCCCCTTGTATGGCTTTGATAATTAACTCGGTCATTCTATCATTTGCATCCCTTTTCTTAATGGATACTGTGATTTCCCCGGAATTATTCATCGTGATCTCATTATTGCTCATAGTGGCAATAATGGTTTCATTTTTACATGGTCCGGGATAAAACATAAACATACTCCAGAATATCATAGCGGCAACAACAAAACATCCCCAAATACAATTTGTGAGCGGATTCCGGCAACCAATTCCTATAGTCCGACTTCTTTGAAGTCGGGCCATCTGTCGCTGGACTTTGTCCTCAGCGTCAGCCGGCAGGAGTGGTCCCATCAATGAAGACCTTCAATGAGGTAGATGGACACAGTGATTGCATCAATGGGCCCAAACACGCAACGATGGTAAGGATGGTGCGGGACTGCTCCAGTCAGCTGTCCACAGGGTTGCTATCAGTCAGAACTGACTCAACAGACCCAATAACATTTTCTCTTTTGTTATTTGCACTTTTGGTATTGTACTTAAGTAGGCGTTGCCTAACTCGAGAGCATGAAGATCTTGCAACATTTCACTATACGTGTTGTTTTTTTAAAATTAGCTCTTATATTTTTGTATCTGACTAATTTAAGGTAACTTTTGTATATTATGTATGGATGAGGTTTAGTTTCATCTTTTAAAATGTGGATAGGAAGTTACTACAGCGTCATTTGTTTAAGGTAATTTTCCCCTCACTGGGTTGATTTGACATCCTTCCTGAGAATCAATTGGCCATAAATTTGAAGATTTATTTTCAGGCTCTCAATTCTATTCCATCGAACTCTGTGTCCATCTTTAAATCAGTACCACGCTATCTTTATTACTATAGTTTTGTGTCAAGTATTGAAATCAGGAACACTGAATTTTCCTAATCTATTTTCCAATATTGTTTTAGCTATTATGAGTCCCTTGCATCCCTATAGGAATTTTATGATCAATATGTCCATTTCTGCAGAACAGCAAATTCTATTTGATCGGGATCACACTGACTCAATCTTAGAGCAATGCCGTATTAACCACAGCAAGTCTTCTGTCTAAATTACAGCTTCATCTTGAAGTTGGATGTAGGAATAGAAATCCACTCAAACAAACTCAAGATGAAGGAGGTGAGGAACTCTAATGGAACCTAACTTCCTGGCCTCACAGAAACTAACAAGTCATCAGGTATCTGCTTCCTCTATCTTTTCTCTCTGTGAGTCTACATAGCTTCTCATCTCTGTCTCTGTCTCTGTCTCTGTCTCGTTATGTACTCTTGCCACTTGTCTAAGGATATATTGTTCAGATTAACTATTGTCCATTATGCTACTCCAAAGTGACTGTATTGATCCTTTAGATAATTGGGCTCTTCTGGCTCCAAAGCCCACAGTTACCTGAGTCCCCTGTACAGGTTAATGATGTCAAGTCTGAGAAAGGGAGATATTGGGTGGCCCAGGTTTGCTCCATGGCAATTCTTTATGTCAATCAGGTATGACCAATAAGCTAGGGTCTTATGGTCCATTGAGCAGACTTGTCTCTGCTCTTGGGATAGAAATGGCCCCAAATGAGGAGGTACTTGGTGGTTCTGATATAAACCTTAACTTTTGAGTTGAAAATTCAAATTTTATATTTAAATTACCCATGTGAATGGCCAAAAAACAGTTATTTTGGATACAAATAGTATTCAGGAGACCCTGTCCTGGATTGACAAAGTAGATTCTTGGGGGTAAAGTTTCTTCTGTTTAATGTACTAGGAATCCGGCTACCATTCATTTATGGGACATGCAGCCTGGAGAAGGTCTCTTGCCTCCTACTGCTGAGGAAATTGCATTATTGGATTTTTAAATAAACCATTGGCCAGATATCTAAGAGCCTTTCTCACAGACCTTGACAGGTTTATTTTTTTTTAAATTAAAAATCCTGGCCTGGGGCGAAATGAAAATGTCTTCAGATTTGCAATCAGTGCTTGTGTTTCATATCTGAAATGTGTGTTAGAAACCAGACTTTGGTGTGACCTGATCCTAGGGCCTCCATTCAGCAGATTGCTGACTTGGGTGTGATGTAGGTGTTCTTGATGGGGACTCCCGGGGTCCTTGCTAGAAGGCAGAAAAGACAGTCAATGAGCCCCAGAAGGGAAGGCAAGCTTTCACTTTCTTGTTTCCCATGGATGGACTACAATCAATCAGTCTATCAAAATTCCCTGCTGGAGAAAAACAAAGGACACAGGTTTAAGGCCTTTTGTCACCAACTCATCTCAATCAGAAGAAGAGGCATGTGATGAATAATTTACGCTGGCCTCTGTGAACTGGTGGCTGGAGGTTCAAGATGTCCATCTTTTCCAAGCTATGGAGTCAAGTCAGTTGATAAGTTGTTATCTCAAGTCATAAGTTCCAGGAGTCAAAGGCAGATGAGCGCAATCCAGGATGTAGAGCATGAGGGTAGCCTTTGCCAAGGAATTTCTACAGATTTAATGTAGATCACACTTCCAAGGAAACAGAGGGTTTGACTTGAGTCACACCTGCTAGTAAGGCAACAACTCAAGATGCATCCCACTCTAATCTTGATGCATTAACATAACTGCCAACTCAATCCCAAATGGGACCGTGACCACAGGCATAGAGGACAGGATTTACAGCACCTCCCAAAATGAAGGAGGATAGCTAAAAGGGTCATGTTAAATAATTCATTGCATGATACACACACACACACACACACACACACACACAATCACTCAACACGGACTAAGGGGACTAAGAAACAGCACCAAGGCAGCATCTTCAGAAAATGTGTGAATTTTATTTCTATTTTTCAAATCTAGCAATTTTCTTTTTTGTTTTCTGAAAAGGATATTAAACCTCAAAACCAAACCCACTGCCATCAAGTCCGTTCTGACTCATAGTGACCCTACAGCAGAGAGGAGAACGTCTCGATAGGGCTTCCCAGGCCGTCATTTCAATGGAGGCAGACGGCCAGATCTTTGTCCTGTGCAGGAGCTGGTGGGTTCCAGCCACCAACCGTTTGCCAAGCAGTCCAGAGCTTTATTGCTGCACCAGCAAGGCACCTGCATGGCTTCGTTGATCCTCGTTGCAATAGCAAGCACACACAAAGATGCTATGGTCAGCTTTTCTCTCTCTCTCTCTCTCTCTCTCTCTCACACACACACACACACACACACACACACACACACACACGGATGTTTTGGATTTCACACACGTACTCCATGAGATGTCAACAAGGCAGTGTTTCAAGGCTTGAACTAACAAATGATTATTTTTCTGGTAAGGGGGTAAATAGAACCTAATTCATGTACTTATTTACTTTTTTATTAGTACTCTTTTTGTACTATAAAGATTAACATAGGATTCTGAACAACATTTTATTTTTTTCTATTAGAAATTGAGTCTTTAGATCTACCCGATCTACCTTTAAGTCAGAATAGTAAAGCAGGGTAAAGATTTTAGAGGTATCCACACACAAACCTCAAAGCCACCACTGTCCTCATTTGAGAAAATAAGACTTCTACGGAAATTAACCCAACCAAAATCAAACCTGATTTTGACTCATAGTGATTTGTTGTCTGTTTGATAGAGTAGAATTTGGGCTTCCAAGACTGTAAATATTTATGAGCGCAGACTACTTCACCTTTCTCCTGTGGACTGGCTGCTTGGTTTGAACTGCTAACCTTGTTGTTGGCAGCCTGATGTGCAACCCGCTAAGCCACCAGGGTTCCTTCTCAATGCAACTCTGAAATGTAGTCAACTGCTTAATATGGCTGAAGACCTTCAGAAGAACTGCCAGGGGAGCATTGTTGAGATCTCTGTCTGCAGTGACCTCAGGCTGAGATCCGAGGACCCAGAGGCACAGACACCAGAGGAAAGGACAAAGCAGCCAGGTCAAGATCAGAGGCCAAAGCAAGGAGGCCATGAGACAAAACAGAGTAGTGCTGAGACTATGGGACTATGAGGCAGAGAAACAGGATGGCTTCCTGGTGCATGGAGAGAGACATCAAGGGACCACATAGCTAAGAGGCTGAGGCCGAGAGAGACTTGACTGCGGGCTGAGAAGAGGGGCTGCTCTGGATAAATGATTACATCCTTACTGTTTACTGATCATGACTTGTGGTAACTGGGAACTTCCTCAATAAGCCCCATTAGATGTGAGTATTATCTGTGAATCTGTGTGACCATTAGATTAAACGACCGACCCCAGTAGGAAAGTAGAGTGTGATTAGAGGACCGGTTAGTGTCAGAGTAGCGTAAGAAGGATGGAGGGTGGAGACAAGTCTGATCTCTGTTTCATGGCATTAGAAGGCAGAGGTGATCAGACATAGCCTTTGCACCAAAATTTCAAACTATGGGCCTGAATTTACCCTAATTAGTAAATAACACATAATATTTATATTCTAATCTTATGACTCCATATCAAATCCAATTTTCATTATCCAGTACCATCTCTGTCTAGAACCATCCAATTCAGTACAAATCAGGTATCTGCTCAGGGCTAGCCCTTGGGTGGAGTCTGGGTACAAACAAACAGATAAATGAAACATGGT
>NW_022111310.1:23775261-23778084 GCF_000313985.2 Echinops telfairi
CTCATGACCCAGTTGGAGCAATTCTTATGGAAGAATTTGAAAGCATTTGCAGAATTACTTCCCTGGAAGTCCTGGTGGTCCTAGTTTATTTGTTGTTTTTCTTTCAAATATCCAAGAAATAGACCATCGTTATACTTCACAAACTGCTCTGCAAGCAGAGAAGAGGTTGAGCAGGTATCTCATTCACATTCTAAAACTAGCACAGCCCTGATCCTAAAACTTTGCCCACAGTGACTTCATGGAGCAGGAAACCTTAGGGACCTTGCTTCAACCACCTGACCCAGACCTACACTAAATGAACTCCTGAATCCAGGTCAACCAATCCATGGGCTGGCCAACAACCAATCAGAGTTTCTCCCTTGAACTGTGTACATAAAGGCCAGTAAAAAATAGTGGGTCTATATTGGATGTCCATCTTATGAAAGAGGTAACTGTTTAGCTGTTGCATGCAAGCAGCAAGTTTTCTAAGACAAATAGGAGAGAAGCGAAGAGAAATTGGAGGTCCTGAGAAGTAGAAAGAAATAAGATATCACCTATCTCCTAAACAGCAAGGAGAGTGGCACTGGTTTCTAATATCTCCTTAGCTTCATTTCCCATGAGACCAGGCTGCCCTGTGGCTCTTGTTTCCATGGTGTTGCATAGTTGTATCCTTTCAAGCACAGCCTTTCCTTCTGTGCTGAATTGAATAGGTTTCTCTTCTTTGCTACAATAACAATGATTGGAAATGAAGACACAAAATTAGCATTATTTGCATAGCATATATTTTGATACCTAGATAACTCCAGAGGATCAACTAAAAAAATTACTGAAATTAATAAGAAAGCTCGGCAAAGAGACTCGTTACAGGATAAATACACCAAGATAATATCACTCTTCTTTACCAGTAATAACTAGTTGAGAAATAAGACATTAAAGCATCTTATTTATAACAGCACCAGAAAACATAAAATGCCTATGAATAGCTTTAATAAGAAATATTTAAAATGTTTATGAAGAAAATCACAAAATTTTACTCAGATATACAAATGACTGGATTAAATGGGAAGATAAACAGTGTTCCTGGGTATGAGACTTGATATTATAATGACATCAGTTTTCAGCAAACGAACTAATAGGTTTATCATATTTTCCAATCAAAACTTGACAGGAGTTTGGAAAACAATGATTCTAAAATTTATCTACAATGATAATACATAAAAATAGCTGCAATTTTAGAAAAATAAAAATAACCATATTCTCTGAAATACGTAAGGATATATATGTGTGTGTTGTATAAAGATATGATCAGAACATTATGCTTCTGGTATAAAAATAGATATGTTAATGGTAAAATTAGATATTGTCCCCCCAAAAAACAAATGGAAATTTATACACACATACATAATAAATATCTTCAAAATGATATCATATCTCTCTGGGAAAATATTACAACTTTTAAAATACATGGGTAAGAGCTCTCTTATAAAGGGATTAAAAATCTTGGGATGGGTGGAAGCAGTATCCCTCAATCTATACCTCTCTGGATTGCATTCATATTTATTTAAGGTTACAAATATTTTTCTTTAAAGCAAAAACAAAAAACAATAGCATTGACATTGATCAATGGGTAAGAGGAAGAAAGATAGCTTTTAATTTATAAAGGAAGGAATTATATCCAAAGAGAAAAATTAGATGACATATAAATATATAACATATCTGTACCTAAAATCAAAGATAAAATTAAAATTCTAAGAGAAAACCTTTTAAAAGTTTAAAGTGGAACAGGATGAAAATTAGTATCGCTAAGACATAAAAGAAACTGATATATAACATTCAGATTTCAATTCATAACTGACCAAAAATATAACACAAGATGTATGGCAGTTCACAAAAGAAAACCAGTGGTAAAGAAGCATACGTTTTAAAAAGCCAGCATCATTAGCAATTAAATAGATGCAAATCAGAGCAGTCAGCTATTCTCAGAAAGCAATGCAACAATGTTACCAGTATTATTTTATTAATAATTCTTCAAATATTTTAAAGGAATTATTCCATTTATAGGAGCCAAAGAAAATGATTTGTAACAAAGACAAAAAAAAAAACTCAACAAAGATATACATCACAGAGATTTGTGTATGTGCTTCTGAGTGCATATTTTAATAATAGCATAATTAGAAGGGAAAATACACTCAAAATGAGGGGAATGATTAATTAAAATTGTGGTACATGCGTATAATGGGAATTGATGTAGTCTCTGGAAATGAGGATAGTAGAGGATTTTTAATTAAAAAAAAGTCTCCCTTATTATCTTCAAAAATAGAAATACCTCTCCATATATGTTTCAATCACCAGCAAGGTAACCCATGCACCCTAAACACCTATGTTTCAATCACCAGCAAGGTAACCCATGCACCCTAAACCCATGTACATTGAATTACTATGAGTGCTTTTATCTGAGAGAGACAGGCCATAAAGGATTTTCAAATCTTTTAAGACTGATTTTCTGTGTTTCAAACTTTCTTTGTAAAAAACCAACAACAGCATCATATATTGCTTTTATAATCAGCATCTAGAGAGATAAAGAAGTGGGGAATTCGACTCCATGTAATGAAATAAGTACTTTAATAAAGGTAATCGCTTTGAAAGAGCGCAATCTGTCTTGGGTACTGAAGGACGAAACAAGTCAATGGGGCTTACAGAATGACTTCTATGGGGAAGACTGTGGAAGGGCATTATGACTAGAACCCATTTCACTAAGACTAATACATATTTAGAGAGGTAAACATTACTGGAGAGAGGAAGAAATTAGAATGATCATTTAGCTGGAGAGAAAAACACACAAAG
>NW_022111310.1:23778184-23791639 GCF_000313985.2 Echinops telfairi
ATTCACTTGTGTGGAGAAAGTTGAGGTAGTCTGTGATCATCTTGGAAATGACTCTACGGGACAGTTCTTGAGGTAGTCTGTGATCATCTTGGAAACCACTCTACGGGACAGTTCTACTTTAGGGCCTCTGGGAATCAGAATCTACTACCTAGTGAGTGGGGTTTGCTTTTTCAGCTATCCACAATTTAATATGCATTCCTATTCACTTGAAATTTGGCATTTTCCCTCTCATCTTTTACCTTTTAATAGCTAGAAAGAAAACCGTGGCCTAGTCAGACGCTGGTAGACCCTGGATTCAGTGTTGCTCAGCCTAATGCTGAACAATTAAGTTTAGAATAGAAATTCTGCTAGGATTTCAAGATGTTTATCCTGTGACAACTCACCAGTCAGCCCAATTAGATACTTACTTAATTCAGTAGAAATCAAGTACTTACTACTCTGTCATCACACAGTCAAACCAAACCCATTGTTGTCAAGGAAGTCAGTACATTGCAACTCATAGTCATCCTACAGGACAGAGTAGAACTGCCTCAGAGTTTCCAAGCCTGTAAATCTTAATGAAAGCACGCTGCCACATCTTAGTCCCCCAGAGTGGTTTATGCTCAGTTAGCAACCCAGTGATGAACTGACTACTTCACCACCAGGTCTCCTTGCTGTAATCAGCTGAGAGTCAATCATCAGGGGAGCTTTCAAGAGACCGAAGTTCAGATCTCAGCCCCAGAGATTTTGATTTAATTGGTCTAAGGGTGTGGTTTGAGAATCAGGAGGTTTAAAACCAGGTGATCCTAATGTGCAGCCAACTTCGGAAACGGATACTTAAAGGTTTAACCATCAAATCACTATGATATGTGACTTACCTGGGAAAATTCCTTAATAGCTTCCTCATCACCTGTGGTACCAAGTTCAAACACTTATTTGGCAAAGGAAGTTTTAATTGAACCTAGCACCCATCAAACCTGATTCCCGGAGGTTGTCACATAGAAGACCGAATGCCTAAGCATTCCTTTATTCAGCACTCTGCTTCCAAAACAGGAACTAGGTGGATCTCTACTGACTCTGGTGAATGGCAATTGGCCATCTGGGAAGCCTTTGATACTGAGAGTATTGTGTTTAATAGGAAAAAAGACTATGGTGATTTTTATTAATTTAAATTGAAGTTTTATTTAATTTTTGCCATTATTAATAAGCAATGTTTGCAACAGTCAAAGGAGGGGAAGGGCAGAACAAGTGCTACATTTTTTACCTTGATGACATCACACCTTTGCCTGCCCTTTACCCTTGGTCCAGTTGTCCTTTGGACTACCCTTCACAACCCAATGTAGGGACATCTTGTCTTCCATCACCTTCCTATCCTGCCTCATAAAAACCAAACCCAACACATGGCCTCATGGCAATTCTGACTCACAACAGACAGAGTAGAATTGCCCCGTAGGCTTTCCCAGGCTGTAATGTTTAGGAAGGCAGACTCTCCCATCTTTTCCTACAGAGCACCTGGCAGGTTCCCAAGGCTGACAGTTCAGTGAGTGGCCTGGTTCTTAGCCAAGGCCCCACCATGGCTCATTCCTTTCCTCCCAAAGTTTATCAAACCTTCCTTTGAATCCCCTTAGCACTATGGACACTTTCAGTGATACTTCTGAAAACTAGTATTAGCTCTTGTACACATCTCAACAAGTTTATGACTACAGTTCTCAAAGTTGAACTTTCATTAGAGTTACCTGGGAGAGATAAAAAAAAAACGCACTCTGAGTTTCTGATTCATTAGCTCTGTGGTGAGGCTCCAGAATGGGCATCCATAACAAGTTCCCAGGGGATGAGGATGCTGTTGGCCTGAGAACTATGCCTCTATTCCCCTGCTCTATACACTGTGGAATCCTAGAAGATCAGGAATGACTACTTCTTTATCTAGACATTCCTTTACTAATGCCCAAACAGAACACATGCTTAGTTTTTATTGAGTTAAACAAAAGATAGATATGCTAAGTGAGAAACATTGGTGTAGACTCGCACTGATGAAGCTTCATTGATTTGGAATGATAGGCAACAACAAGCAAACCCACAGATGACAGATGCTGTATCAGACACTCGAGAGAACTAGGGCTGATTCCTGGCTCAGGACTTGCAGCTGAAGGAACACTTCAGAAAGATGCCAGGCTGAGACTACCTATTATCTCCATGAGTCTCAGCAAGCAGACTCTGCACTACCTGTGGATTTAACAAAGAGGACACCCAAACCCGATGCTGTGAACTGGACTCTCACTCACAGCAACCCTGAAGGAGATCGTAGAGCTGTCCCATCGGGTTTCCAAGGCTGTAACCTTGACAGAAGCAAACTGCCACCTCTTCCCCTAACTGAGGAGAAAAAGAACCTGTTTGTGAGATCAAGGGTGAAAGGAAGCAAATGGGGAGCCAAGGGAAGGAGAAGCAATGGTGGGAGACTCCAGGAGGATTTTCATTTCCCGTCTCTGGAAATCTGTCTCCATTGGCTTTATTGAAAGCCACCACAAGGCTGGTGGGGGAGAAAGGGGCATTGTTAGATGAACGAGATGGCTCACTGGGCAGATTTCCCCAGCCCTCACCGGCCTGGTTTTAAAAGCCATTTCAGCAATTGTTTAGAGCTGTCAGATGTCTCAGTCAGATCGATAGGTTACTGCAGGATTTGCCCAGACTGTTGGCCAATCAAAATGTAAATTCCAGATAAATTTAATACATAAGCCAACTTGTCTTCCTCAAGCCATCTTGAAAATCATGAAAAGTAATTTGACTTCGTCTTGTGACTGTCATAGGCTAGACACATTTCTGCTGGGGTGAAGCATTTATTTGGCCTCAAAATTCATTGTGGGGCCAGTGGTGGCAACAAAAGTATAGGGTACACATGCAGTTAAGGTCTGACCCATCCATGCGTTTCAGAGGGAGCTGGCCTGCTCAATTATTGGAGTGCCCTTTATGGAAAATATATAAATTAATATGAAGACGTATGGTGCCTGTGTGCACATAAGAGTGTAGCATTCGCTTGAAGGGCGTGTGATTAAAATGTCATGAACCCCTATTTATGCCTCTCCTGGGAAGTCTTATTTTCTAGGGCATGTAATATGTGTCTGGATGCATGATGGTGTGTGTACATGTTGCAACCTATCTTTTCCAACAAGGACTATAAATCTTTATATTTAAAGAAAGGATTTATGGCCCAGCCAGGACAACTGTAGGCCCCATGGGGAAAGTATGCTTTAGAGATATGCCCTAATTTTTCACAATGAAAGAAGTCATAATAGGGAAGCAGGCAAGAGGCAAAAGGTTTTCGACTTAGGAATGTCTACAATGGAGATTTTGCATTTAATCATTTCTCCTGTAGGCATGAGATAGCAGACTCCTTACTTCAAGATGGTGTCAGTTTGAAAGAATACTTTTCCAGGCATCGTGGGACTTGATTCTCACAACAACACACTGAAGTAGCTGGTGTAACCCTCACTTCATGGGTGAAGGAGTCAAGGCTCAGGCAGGTTAAATGGCTTAATTAATAGAGTGAGAGTAGAGCCAAGGCTCGAAGCCATCTATGCTAAGCATTCTTCATTAGCTCCTCACATCCCTGCTTTACCCTTCTCTGCCTCTTTGGCAGTGTATTAGCGGGGTTCTTGTACTAGTTCCCTATAGTTGCTATAAAAAATAAAAACACCACATACTTGGCAACTTAAAACCAGACACATTTATTCTTTCACAGCGCTGGAGGGCAAAAGTCCAAAATAGAACTCGCTGGGCTAAGAGTCAGGCCTGTGTTCCTTCCAGAAGCTCTTGGGGAGCATCTGCACCCTCGACTTTCCCAGGTTCTAGGGTTGCCTACGTTCCTTGGTGCACAGCGTCCTTCAGAGCTAGCACAGTCAGGAATCCTGCCTCCCTCTTCAGTGTTTCAGGACCGTGCCATTGCATTTTGTTTACTGACACAGTAAGATGGAAATCATCTTCCTATCTTGGTAGTTAGCAGCTGAATATGTAGACTCCTATCATCTTCTATCTTAAGGTCAGTTAACCTTAATTCTATATACAATCTTAGATGCATCCTATGAAAAAGCTCTGGGTATTTGGACAGAAACATCTTCAGGGATTGGTATTCCACCCAGCCGAATCCTGGACAGAAGAGTAGAAGGGGCGGAGAGAGGTCTGGGTATTTACTCTGCCGTTCTCTCCTTGTGGTGCTGCCCTTCTGCGGAGGCTGTCTTATTTTGTAATGGCCATATCTCTCTCTATTAGGTGGCTCTTCCCTGCCACTACCTTTTCTTTTGGAGGGGGTGGGGTGCTCTCTGACCTTGTCACATCAAGTTTGCCGAGGGAATAGCTTCCCCTAATCTTAGTCTCAAGCATCATCACCCCTTGGTGTTTTCCTTAACTCTCCTGTGCCTGCCCTCCTATTGAACTACCTTCAGTTAGCCCTTTAAAGGTGGCATTCGTTGTTTGACAGGACTTGGCTATTAGAACGAGATCTCCGGCCACAGTTCTTTATCAGATGCCACAGTTGCCTACTTTGATGGGGTAGCAACCTTAGCTACATATACTGGCTATTAGTACTAAAGTCCTGGCCACATGGTTACAATTCAACACTAATTTCTTTTTGCCTCTCTATGTAGGATAGAAAATCAGGCCAAGCTGGCAGTATTGTTTACTAATAGTCTCACTGTAATTAGTGGAAGGGGCTCAACTTGGAAACCAGAAGTGACAATTACCACTGGTCCAGAGTGGCCCAACATATTATGAGGGGATGGGTGGGTGGGGGAAAGAAATATATTAATTTTTCCAAGTCCAGCAAATGCTAAAACTCAGAAACAGTCAAATTCCCCACATTCCCTGCTACCCTCAGCCCCGTGTCTCATTCAATGCCACAAACAGCTGTCCTGTGATATAGAATGAATTTTCACACTGTTAGGGTACTGCCTAATGGGCTTCTTCATACTCTGCTAGAACAACCTTTTGCCACATTCCTCCACTCCCACTACTCCACTTAAACCACCCTGGCCGCCTTTCCATTTATCTATTTATCTACCTGTATGGTAGTTACATAATCTGGTGTCAATTTGAGAGGAGTATGAGTGAAGGGATAGAGTCTGGCCTGTTAATCAAGATATAGCTGTGTGGGCATGACCTTTCTTCTGAGAATTCTGGGAACTCCTCTATTTCCTCCTAGGAGGCCAGAGACACTTCTCTTTCTCCACTCACTCCCTTGGAATCTCTCTCTCTCTCTCTCTCTCTCTCTCTCTCTCTCGCTCTCGCTCTCGCTCTCGCTCTCGCTCTCTCTGCTGACTCCCTGGAGAGATGCTCTATTGACAAGACACATGGTACTATGCTGATAGACCCCATTCCCTGGGAACAGGAGGAGCCATGTGGAGACCTCTGCCCATGTTGAGATGCTTCTACAGCCACTGGATCCACAAAACTTTGCTTAACAAAAAAGAAGACACATTGTGTCAGAAAACATTTCCTCAGCACAACTTACCTGAACTTTTTCTCACGCATCAATGCAATTTTCCTAAATTTTAAAACTTCTTCATGAAACCACTATACAACCAGGACTCTCTATCAATTTTAGTAATAACTATACATTAACTAGCAACTTGGTGCTTGTAGTATAACATGCGTATGCCCAACCCAAACAATGATATTTTAATGACTTCATATGCATATGAAAGCTAGATGGTTACTAAGGAAGACTGAGAAAGTGATGCATTGGAAGCATGCTGTTGACAAGGAATATGGAAAGAACCACAGACTGCCTGAAGGACAAACAAATCTGTCTTAAAGGAAGTACAACCCAGATGCTCCTTAGAAGCGAGAATGATTGGACTTCACCTGATATACTTGGATGTGATGTACAGGATGACACAGGCCTTGAAAGTAGATATCATGCTTGGCTAAGCAGAGCACCAGCAACAAAAAAAAAGGAAGAGTGTTGGAATACAGAAAGATTTCTTCTAAGTTGTCTCATCCAAATATATGCCAAACTTAGCTGCTTGCTACACATGGTAAAAACTTGGAGGTCAACGAAGGTAGGTCAGAGGTTATCCTCCCTAAGGGTTATCAGCCATCTAAGCAATGAGACTGTATAGTTTGTCCCACCGGAAGTAGGGCCCACTCCCTTCTGATAAGGACAGTAGTAGATTGTTTCACTGAAGGAGAGCCCAGGGAGGTCAAGCCCACTCAAGGGTGACCAAGGTTAGGCTGCCATATTGAGTCTGTGCCTCCTTGTCACATGGGTACCCCTAATCCTTCCTCTTCCTATAGCGTGTACACCCCTAGATCGTCCCCTACCTGTGATTTGTATGCCTCTTGTACAGCTCCTTCCTGTGACGTGTGTGTTTACCTGTAATCACACCCCTCTAAGTATATATGGGCCTTGGCCAGAAATAAAGAGAGACTCCACCTGCCCTCTCAGCCCGTGCTGTCCTTGGACCTGGCTGGTGAGATCATGGCCAATCAGTAGGTGAGCATGCTACCATGATATGTGTCTGACTTCTTTGTTTTATTCTCTCCCCTATCTCTATTATTCTCTATGACTTTATTATAATCTTTATATATATTTTAACTTACAATTGTGCTTACTGAACCCGTGATAGCGTGAGGGGCTGGCTTCCCCCACAGAAGACCCTCAATGAGATGGATGGACAAAGTGACTGCTACTATGGTCTCAAACATAGCAATAATTGTGAAGATGCTGGAGAACAGGCAGCGTTTTGTTCTGTTGTCCCTTGATAAGATGACTGTGAGTTGGAACCAACTTTTCACCACCTAACAGCAGCAACAACAACAACAACCAAGGTAATATTTGATCATGGGACCTTTCTGAAGAGTCCAATTACCTTGCTTTTGCAGTTCAATCTGCCCATTCGAATGATCCAGACCAAGTCCTTCTCCATGCTGACTGCTCTTATCCTCCTGTCTCCTTGAGGAAAGCATCTTCAGCATCAAAGATCAGTGATTTGGGTTACTCTCTAAATATTTATAGTAAGTTAATGCTCACATTTGAAGAAGATTATGAACTTGTGGAAAGTCGGAACGTTTTGAGTCTGCTCGTAAAGCCCAGGGCTGACAAGGCTGGTACAGAGCTGACCTTCAGTGAATGTGGGTTGAGTTGAATTAGAATGAACTTTGCCAAAAGGCTTTGTGAAATGTTGACAGATGTTATGCAGGTGTGTAGCACAGGAGGGAAGGGAGTGGCAGATCTCTCATGTCAAATCCATTTGGGAAACATTGGGTTAAATAAAGTTTAACAGGTTACCTCCCTAAAGGCCTCCCCTAGCCCTTTGATATGCAAATGTTTACCTTGAATCTTCAAGAAGGGGCTTTCCTCTGCAGAATTTCCAAAGCATGCTTCATAGCCCTTACTTTATAGAGAAACATAATAAATTAGTGTTTCCTTAAATATCCTTAGAAAACGTTGAATTTATGTAAGTGAATTCCAGAATGGGAAAAAGGCCTTCAAGAAAACTTTGTCTTTTCCTTCTGCATTTCTTTCTGTTTTGCATTTCTAACATTAAGGGTTTTTATTTTAAGATAATGCCCTAGATAGGTATCAAATATCCCTGCTAAAGTAGACACAATTAAAATTTAGCCATGGAACCTTCAAATGTTCTTCCAATTATGCACATTTTTTATGTTCTAAAATCACAAACTTATTTGATCAGGAAACAATGGAATATAATTATTAGACATGATGGTGAGAAGCATTCAGATATTCCAATACATATTTCTAATTTTCTAGGCCTGATCATTTATATAGGAAATATTAGGTAATGATATTTAGGAATAATTACTGTATCATATGCTGCTATAATCCTATATTGAGCCTTTTTAATCTTCTCAGGTAAAAGCTCTGTAAATTAGCTTTTTTAATCTTTATTATTTACTCTTTGGTAACCACTTTAATTATGATATGATATTTTACCTCTTTAATGAGAGTTAAATATACTCCTAACCTTGCACTTCATCATGAAATTACGCTTATGTTCTTTTTTGCCTGGTGGACTATAAGACAGGGATTTTAAAATTATTTGCCAGATATTTATTTAGCATTCCAAATTCATCTTACTTCTTCAACCCTCCTTTTTCAGTATACCCTATATTTTTAATGTTAGAATTCAACAGTTTTATTGGCATGTAATTCTCTTATGCAATTCAATGGTTTAAACATATTAAAGAGTTATACAAACATCACCATTATAAACTTTAAAATCTTTTCTTCACTTTATTTAATAACTTCCCATTTTCCCGAAATGTCCCCAGCCATAACCCTAAGAAACTGTTCTCCCAGTTACTGTCTCTATACAACGGGAACGCCCCCCCCCCAAAAAAAAGGGGAGCTTTTTTCAAAGCTATGTATTTAATTTTTTTAGAAAACAAACTTATCACCTTCAAAGTACTCTCCATTACATTTAATACATTGGTCAAATCTTTGATTCCATTCTTGAAACTATTTTCCAAATATGTGTTGGATGGTTGACAGTGCCTTCCTCATTTTTTTTCTTCACCTGTTCTAGGTCCCCAAATCACTATCCTTTCATGTCCCTCTGCATTCTCAGCAACAAAAAGAAGTTGTAGGGAGTGAATGAGGTCAGATGAGTAAGGTGTGTCAGTGGGACAAGAGAGGCTAGCTGTTTTTTGCCAAAAATTGACACACTGAGATGGCTGCTTGAGCCTAGTTGTGATGACAAAAGCAGTCCCCTGGTCTGCCACAAATCAGGCCTTTCTTGTCACACACTTTTATGCTCTCTTTTCAGAACCTCTAAATAGAAAGCTTGATTAACTGTCTGACCTGGTGAAACAAACTCCGAAAGCACTGTGAATCAACATTTTCTTCCGTTCGTAAACATCCAGACATCCAGAACAAGGGTTGTCCTTGGTCAACTTCTCACCTTTTTTGAAATGGGAAACCCACTCATACACTTGATTTTCTTTCCCCCTAATGCTGTCCTTGTAAACTACTTTCAACATCACAACAGTTTCTGCGGCATTTTTCCCTATCAAGAAGCAAAACTTCACAGCTGCATGCTGTTCTCTTAAATCAGCCATCACAAAAAAATGAGATTTGAGCAAAACTGCTTTTATGAAAAAAACTAACAGTGACAAAAGAGAACCTTCCCAGGCAATGCCACTGGATGCACTAACTCAGAGCCAGTTGCTCCATGCTCCTTTAGTGGGGGTGGGGTGGCGGTGGAGTAATGGGATGGGTTTCATGAAAGCTCCACCCAGTGGATATTTTTTCTACTTTTTGGGGGGTAACCTCTCATAGATTTACATATCTTAAATTTCATATAAAGTAAAACACACAGACAAAAAAAGAGAAAGCCCACAATCAACAAGAAAGCAGAAAAGTATAAAAGGAGAAGACATAATAAGGTTTTAAATTTGAACCTAAATCCCAAACCAAACTCACTGCCATCAAATGGATTCAACCCTGGAGCACAGGGTAGAATTGCCCCTGTTGGTTTCTAAGACTATACTCTTTATGAGAACAGAAAGCCTCATCCTGCTCCTGAGGAACAGCTGGTGATTTTTGAACTGTGCCGCTAGGGCTCCTTGTTGACCTAATCATATCTTGTTGATCTAACTACATCTTTTTAACCTAACAACATCTGCATTAATCTACCTTTCAATTCACTGTCTGACAGTAAGGTTATTCACATCCCACACCAACGGGGAGAGGGGATTATTTGGAAGATTAATCCATTCGGTTTCCCTGCAAATGGATTTGAAGCTTTCACTGTTGTCTGTAGCTTTTTGCAGACCTTATAGACTGGTGTGCTTCTTCCACGTGGACTTAGCTGACACCTCACATAGATGACTACTTGTTTTAAGACAAGTCTTTAAATCCCCAGATACTTCCCTTCTTGATAGCTAAGTGTTACCTGATTTCTTCACCACACGTTACTGAAGCACCCAAAAATATCAGGATAACTTTTTGCCTTCAATTCCCTGCCTATGAAACATGTGTATCATAATGGCACCTACCTCAAAAGGTTGTTATGGGAATTAAATTAAAGTATGAATGGCCTTAAATATCAGTAGACGTTCAATGGAATAATTTTATAGATGAGAATATACAATCTTACTGCAGTGTGGTTTAGGAGGCGAAGGCTTTGGAGTTAGACTAAAGCGAAGCTTGCATCCTTCAATTATTTATGTTTAAAGCAGGAGTGCTGATAATCATTGGCTTCAAGGAGCTGTTATGAAGAATAAGGGGAAAATGATGGTGCTGGCCTTCCTTCAAATCAACAACAAAAAGCCAAATCAGTTGCTGTTGAGTCAACTTTGACTCATGATAAACACCTGTGTACTACAGCAGAACTGTGCTGCACCGGAGATTCATGGCTATAATCTTTTCGAAGTAGATTGCCAAAGCTTTCTTCCAGTTCAACTGAGTAGATTGGAACCACCAGCCTTTCAATCTGTGCAAAATGCTTACCTATTTGCAGCACCCAGGGACTTGCAGGGTCTATTCAATAAGTGAAAACTGTTAGTTATAAGAACATATTACATGGCACATTAGTCCTCTACTGCACCCTGATTGACTCATCCCCTCTCTGTGACTCCTCTGTCGGGGGGATGCTCCATTGTCTATGGATGGGCTTTGGGTCTCCCCACCAATCCCCCTCCATGCTCACCAATGCATTTTTGCTTGTTTGTTTGTTTACTGTTTGTTGTGAATCTTCTGATACCCGTTGCCCAGTCTCGACACCTCACAATCTCACTGGCTGGTGTGATTCTTACATGTGGGCTTGTTGCTGCACTGTTGAATGGCTTCTGGTTTAACTTCAAGCCTTTAAAAGGCTTGAAAGCCTTTTAAAAGATGCTATATCTTTTAATAGCCAGGCACCATCTTATGTCTTCATCACATCTGCTTATTCACCTGTTTTTGTCTTCAGTAATCGTGTAGGGGTGTGGGTGAGCATCACAGAATGCCAATTTGTTAGAACAATGTGTTCTTGTGTTGAGGGGAGGTATGAGCTGAGGCCCAAGGCCCATCTGCTGCTTCAGTGTATTGCCTTATAAATATATGTACATAGGCCCACATCACTATTGTTATGGATTAATGTATTTGCTTAAGTGCACACCTCTGTTAATCTCCCTATCTGTGCCTTTGCTTCCTAGAGCTCGCCTCTGTTTCCTTTTGCCTCCTCCTGCCCCACCATCACTTTCCCCCTTCCTCTACCTCTCAGTGCTTCCTCTCCACTAGCTTGGTGTTGCTCAAATACTCACAGGATCTCTAACCTCTCTTAGATGCTGGCTCTGCTTCCCTAGTTGTTCCCCTGTCCATGATGCCCTCCACTCACCATCCACTTCTCCCCACCTCCTTCTTCCCCCTCTACCTTCCGGGGCCATTGGCCCCATTGCCTTCTCCCCAGGCTTCCTTCCCATGGTCCAACCCATATAATTAGGCAACCCATCCATGTCCTAGTCCGAACAATAAGAAAACCTACGGTTGAAGAAACAAAAGGGAAGAGAGAAAGATGAGAGAAAAGGAAAAAAACAAAGAAGACCCTAGATAGGTCCATGCCTGTTTGCTGGTCCCCGTGGGACTCTCCCTCCTGGTCCTTCCTCATCCGAAGTCCATTCTTGGGGCTCCTATAGGACTCTGTGCTCTGCTTTACTCTGGTTGCTGATCTGTTATGCTCCATTCCCACACTATCTCCCCATTGTGTGTCCCCATTATTGTCCCGTCTCCGTATGCTCCAGTTAGGGGGCAACATGTCTTGAGCTGTGCCCCAGGCCTCTCTGTGCCCAGCAGCTCCATGCAGCGACCTCATCCTCTGGGCGTGGTGTGCCCATATAGGGTCTAGGCCAACTGCCCCTTTCTCCTTTTCCTTCTTGGTCTGCTTCCGTCTGCTATGGTAGGTCAGTTCCTTTCCCCCGCCAGAAGTTCTAGTGTCATTCTCTGGGGCACACACTTCCAGGGTGGGGGGGCAGGCTGGTTCTGGTTGGAACCGGCCCTGTAGTCCAGTCTTTTCATGGATTCCTCCACGTGTTACGTTGCCCTCCTGGTTTGGCACATCATGGTGGGGTCGGTATACCCACTTCCCCCTATCACGACCTCAGTGCCACCTCCTAATCTAGACTAGACAGGAGCGTGTACGTAGGTATAGGCAAGAGATAAAACTCACAACACATGGAACCCAGGAACAGGAATGGGAATAGAGATACGAAAAGGGTAGGGGGAAGGCGGGGAGAGGTGGAGAGGGAGGGGGGCACCAATCGCAATGAATAGCACCTAACCACACCCCCCAGTCAAGGGGGAAAACAACAGAAATCAGAGGGGAAGGGAGATGGCAGTCGAAGTGAGATTTGAAAATAATCAACCAATCTACAATCTATCAGGGGGCCACAAAGGTTGTGGGGGGAGGGAAAAAAGGAGGAGCTGATCCCAAGGGCTCAATGGAAAGTGAATGTCTAGAAAAGAACGATGGAATACATGTACGAATATGTCGGACACAATTGATGTATTGTTTGTAACAAGAGTTGTAAGAACCCCCAATAAAATGGAAAACAATGAATAAATGAAAAAAATAGTGAGAAACAAGAATTAAGAAAGAGCTATTGATTAAGAGGCAATGATTTTCTGTTAATGATTGTAGAATAATTTGGAAAAAGATAGTGGTAAGGGTTATACATGATAAATATAATCAGTGTCACTGAATTTTACATGTAAAACTTGTTGAGTTAGCAAAAGTTTTATTATATACACACATATATTTATTACAAATAAAATGTCACTGCTGATGGTAAAAAAAAAGAAAATATTTATTAAGAGTTCTCTAGATGCAAGTGTTGTTCTAGATGTTGATATGTATTAATGTATAATCTTAATAAACTTCATAAAATATTAAAATACAGACTACTTTCACATTAATTTTGACTCATACCAATCATCCAGAATATCAATCTTTATATGTTTCCATTTAATTTTTGACAACTTAAAATTTTCCTAGATTCCTACTTTGTGTATTCCACATTCTAATAATCCATAGATGTTTACTGCTGCTTCTTCTCATTTTGAGTCATGTTCCATCAGCAAATGAACGTCCCAAAGGCTTTACTCCCTGTATGTCATATGGTTGATTCTACTTGGAGAAAGCAATTCTTCCTCAGTCACAGTTTTAGTGCTCATCACCTGGCACTATGTTTGACAGTATTCTGCTGCTATGCATTAGGTTTTCAGTATCTATCTGACAATGTTGTGGTGCTATCCATACATTGTTCCATGGCTAATTCCTTTGAACTGGGAATCCTACTCATGAAAGTGGGCTTGCTGACCCACAAGCAGAGCTGTGTGCCTTCAGGTGGTAGATATCCATTTAGAAGCAGATATATATATATATATATTTAAATCAATTTATTGGGGCTCATACAATTCATCACAATACATAGATCAATTGTGTAAAGCACATCTATACATTTGTTGCCCTCATTATTCCCAGAATT
>NW_022111310.1:23791977-23798546 GCF_000313985.2 Echinops telfairi
GGGGTCCTGGTAGTTGGGGGGAGGAAGTGTTTAAGAACTAGAGGAAGGTTGTGGGTTTCATTATTGCTATACTGAACCCTACGTGACTCATCTCCCCACTACCCCTCTGCAAGGTATGTCCAGTTGTCTAGAGATGGTCAAAACAGATATATTTTAAACTGCATTTCACAGATGGGAATAGTAAGGCGTACAGAGGTGAAACTCCTTGCCTATGGTCACATCGTTAAAAAGTGAGAGAGCTAAGATTCAAACTCTGGTAGTCTTACTCCAGAGCCTGTGATCTCAACCACTGTGCTAGTCTGCCTCTCCATCGCTTAGCTATTCTGAATGGTGTTAGTTGAGTCATGGTAATGTAGTTGGTGGAGACCTTAGCTGTATTACTGTGGGTCGGTCCAGGCTGGTAGAATCCAGAGTCAGAGTTCTGCATAACTTTCTGGGGAAAAAAAAAGAGAAAGAGGGCCTGGGAATTGTATGGGGTTCATGAATCTGGGGAGAGGTTCCTCAAGCCCTGTCCAAAGAGGACAAAAAACCCTGGGTAAGTCATTGGAACAGCCCAACACAGGCACTCGACCACATGGGGAAGACAAGAGCATCCCTCACCATCTCTTCAAGAAGAGGATTCTAGTCCACCCTGACTTAGGCCATGACACAGACCACTCTGGGTAGAGTGAAGCCTAGAGAAGGCAGGTGATTTATCTTCAGTGCAGGGACATTGCATTATTTAAGATGGCTGTGCTAGCCAAAGTCTCTAACTCCTACCAAACAGCCTTTTCCTGTATGAGCCTGGATAAAAAGATGAGAGAAAATATTGATCAATTCTCCTTTGAGTAATTATGGGAAATGATTCATTGGAATACTATCCAGTTGGGTATAAAATAAGCCCTCTGAGAAGTAGATGGGCTCTCACTGCTAGTAAGGGATAGGATTGAAGCTCAGTCTCTGGACCCTGAGATCTCCACACAGTGAACCTCTTTGATCTCCGAGACAGCTGTGACATCAGAGAAGCAGCAACAAAACCAGGAGCCAGAGCACGAAGGAGAGTGGTGGACTTCCCAGGCCACAAAGCAAGTAAAGCTGCATGCTTCTGCACAGGAGGCTGGTTTGTGGAGTGGGGTGCATCTGGGCACTTAATTTGGGGACCTGGGTTTGCTGACCCACAGAGTTGAGCTGAATGCCTTCAGGTTGAGGCTTCTAGCACATGAGGATGTCCCTTGGGCATTTCTTAGCAGCTCTGACAGAACTTTGTAACATGTCCAGAAGAACAACTGTAACCTGAGCATTTCTCATTTGCATTAAAACCTGATAATTTCTTTAATAAGCTCTAAACATATTGTCTCTGAATCCTATGTGGCCATTGCAATGAATATTAAGATATCAATGAAAAGGTAAAGAATATTGTAACAGAGCACATTTGGTCATTGAACCAACAAGTTGCAAAGCAGGGACTTGAACTTGAATCTCTTCATAAAAAACCCTGCTCTTTCTACACTTCTCTGAACATGCCCCAGAAATGAAGAGGGCTCAGGAGGAAGGGACTGCAGTTGAGAGTACAAGCAGCTTCATCAAGAGAAGAGCTATTCTCCGTGACTGAGAGGCAAGCATCTGTTGTCATGATGGCAGTACGGTATTGGGCTTAACCAATAGGAGTCAGAGATGTCTCCGATGATGCTTTATGCCGATAGCTGGGTTTCTCTAGAGTTGTAAGCCGAGACCAAGACATCCATCTCTTTTCCTACTAAGGCATCACCTGATGGTAACTGGGGTCATGTCAGAATTTCCATGAGGCATATTTATGTAGTACTTTTATCAAGCGAGGCTATGGCCACGATCCCACAGTGGGGCTAGGTCAGGCAATTTAAGCATTACATCATCTCAGTTGAGCTCTTTTGGAAAGAGGAGCCAGAAGAAAAGGGGAAAGGTGCCAGGATGTTGGAAGGGAAAAAAAAAAAGAAAATAGCTAATGCGTTGAGTAGGGAGTAGCTACAATGCAAGATTGTGTCCCAGGTGCATTGCAGACATCATCTGATATAATCTTTCCGAGTCCTGCACAGTCATCCTTAAATTCCAATGGAACAGATCAGGAAACTAGTCAGAGAAGGTACACACTTTGTCCAACATCACAAGGCTTGGGAGATGTGCCAGTGAGACCCAGCTCTCTCTAACTCTCAAGCCTGCACTATTCTTCTTGGATTCTATGTCTTCAGAGTCTAGTCCTGGTTCTTATGTTTAACTTACAAGCCAGCCCTTCACCTTTCAGACTGCAACTTTCTCATGCTGAAGTAATGATAATTCTTCCCTAGTCTACAGATTGTCAGGACATGAAGGTAAGAGGTCTACAAGCATGTAGATTAGCTAACAAATGGAGATGGGATTTGGTTGTTACTGCTGTTGTTAGGTGCCACTGAGCTGGTCCAGACTCATGGATCCTGTGTACAATAGAACCAACCCTACCCACTCCTGCCCCACTGTCACAATATCGGTTATGTTTGAGCCTGTTGCTGCAGCCACTGTGTCGATCCATCTAGAGTCTCACTCTTTACCAATGAATCTACTCTGTCAAAAGGATCAAGGTGGCACTGTTGTGTAATCATTGGGTTGCTAAGCACAAGGTTGGTGGTTCAAATCCACAAGCTGCTATCCTCCCTGAAAGAATTATAACCTCTGAAATCCTATAGCATCATCAGGAGCCAGAAAATGTTCTATTAATAGCTATATATAACCTCTTTAGACCCATATATTGAGATTATACTCCTAAAGAACATATCTTTACACATAGAATTCATTACCATGGCTAACCTTTCCATGAAGTCATGCACGAAAATGCCATCCTGCATTGTATAAGCCCCTCCCACTTTTATTTACATGTTAATGGTCCTAGTGTTTGCCTTTTTGAAGATAACGGTATCAATTTAAATTGTACAGTACTTTACCTTGAAAAAGTCCATTTAAACTCCCTTTCCATATTCCAATCTCTAATTGGGTCATTGGGAATGCTTTACTGTGCTTTGTTAGCATTCCCTTCTTAAATCAAAGTTAAATTTCTCATGAATGTTTTCTCTAGCAGTGGTAATGGGAACTTGGCCCAGAGAGTTAGGTTGGGTTCAAATCCTTGATCTACTGCTTAACTGCACATTAATTATAATTGCCTGTAGATTTAGAACAGAGGCATCGGTAGTACTTACCTTTTAGGTAATAAGAGTGGGTAAAATGCTCACAACAAAACCTGGATATGTAAGTGCTCACTGAGCTTGAACATGAATAGTATAATATTCTAGAACAAAGAACATAAAAGAGACTATAGTAGACAATGGTCATTGCTTATTTGAACTTGCTTGCAGGTATGACTAAAAAGGTCAATTTGAAAATTAAGTTGGCCTAGGAAATTATTACTTTACAGAATGATTATAAAACAAATTCACAAATAAGCATGATTGCAAACTGTGATTAAGAGTTTAAGGGAAAGTTATCAGGATGGGAGAAAAACAGCTAGCCATATTTTAGATAGAAGATTCAAAAAAGGCCTCCTTAAGGAAGCAGGAGAATTTGGATTGCACAAATAATTAAGCAATTGGTTTCCAGTTTGAATCTACCCAGCAGTACCTCAAAAGAAAGAACTAGCAACCAACTTCCAAAAGATAAGTCATTGAGAACCCTATAAATCATAGTCTACTCAGATGCATATGGGACCACCATAAGCCAGAATCAACTTGCTGGCAACTGAGTTGGTTTTTCTTCTGTAAGCAACATTTAAGTGGAGGCAAGGACAAGACGTTGGGCAGTCTCAGAGTAAAGGATGTGTGTGTGTGTGTGTGTGTGTGTGTGTGTGTGTGTGTGTGTGTGTGTAGGATTCTAGGCAGAGAGGACAAGGGTACAAAACCCCTGGAAAAACTTAGGCCATTGAGGAAGAGCAGAGAGGGTCAAGTGCAGTAAACTAGGGGAAAGAGGGATGAAAGAAAATGCCAGGGATCATTACAGCGTAGCTCCAGGTTCATGGTGAAGAACGCAGGTACAAGGTGTAAGAGAACGTCAAAATTTTCATGGACAAAACCCAGTATATTTTAATCCCATTTTCCCAGGAACATTTTGAAGGTCCTTCCTATGATAAATGGCACACTATTGAAGAGTTCTTAAGAAGTGAAATAATATGATAGAATGATCATTTTGCATGAGACCAGGCTGGTGGGAATATGCCAGGGGCGGACGTAAAATGTGATTAAGAGGTGATTGCTGTAACCAGGATGGAGGTGAGGTATACCTTATATTAGGGTGGGCAGGATGAAGTAGAAGTAGATGGCTTCAAGGGCGTTTTAGAGGTAGAACGAAAACCACTTCCTGATCCTAGTTGCTGCACATTGTAACTGTGCTCTGCTGCTAATGACAGGATAGAGATTTAAGTCTATCCAAAGGCTTCTGGGAAGACTTCTGAGCAATTAACATTTGGAATCTCTACAGGGCACATTCAGTACAGTACATACAGTGCATACACACAATAACCCACAGCCATGCAGTTGATGCTGATGCTTGGCCACACTGCAGAGAATTTCCTGAGACTTTGTGGGAGCAGATAGCCTCATCTTTCACCCTCCAAGGGGCTAGAGGGTTTGAACCAATGCCCTTGAGGTTAATGGCCTAATGCTTAATCCACAGTACTACCAGGACTCCTTTTTTAAGCAATCAACACAGATTAATTTATTTAACGCATACAATAGCTTGATAAGGTGTAATCACAGTGTCATCATTTTACACATGAGAAAACAGAAGTTACAGAAATGTTAAGTAATTCACCCAAACTCATACCACTGGAATGTGGATAGAAACAGGAATCCAACTCAGGCAGCATGGCCCCACTAAGGCCTAAACTCAACATTAAGAGATCATTATAAAACAGGCATTGTTTAGAACAATTCTGTGTTATTAAAGACCTCACTCACTGCCACTGTGGTGTGACTCACGGTGTGACCCTATTTAATGACTCATGGTGTGGCCCTATAGGACAGAGTAGAATTGCCCCTTTGGGTTTCCAAGACTTTAAATCTGCACAGTAGTAAGCGGCTTCATCTTTCTCCTACAGAATCACTGGTGAGTTAAAAATCACTGAATTGGTGGTTAGCAGCTCAATTCATAGTCCACAACATTACCAGGGCTCCTCGAGATTGCATAACAATGGGTGTAATCACTTTATAGTAACAGTGAAGAAGGATTAAAAATAACTTGCATGTTATTATCATTGCCACTGTACAAAACACATCAACATACAGAAAATGAACTGGAGAGGAATATTAGGTTGAAGGAAATCCAGCTGACATTTTTCCGTTGTTTTATTTTCCAACTTTTCCCAATATGGAAATGCTACATTTATTCAGGAAAATATAGTTGCAATTCAAAACAGATGATTCCACTTGTAGGAAAAAAAAGAGCTGGAAGGAGATTGTACTTCAAAGAACTTTTTGAACATAGAAATCCCATAATTCTGAGAGTGGACATTTTTATGGGCACACTGGGTATCCAATACGAGTGTCTGGATAAAGACAAATCTGTCCTAAACGAAATGCCAAGTCCCACACGAAAACTTTTATTTTGATTTAACAGTCAGCAATCCAAACTAAACGCCAGTCAATTAAGACAAATGTGTTCTTGAAGCCCCACAAGTCTATATTATTAGTCACACATCCCTGATAAAGTTGCTAAACTTACGTAAATATGTTTTTAATGATCAGATGATATTTATCTAATGTATGCTATCTCTCACATTAAATGGAAAGTAAATGCGCCATTTACTGTGTCATATGCCTTCATGGCTTCAACAATCCTCTTTTCTTCTTTTTTTTTTGAGCTCAAATAATAACTTGCAATGCAGCTGTGTAACATCTGGTTGGTGAGCCGAGCTGCTGGAGAGTATTTCTATCACAGACTCTGATGGCTCTTGGTACATAAAGGCAGGCCATTTCTCTTCTACCTCTCCTGAATGCCCAAACTGTTGTTAGTTGCCATTGAGTGAGCTCTCACTCCTGATGACCTTATGGTCGTATAATAAGATGAAATATTGCCTGGTCTTGTGAACACTTTGGCTATGTGTTAATATATCTCATTGCGGGTTTCTTCCGCTTTCTTTGACCAAGCATGATGCCCTATTCTAGTTTGCCGTCTTTCTTGATGTGTACAGAGTGGATGTGTTGAAGTGTCACCATCCTTCCTTCTGAGGAGCGTTCTGGTCAAGATTTCCTCTAACATGATGCATTTGTTCCTCTGGCAGTCAATGGCATATTCACTATTCTTCACCAACACCACATCTCTTGAAACATGGGTTAGGTAGATACCCAGGGGTATGCCATTTTCCATTTGCGGGATAGTCCATGAAAAGTCAACACACCTTGCTGCAACCAAGGTCTATCCTCCCCTTTCTTTGTCCTACTTCTCTCGTATTAGCAACCCCTGACCCCAGAATATCTGACACAGAATGATGCATCATCATTGCATAGGAGGTTCTATTAAATTATGATGCAATGAGTAATAATATTTCCCACCAATTATAAGGCATTTTCTATAATAATGCACACTACTGATTTAAT
>NW_022111310.1:23798646-23812113 GCF_000313985.2 Echinops telfairi
GAAGAGAGAGAGAGAGAGAGAGAGAGAGAGAGAGAGAGAGAGAGACTACCTTAAAGGACATGTCAACTGTAAGACCATCCCAATTTCAGAAATGTTAAAAAATGTAAAAATGAGAACACCTCTAAATTTAGAGAACACGGCATCTGACATATCTAAATTGGCAAAATGTGTTCATGTTAATCTTTCCATTTTCTTTCATTCTCAGCAGGAGCCTGTGGGTTTTCCCCTTTTATCTGTTTTTCACAGATAAAGAAACTTTATCTCAGAGTTCAACTTGATGGCAGAAATGGACTTGAACCAGCCCTTCTCAATCCTATTCACATTAAAGAGAAATTCTACCTTCTTAGCACTAGAACCTAAAAGAATGCAGAAGGACAGTGAACTTGGAATCACAAGCAAACTGTGTACACTACTAGAATGTGTCACAAAACCGTCTCTTGTGGAGTGAGAGGTTTAAATCTGCTTCAAGAAGCCATTCAGCATATGCTGTTGGTCTGAAGAGGAGAGTCAAGTTGAGGCAGGGCTGAGGCAGGGATAGGAGCTGGCACTGTTGTAGTCTCAGTCGTCTCCTTTCAAAACCCTCTCTGTAGTGTTTAGCCTTCCTGCTGCCCAGGTGCTCACAACTGCACAGCATTCTTTACCAGGTCACAGTCACCAAGAAATAGCCAGCTGTCCCAGGACAAAGGTACAAAGATGGTCCCAGAGTAGGCAAAGAGACAGTGACAGAATTGGAGTGGAAGTTGGCTTATCCAACTCCACAGTTATTTACAGTGGCTGATATGCAAAGTTACTTTCAGTGTTAAACTTTTTGAAAGACCAATATAGGTAATCCATTGTGATTTCATTCAATGTTTTCCAATGTTTAGTTATTTGTCAATACTCTTGGAGAATACACTACCATGGGCCCAAACCTTGGCTATATTCTTATATTCTATGGTTACATGTTGAGCTGCGAACTCCAAAGTCAGCAGTTCTAAACCACCAGCCACTGTGAGGCAGAAAGTTGAAGCTTTCTAATTCTATAAAGACCACAGTCTTAGAAACCTTCAAGGAGAGTTCTACCCTGTCCTATAGGTTCATTATGAATAGGAATCAACCCGATGGTAGTGACTTTATTTTGAGGATTTGGAAGATTAATTTACAGTCACAACAGACATTGAAGGAGGCTGAATTACTTTATAAATGAGACACCTGGGGCTCAAAGAAAGAAACTTGATCAAGATCCATAATTCAGGTCAGACATTTCTGATTCCAGAATAAGGATTTAATGACTCATCTACTCTACATTCTAGATACAAGAAAAATATAGGAGGGATGTACCCTTACAGAATTAGAAAGGTAGTGAGAACAGACCGACGCATATAAAAATAACGAGAGACTCATCACTGGATGAAATTATGAACCTATTTTGAAGATGAGTAAATAGAGTGTTCTGCTGTAAAATCGGTGTCATGAAAATTCCAAACCAGGATTGTAAACTCTTATTTCAGTTTTCTTTTTACATCAATAATGAATCTGCCATCCTATTTCAGTTTCTGAGATGGAAGCTGATCCAAATGACATTCAATAACTGTCCCAATATGAAAGGTTTATCAAACTCTGATGATGTGACTGTACCAGTGACTTATGTCGGAAGCTCCAAAGATAGGCTGTGACACCTGCAGGGCTCTGTCCTTTAGCTGCTCGATTTCCTCTGTCCCGTCGACTCCTGCCCTGCACTCTCTCACCCCCGATCATAAATACTGCCTGCCACTTTTATGATTATTGGTGGTTACATATGATGAATTCTGATACTAGTCAACTGTGCAGGAGATATTAAATACATTAGCTAATTTTCCCTTAATGCCTCATCCAATATGAATCAATATTGGTTTAATAATTAACATGTTTAAACATTTTTATGTATATTTATGATGAGATGATCTATGTTTATTTTATGAAGATAAAATATTTAACTCCCCACCACTGACAGCAGAGCCATTTCAACTCAGAATTTTCTCTTTTGCCCGCTCTGGGGCCATCTTTGCATGCCTTGGGACAGCGGACTGTTTCTCAATGACTGTGACCTGGCAGAGGAGGCTGGGCAGCTGTGAGCGTCTGGGCAGAGGGAAGGTTGAACACTACAGAGTAGGTTTTTGAAGGAGACGGGTGGAACAACAGTGGCAGCTTCCATCTCTGCCTCAGCTCTGCGCGAATGACTCTCCTCGTCCGTCCAGAAGCATGAACTGAATGTCTGCACTCCTCCGATTTAAGTCTTTCACTCCAGTAAAGACAATTTTGT
This sequence comes from Echinops telfairi, assembly GCF_000313985.2. Classification (NCBI taxonomy): domain Eukaryota; kingdom Metazoa; phylum Chordata; class Mammalia; order Afrosoricida; family Tenrecidae; genus Echinops; species Echinops telfairi. The sequence goes on from NW_022111310.1 coordinate 23,800,928, forward strand.
AAGGTGGGACTAGAAGCTCAATTGGGAGAAATTGTTCACAATCAAGGGCAATTTTGCCCTTGGGGGTTATTTGGCAATCTCTGGAGATACTTTGGTTGTGAGAACTGGCGAGTCTGATGCTGGCATCGAGTGGGCGGAGAACAGGAATGGTGCCAACCCCCAGCAAGACTCCTCCCGTTGAAAATATGAGTCAGAGTAGAGTGGGGTCCATGTAGGCAGTATCAGAGGGAGAGGGAGGCTTTGCGGAGGAAAGTAGAACAATAGAGCGCAATTTCTAAAAGAGTTAACTGGATACAGACTAAGGGGGCAAGGGAGCCGCCAGGACACCGGTGCAGAAGCTACTGTCATTTCCCCGGGGCTGTGACGATGGCTTCAGGAGTCCGGGTGGGGCAGTGGTTCCTCGTTGTGCTGCGTTCTGCATGGACTCCACTTCAAAACCACCAATGGTTCTGCCTGAGAAAGATTGAGCTTTCTACTCCTGAACAAATACAGTCTCAGAGACCCATAGGGGGTGACTCTGGGTCAGGATGGAGGTTATGGCAATGAATTTGGGTGGGTATTACAGTGGCTTAGACCAAGGCAGAAGCAGCAGATGTTGTGAAAGGTCACTTTTTGGATGGGAAGAGGCAGCAGCGTTTCTAATGAACGGGATGTGAGGAAGAGAAGAATTAGTGAGGAGCCTTGGGCTCGAGGAGTCAAGGAGACATCTGTAAGAAATGACCCACAATCCCCCCTACCCCCACCCCACCACCCTAAATAGAATGCTTGTGTGGTCTGGGTCCTAAGGAGCTATTTTCTAATCTGGGGAGACATTGCATCATGATTTTATGTTAGTTGGTAAGATTTTCTAGACCAGAAAAAAAATATGATTCAGAGACTTAGGATGATTTCTAGATAACTAGAGTTGGAACCTTGGGCGGAGGCTGGAGCAGGAAAGGGTGGTACCTAACAGCAGTAGACAGGTGGACTTTAGAAAGGAATCTGAACACTTAATATATGGTACCAGGAGGGAAAGCAAAGTGTTTGGGGACAAATTTCAGTAGGTTGATAGCAGGGGTCAGGTGGGAGTTCTAGTGAGCTAGGCAACAAAGTCTGAGCAGAAAATAAGAAATGGTGACGAGGTATGTGGTGTGTCAGAGTAGCTGGGGTGAGGTAAACAGAGCGAATGGAACACAGCAATGAGGGAGCAGTCAGGATCCCTAGGCACCCACAACAGCACACTTCTTACCGACCATGTAGCTTTAAAAATGACCCTGCAAGATACGCACATACCTTTCCAACTTGACGGAAGAACAAACAGGAAGGGTGATGAGTTTGCGCGGTCCAAGAACACTTATCTTGTCACGTTGCAAATGAGACCTCTTGTCTGTAAGTTCAGATAATTAGCGTACAGTCCTTGAAAACCTATTCAAACTCACCCTGTAGGGCAAGGAAGCACCACAGTAGATAGCTCTATGAATAAACAGTGGGATACTGGGTCCCCCGCCTCCGCAAGCCTTTGAGAATGGTGACAAGTGCCGATAATATCTGCTGGGTTCCCTGGACTTTCTCGGCTGCATTTTGTCCTAATGCTGTTGCATGAGTGAGTCATGCCTTCAGACGGCCTTTCTCTCAGGTCACGTTAAAGGAACAGATGGAATCTAGCTTGGATCGGCCCGTGTATCTCTTGACACGTGGCAGGGTATCTCTATGCTGAGGGTTTTTGAGAATTGGGCTGAACTTTCCGGAAAAGATGAGATCAGGTTGGAGCAGCCCCATTTTGCCTTTGCTCAGGGGTCTATCTCTGCCCCACCCCTTTTCTACTCTGTGAGATGCGTCTGAAGCTTAACATGCCTCTTAAAGGCACCTGTGAGTTTCAAGTACGCCTTACCATTTCAGTTCTGTGTTGAGGTTGGGAACCCTTGAACATTCCCTGTCCCCAGTCTCGCTGTGCTTTAATGAAATGAATGCAGAAACAGGAGCAGGAATCCGGCTCTTTCAGCCCCACCAGAGGGTTACAGAGGGCTTCAAGCAAGCTCCATATTTGTCTTGGAGTGGGCCACCGAAAACTGAGACCAGAGGCATGGTTTCCCATCCCGACTCCTCGACCCTAAATGAACATTTTCAAATAGCATTAGGGAAAGCATTTTCCCCTTTGTTGTTGTGTCTAATGTGTAAGCTTTCTTTAAAGGTTGTATTATAAAAAGGTTGAGTCTCTGGTGAGTCAGATTCAGAGACAGACAGCAGAGCTATTTAAAACCAGCTCAGTGACTCCCAGTGTCTTCATTATGTGAAACAGTGGTGGGCCCGAGAGGAGTCAGCTGTAGTGATGGGAAAGGCCGGAGACAGGCAGGAAAGTGGCCTTCAACCACTTACAACAAGTGAAAGTCTCGATCCACAGGCCCCCTGTCGTACTGCCAATTTAACGGCATCTACCTGGATATTACTCCTTTCTCTCCTGCTTTAGTGGTGAAATGGGATCTTAAACTACAAGATTTTTTCTTTTGCTTCATGTCTTTGAACTTACTCCTTTCCATCACCAATGCAGTTTGGCTCTACACTTCTAGGAGACTTTACTATTTTTCTCTTTTTTCTGTTCTAATAATGGCATCCCCCCTACAGCACCTCCTCCTGGATGCTGCGTGCTTCTTTCACATCTTACTTCAAGGCCTTCAAACATGAGCACTTTGAAGGGGTCCTTTTCCTTGAATGTTCCTACACTCTTACCTTTCATTCATATCATAGCCCAGTGAGATTCACTATCCTCTCCTATATGTCCACTCAAACTTCTCTTGTCAAAGCTACCAATAACACCCTAATTGCAAGACCCAAACAGACTGTTTCAGCTCCTTTTCTTATTTAATGTTTATGCTATTTGGCACTGACTAATTCACCCATGAAATAACCTGATTTTTAGGTGTCGATGGCATTGCTCTCTTGGGACGCTGAGGTTCTGACAAAGATTCTGGTTCTGCCTCCTTTCCTGAATTTGTAAGTATTGATGTTCCCCAGGATTCTCTTGAATTCTTTCCTTCAATTTCCTTTCTTTCCTTTCAACTCCTCTTTTACTTCCTCCCTCCATCCCTCCCAGCTCTCTCAAATTTCATCTTCTCCCCTTCTTTTCTATCTCCTCTCTTCCCCTCCCCTCTCTTCTCTGTTCTCCTCCCCTCCCCTCCCCTCCCCTCTCTTCTTCTCCCCTCTCCTCTCTTCATCACTTAAGCCCAAGGCGTAACCTTCCATGAATAGCCTGGCAGTTCTTAACATCTCATTCTTTGCCTCTTTTCTGAGCACCAGGCACATTTTCTGGTCATATATTAGCCGTCTCCACCTGTGCTCCAAGAGACTTTATCAATATGAATTTGTTCTCCTAAGCCCTCAACACCACTGCCAACACCATACTCAGCGAAGGCATTGCACAGTGGAACAATGACAGAACTGCCCAGCAAAGAGCTGCCTAGGCATCTGGGTTGTAGAAGAGATAGCTATGCTATGCTGGGGATTCCAGATTGGGAATAATCTAAAAGAAAAGAGTTCTGAAGGTTGCAGCCCATGGGATAGGAGTAGACAGCAACAATCTAGGTAAGAATTCAGAGCAGGAATTTAAGACCTGAAGGTTCAGGGATGGTCCTAAAAAGTGTACCCAAATTGCACATATGTAAATACTTTGAGACAGTCTCTTGCTTTTACTAGATTTTCAAGGGGATTAATGGCCCATAGAATGCCTAAGCAAACTCTAAGCGCATTGCCATCTAGCTAATTCAGACTCAGAGTGAGCATAGGGACAGAATCGAGTTGCCTTTTGGGTTTCTGGAAGTCTTTTCATCTTTCTCCTGTGCACGGTCTGGTAGGTCCAACTGCCTGCTGACCTTGTGCCTAGCAGCCCAAAGCCTAACCCACTGTGCTGCCAGACTTTCTCACCCGTAAGACATTTTCTATCAGAAGTTAAAGAGAAATATATATATATACACACACATACATACATACACACACATATGATATATATATATATATACCCATACATACATATACACATATGATATACAGGACAGATGAAACAGATTTTCGAACAATTTTGGGTTTGCAACTAACTGCCCATGTGACATCAGGAAGGATAACCTGACCCTCCAGGTTCATATGAAACCTTCCCGCAGCAGCCAGGACAATCCCTGTAGTACTTCTTAGGTTTTGGATTATGATTTGCTTACTAATTGAATGCCTCTGCTAGACGGTAAGCTCAAAGAAGGCAGGATGCATGTTTCCCCTGACTGTACAGTAATATTGGACACATAATAACCATTTTACCTTGATAGCCCTCACATCATTAGCTCCCTTCTCTGGAACTTCAGTGTCTCTGTAATGTTGTTGCTGTGGTTAGGTTCCCTCGGGCTGGTTTGAACCATAGTGACCCTCTGTAGAACAGAATGAGATGTTTCATCATCCACGTAATTGTTGTTGTGTTTGAGTTCATTGTTCCCAGCCACTGTGTCGATCCATCTCAATGAAAGTATTCATTTTTTAAAATTATTTATGCCCAAAGTACTGTGATAAAGTCACCTCATCCTCACTTCTAAGGAGCCTTCTGAATATACTTCCCCCAACATTCACTCATGCTATTGAGTCCATCCTGTCTCACAGCAAGCTTACAGGTCAAGGTAGAACTTCCCCTGTGGGTTTCCAAGACTAGATGTTTTTCAAGGAGTAGAAAACTCATCTTTCTCCCAAGGAGTGGTGGGTGCTTTCAAACTGCCTAACTTGGAACCACCATATCACAATATATATTCCATTTTTACTCCCAACGCTATCGTTCAAAGGCATGCAGTCTTCTTCAGGTGTCCTTATCCATTGTCCAGCTTTCTCATGCAGAAGAGGAGGCTGAAAATATGGTTCGCATCAACCAAACCTCAATCTTAAAAGCGACTTCTTTGCTTTTTACACCTTAGAGAGGTGGATTTGTTATTTTTGTTTGTTAGGGGGCAGGTGATTCATTTTATATTATTCACACTGTCCAAGCACTGGTAGTCTAACACAGTGTTGGTTTACGTCACTATTACATCCCAAGAGACTCAGCATTGGTTCTTCCTCGTCAAGCTGAGCAGGTGAGCAAGGGTGGATCTAGTTACCACATATCCGTGTGCATTATAATAACGGTCCTCCAGAAGGAAGCTCTCTGCTCCTGCTAAGATGTCCAACTTTGGAAACCCTACACAGGGCCAATATGGGTCAGAATTAGTTCAATGGCCATAGGGTTAAGTCCTTGAGTGCGAGACGAGCTGGGGGAATGACCACATCTCTAGTAAGCTCTGGGTCAAGGCCATATCTGGCTCATCAGAGGAGAGTGGGCATTGCCCACTCCAGGTTACTGGCAGTACTGATCACACTGACCACAGGCAGGCAAGTCCCTCTAACATCTTCTTACTTTTTTCAGATACTTCCCACCTCCCTACCCCCCTCTGAATTGCAACTCATGACTCACAATTTATAAAAAAATAAATTACCTGTCACGGAAGTGTGTAATTTCCAAAACTACCTGTTCACCACAGCAAAGTAATAATGCCTTGCTCCCAAAGGAAGCATCATTCTCTCCTCCCTGCCTTCCCAGCTCGCTGTGTGCTGAGCCACATCAAGGCAAGCCGGGAAGAAACAAGCACACCAGAATCCACCCCGCCTCGCTGTTGCATTGCCTCCTCTGAACAGCTGCCATTTGAAGTCTTTCTTTATAAAGTTCCTTCATTTTCCCCTCCTGATTTCTCAGCTTTTCTTTCTTGGATTAATACTCTTTCATTGTTATTATTATTATTTACTTAAGACATGACTTGCATTTGCTTGTACTTCTAGCTGGTGACACATTTAAAGTAATAATGTTCTATTTCACTGTGTGTATTGCCTTGACTGGTTCTATATTAATTTGATACAGGGTCTTTTTGTTTGTTTGTTTTGCTTTTAAGGATTGAGACTAAAGAGATCTGGCTGTTGAAACACAGCTCTGACCCAAGTCAATCCATTGGTTTGGCTGAACCTCAGCTACTACATCTGTTAAGTGGGATAGTAATCACACCTTCTTATATTCCTTTTATTGTTGTTAATGTTAGCTCTTGTCAAATAGATGTGGCCTCGTGGGGACTCAATGTGCTACAGAATAGAACTGTGCTCTGTAGGAATTTCCTGGCTGGACTGTTAATGGGAGCAGACCACCAAGGCTTATCTTCTGTAACCTCTGGGGTCAAACTGTCAACCTTTGGCTTAGTGGTTGAGTCAAAGTCATGTATGGCACTTAGTGACCTTACTTTTGTTAGTGAAGTTTAGATCAGAGACTGGATGTTTTGTTAACCCTGAAAATCTTTATGTAACCTTATAATCATTATTCTTTATTTTTAACTTCACAGTATGTTTCACAACCTCAAATTTGGTAAGCAAGTCTCTTCCTTCATCCCTCATCCCCTTTCCAATTTTAAAACTTTAATCAACCCTCTCAAAATCCACCTCTTGGTGCTGCTAGAGAAAATTCACTTAAAAATTAATCACATCAGTTATTCAGGAAAGCAATTTTAGCTCTCTGTTAATTCTTCACTCAACAAATATTTATGATGCATATAAAATGTCTAAGACAAGGTCTTGATTTTTATATCAATTTGTTCCAAAGCACTCTATAACCCTGCTACCTGATGGTTCTGCTGGTAACCCAGTGTGAGACTGATCAAGGTGAGGGAACCTGCAAGGCAGCTAAGTGCCTGAGCAGGCAGTTTTACATCTTAGAAAATTATTCTTAATATTGAGCTACAATTTCCGTGCATTATGCTGGTTTCATATTTCGTATCTTCCTCAATAAGTGTTCAGGCATTTTCAGGTAGCTATCAAGTGACCTCGTTCAATTTCCCCATTGTAGGGTAAAACAATGAGACATTTCTGTATCATTCCAGGTATCAGATTTTCTTCTAGCCATACCCTGCTGCAGTGATATACACGTTCTTGGTATGACTTTTTAAACTCTTGTCTTTGAAGCATGCAAAGAAAGGTAGAGAAGGCTCCAATTCTGAGACGGGTGAGTTTTGCCATGCCACTGGCTATAAAATCGAGCCCTCTTACACACAGGAAAAGGAGTCCCACAACCATCAGGACAAAAGCACCACCAGCGGAGCACACGTGAGATCCCAGCCTGAGGTAAGAGATGAGTGTAGCTGCCAGTGCACGGGAAAGTGGGTAAATGCAAATCAAGTGAGGTTCAAATTTAAACCTTGTCATTTCGCTCCCCTTTCACCAATTTTCAACTTCTTCTAGTTTTTAATCGTTTTTGCTTTCTTTATTATTGTAGTACTTCTTGTTGATTTTTAAAATTTTGTTCAGATTCATGTTCTTGTTGTACATTTTTCTGTATGTGAAATCCAGTATAGGTAACCTACAGAGACAACCTGGATTAATGGTTTTTAGTGGGGGTGTTAGTCCAGGTTGACTAGAGAAACAAATTCATTGACATTCACATATATGTAAGAGAGAACTTTATATGAAGAAGCAGTGATGCACCAATAGAGCATCCCAACCCAGTCCAGAGCAAGCCATAAGTTCTATATTAACCCATAAGTTCGATATTAGCCCATGAATTCCTCTTCAGACTCATGCAGCACATGAAATGATGCCAAATGCAGGAAGATCACAGGTCTGTGGGTGGAAAGTCTTGTGGATCCAGTGGCGGTGGCGAAAGCATCTCCGGGGCTCTGGCTACCATCAGCATGGCTCCATGTGGCTTGTCAACAGGAAGATGAAGTAGAGATGAGGTCCTCCTCCCAGGAGATAAAAAGGAACTCCCAGAATCCTCATGAGAAGGCCATGCCCATGAGGACGGATCCCAAGCTGATTGACAGGCTAGACTCCACCCTTCATTTTTATTTGTCAAGTTCACATGGAATTGTGTAATTATTGCAGGCGGTATGGCTAGGAGCCCTGGGAGCATAACAGTTTCATGTTGGGCTAGTAACAGCTCAGCTGGAGAAAGATGGACCTTTATGCTCCTATCAGAATTATAGTCTCAAAACTCACACAGGCAGTTCTACTCTATCCCATAGGGTCGCTATGATTTTGGATTTTTGGAGAGTATAGCAGAGGTGGTTATGGGGAGCTAGTAACAGTGAATACTAGAATGAAGAAAATGTAAAATGATTGTGGTGATAATTGCACAACTATTAACATAATCGAACTATTGAATTGCAAGTTATATGAATTATATGTCAATAAAATTATTTTTTTTTAATTCCAAGAAAAAAAAGCAAAAAAGCATGGGCTTACTGGCATACTGAAGAAGTAAACTGAGTGTCTGTGAGCAGGAGGTTAGCTTGAGAGTGGGATGCTCTGTGGACTTTCAACAGTGCTTACGGAACATGGAGATGCTTGCCAGAGCGAGGCAGAGGCTGAGGACCAGAAAGACCTGCCTGCCAGCATGGCTGAGAAGAGGCACGGCAGAAAAGGATCTATCCTTATACTTCTTTCAGCTCTTGACTGCTAATGTCCCTAAGCACCCCCATAATTGGGAGTATAATCTGAGTTCTTTGTGGCCTTTGCAATGGGTTTTGGAACCCAGCAGAGAAGAGGATTATGGGAGGGATGACTCTTACAGGGGTTTAGAGTAAAGATGAATGGAGGGCGGAGTCTTGTCTGACCTATGTCTGATAAGCATTATCCTGGGGCAGCTGTGGGGTTGGATTCTCCTTCCCCTTTGTCTTGCAGGATGTGTGAGGTAAGCCATGGCTTCTATGCCATCACCAAACCTGGCTTGTTAACATTGGATTTAAATGTCAGGTGCATTCAGGATTTCAGGTGTGGTTGGACCAAGGTTAACTAGCATGAGATGACCACATTTTGTCCATTGAACATAAATCTATTCTTAATTCAGTCTGCAACACTGTTAACATTATTCCTTACAGTCAAAAGGCACTGTTGACTCCTATAACGCGAACATAGAAATACAAACTCAGAGTTGTGAGCAACCTATCTTTTTTATAAGCCACATCTTCCTCATCTTGTATTTATAGAGTTGGGTGGTGCTCACAAGTGAGCACATGATATTTGTCCACACCAAATTTCATAGTTTTATATTTGACCCTGTGTTCTTACTAACTAAGAGGTTACTGAACCCTGATTATACTATGCAATCTGCTGTCTCCTACTCCAAATTCATGTCATTTCAAGTTTTAATCAATAAACCTCTGTGTACACCTGTTAGTTACCATGCTGCAATCAAGGTAAGAATAAAATTTATGAATTGCAAAGTTATGCTTTCTTACTTTACAACAATCTCTCTAAAGCACTGTCTCATTGCCTTTGAGCCCAACTCATCATTACTCCACAGGACAGAGTGTAACTGCTCCATAGGTTCTCTGAACCTGTAAATCTTCATCGCGGTACATGGCCTCATCTTTATGCCATTGAGAAGACTGATGGGTTTGAATGACCAACTTTGCATGTAACAGACACACTTAACCCCCATCCACTCGATTTCTTTAAAACATGATAAAATATTAAATTAAGGAATTGTAAGGTTTATAAAGAATACTATAACTGCCACATTAGAGGTGTTTAATTAATGCCATCAAGGGAACAAACTAAGGAATAGATCTTCCAGTATTGATTTGGAAAAAAACAAACCAAACAGAGCAATTGGAAATGAAATAATACAGAAAAAAATAGAAATAAGATGATTCTCCACCCAAAAGTGTATGGAAGGGAACGCAAAGCAGGAAAGGGAAATTAACTTTGCATTGAAAGTCAAAAGCCAGAAGATGTTGTGTGCTGTTGAATTCGTTTCTACTTATAAAGACCCTGTAGGACAGAATACAAATACCTCCTAGAGTTTCCTGTGCTCCAGTTTTAATGAGAGCAGAAGGCTAGTCTTTTATTGCCTGAACTGCTGGTGAGCTTAAACCACCAACCTGTTCATTAACTGTTGAGCACTTAACCATTGTGCTCCCAGGCTCCAGTATTCAGAAATGAGACAAACCACTCCAAAACTAAGAAGTCCCATAAAGGACTTTTGCTGAAGATAGATCCAAGCTGATAACTATTTTTGATGGTCCACAATGAATGCTTTGAAAAGCATGAAAGAGTAGTAACCGGCAAAAATAACAGCACCTCCTCAACACACACACACACACACACACACACACACACACACAGATTAACATTAGTTAACTACCACTGAACATCCACTTTGGAGCAGGGATTATGCCAAGTTTCTTCAAAGTTTCCCAACAAGTAATTGGTGCTGGTATTATGCCCATGACTACTAAAGAAAACTGAGTTTATAAATTATCCTTGGTCACACACACAGAGAGGGTACCCACCCCCCGCCAAAATTGGAATTGCATGGGCAGAAGCAGAGCCTACTGTAATATGTATTTTTCCCAGTAGGCCAGGATGGAGAAACTGGCTCTGAGTTAGTACACACAGTGGTGTTGCCTGGAAGGTTCTTTTTCGTCACTGTGAATTTCCTGCTCAAACCTCATTTTTGTGATGGCCAATTTAAGAGAGCAGTATGTGGCTCTAGAATTTTGTTTCCTGCTAACGAAAAATGCTGAAGAAATGGTTGTGATGTTGAACAGGGCTTACAAGGACAGCACTATGAGAAAAACTCAAGTGTACAAGTAGTTTTCTCATTTCAAAAAAGGTGAAATGTTGATTGATGACAAACCTCGTTCTGAATGTCCGTCAACTTCTGAGACAGATGAAAATGTCGACTCATAGTACATTTGAAGTTCATTCCCCCAGGCGTGACCGTTAATCAAGTTTTCTATTTAGAGGTTCTGAAAAGATTGTGTAACATTGTGTGACAAAAAAAGGCCTGATTTATGGCAGACAGGGAACTGATTTTGCCACCCTGAAAATGCACCTGCTCTAACACCTATCTCAGTGAGGCAGTTTTTGGCAAAAACAGCATGCCTCTCTTGCCCCATGAACCTTACTCACCTGACCTCACTCTGTGTGACTTCTTTTTGTTTCCATGATTGGAGAGGAACATGAAAGGACAGCAATTGGATGACATAAAAGAGATGAAGAAAAAAAATGGATGAGTTTGAAAAATATTTCCAAGAATGAAATTGAAGATTTGATCAATGTATTAAGTGTAATGGGGAATATTTTGAAGGTGATAAGGTTGTTTTGTTAAAAAATATTATGATAAATACATAGCTTTGAAAAAGAAATTCCATTTTGGGTGGGTACAC
>NW_022111310.1:23813241-23823564 GCF_000313985.2 Echinops telfairi
CATTGCCAACTGAAGAAGGGAACTGGCTAAGGCAGCTTCACCCTGGTCTGACCATCACAAAGCAAGAGACCCGAGAACTCAAAGGTGAGGTCCACTGAGCCATTTATCCCTTCACCCTTCAATTAACCCCACATGTGTTTATCGGCCAGGTTGGCACAATCAACTAACTCACACAACAATGAGAAGAGCTCTCCGATGGTTTGAAGTAGGGAGTATTCAGACTGGAAAGTAAACCCTGGAGATACAAGGGACCAGTCAATCCTCAAATATTGTCCTCAAGCATCTTGATCAAGAAGAACGTGAACAATTTCTACTAGGATGTTTCCATAGTTCCACAGATGCTCCACTTACTCCTCCTTTAAGTATTTTATAGAAAGCCTTTTACTTATTACTGAGAATACAGGAGAATTACTGAAACTAGAAGATAGATACAGGGATTCACTGTCCATTGTGGAACATACACTAGCACGGACATTAAGACACTGAGTTTTTCCTACTAACATTGTCTAACCATGGTAAGACTTCTCAATGTCCAGCAACTCAGCTTCCTTGGATGCAAAATGTATAGACGAAGATATGTTGCTAACAGTTTCCATGGCCTCTTGCAAGTGCAACAACTCTGAGTCTTTTTTTCCCCCCCTTAAATAGTCCATTGCCCACCTCTTTGGAGGTGTTTCAAGTTCATCATTTAAGGTGGGATGGGGAAACTTTCTGCAGGAAAAGTACTTTTTCATTTTCATAATAGAGCCATGTACTCCCTACTGCAGGTCTTTAATCTTCCAGCATTTATCCCATCAGTCCTGTCTCTAGTGAGCCATTATCCCAAGATGTTTGTCTATTAAATTAAGAGTTTTGCAGAAGGGGAGAGTCATTTAAAGGCTGTAAATCACCTGGCAGTCACTTATCTACTCTCTGCTCTGTGCCCCACTGTATCACCGTGCACTCAGCCTGCCACTGTCTCCCCTCGGGCCCCACTCTCAGAGGCAGACAGCTCTGGAGCAGGGACCCGCACAGACCTGCCTGCTTCCAAGCCCCATGCTCATCTCTGGAGGCAGCCTGTCCTGGGGCTGCAAGGGTGGGGAAGGTGTGTGAGTCCTTGATTCATCCTCACCAGCCTCCAGGGCAGCCCAGCTCTCTTTCTGGTTCCTCATTCACCTTCAACTTTGACTCTCTTTATGTTTCCAAACCCTTGTTTAATACTCTGGTTTTAATACTGTATCTCTTAATTTTATTAAAAAAATTATATACTGACTTGGAATTTTAAGCAGTTATACAGGAAAATTATTTTTCTGATGCCCTTATTGATTACAAGTCAGGTGCTGCATTTGTCCTGTTGCTCTTTCACCACACAATAGTAAATTGAATAGTATTGGGGACATTATATAGATAAATAGACTGAGGCCAAGAAAGATTACGTAAACTGCCCAAGGCTTTATAACCTACTGGTGATGGAGCTGGGAGTGTTAGCCTGGAGCTGCTTTCTACCTAGCCTGTGTGAACCCTTCATTCAGTCATAGGGATGCTATTTGAGTGACTACTTTCTGCGTAGTTCAAATGGGTCCAGTGCTTGGCTGCTCACCCCAACATTGGCAGATTGAGTTTGCTTAGAGACAGCTCAGAATAAAGGTCTGGAGATAAACTTCTGGGGAAATCAGCCATTGAAAACCCGTGGAGCCCGGTGCTACCCGGACAATCACTGGCTCACGATCAGCTGAAACCAACTCAACAGCAATTAGACAAAAGGACGGTGGTGGCAATGCAGACACGAAGCTGGGAGAGTGAGGGACAATTTTTTTTGTGAGGAAGTTTTTGTGAGGATGAGGAAAAAGCCCTCCAATTGTGTGGTCATTGTTTGTAAAATTCTGAAAACACACCAAAAGCCAAATAAATCTCACACTCTGTGTAGCTAAGTTGAATAGCATATGAGTTATAGCTCAATAAAGCTGAAATGATTTAAAATTCAATCATCGAATGGGCATGCAGGCTTTTACTGAATTTTTTCCCCATTCAGTTGTGTATTTGAATAATTTCAAAAAAATAATGTGAATGAGATCTTGATTTGAGTTGTGTTTAGAGATTAATATAGAAAGAGGAGATATCTGTATAATCTTGAGTCTTCCAGGAAGAAGCATACCATCTACCGTTTAAATCTCTTTTCAGAAGCCTTGATATATTGTTACTAATGTTAGCTCACCTGGGAGGAGCGTGCCAGTTTTCACCATTTCACCACTGAACAGCTCCGAATGTTAACAATGTCTTCTTCATACGTTGTTGACACAGAAATCCCTGTCACATCCTCCTTGCAATTTGGTTTTACTTTTCAAAACGACTTCAAATTCCATTCTGTCAAAAACGACATAATGTAACAGTCATGATCCTTTGTCCTCAGTTTCCAGGTGTACGATGCCTGTTTTGCTTTATCTTGTCCTTTGTTTCTCTTTGCATCGTCCTGACACCCTTCAAAGGTCATTGTTCTCTGAACAGCTCACATTTGTCCTAGCCCCCTGAATTAGTTAATTGTGCCAGCCTGGCCAATAATCACATGTGGTGCTGGTTGAAAGGCGAAGGGATAAATGGGTGGTGAAGCCTCGCCTTTCTAGTTCTCGGGTCTCTTGTTTTGTGATGGTTGCATCGGGTGCAGCTGCCTTAGCAGTTCCCTGCTTCAGCTTGCAAGAGTGACTTCCTACAAGACATCCCCAAGGAGAAGCCGCATGGATCTATCCGGATGCAGCCCTGGGTGCTAGAGCAGCCGTGTGGAGACCCCTGCCAGTGCTGAGATGCTTACACGTTCACTGACTCAGCTTTCCTCCTGCAGTTGGCATTATTGCCTCTGTTTTGTGAGGTGAAGGACTTTGTGGACTGGTGTTGGGTTAATGGGTTAATGTTGGACTTGTGGGCTTGGGCAGCATTGGGTTGGGATGTTTTCCTGATGCATATTTTCTTTGCATAAAACTCTCTCTTATACATGAGTTGCTGTGGATTTGTTTCTCCTAAGTACCCAGACTAATACACCCCCCAAATACAACAGGAATGGAACAGCATCGTCCAAGTAAGGAGTGACCAGCATAGAATAGAGAAGAGCTCGCTCTGCCTCAGTCAAGTTCTTTTCTGTTCTTAATATACCCTAGAATTAAAATAGCGCTTTGGGGGCAATCTTAGCTCTCTGCTATTGAACTTAAAACCTTTTGACCTATTCCCCTGTAATAACAAGCATGCTGTGTTTCTTCCATCTATACCTGCAATGACCTTTGCAGAGACTCAGGGACTTTCCTCAGCCACTGTTTCCAGAGCGCTCTATGTCTCCATGCCTGGTTTAGTGACCACCTACCTTTGTGAGAGCTACATTTTGGAATCTGCATCATTTTCACGATGAATAAAGCATGTAGAATAATTTTCAGCTGGTAGTGATATTCATAGACTTCCAGATTGGAAGAGACCTTAAAAGACCGTCTCATCCCTCCTCCTGTCACCAAGCATGCTGATATCTACACCAATCCTCTTCAGAGCGAAGGCAGCAGCTGTCAACGAGCTTCCCAGATCCCTAGGCTGTCCCTCGGTGACCCAGTCTCAGGTTAGCATATTCCTGTTGAGGACGAGTTTTGAGAGCTCTGGATGAAAGCAGCACTGAAATGAGCAGGAAGTAGTGGGAATAATTCCCTGCACTCAGCGTCTTCTGCCGAATACATCTGCCATGCAAGGAGAATGGTGGGCCGGAGAGAGAAGCTGTGCACCCCGAGGGTGATGATGGGGCTTGGAGCTCCCTGCGTCATGGGCAGATAATCACTCACTCCCAGTCAGTCATTGGAGAGGCTGCTCAGAATAGAATTCCACCTCACTACAGGGTGCTGCCCAGAGCCCACAAAGGGGGAGATTTCCTGTGGAAAGTAGGTCAGTGCACTTCCTAGGGAAAGGGTCACTTCCTTGGTCTAGGTCAGTTCCAAGACCTAAAATTTCTTATCGGTGAGAGATTGGATTTCATAGACTAGGTTGATTTACCTTGCTTTTTTGCAAGGGGGATAGCATTACAGAATTGGACACAAGATATGGGTCATGAGATGATACAATTAACCCTTGAGCTATGAAATTACAAAGCCACTAGCGATCCCAAACTATTTATTTATTAATTACTATAGTGATTTGACCTTCGACAGTATGAATTGGCATAGCTGGCTGGAAGGACACAAACAGATCAACAATTGTGAGGCTGGCACAGGCCCAGGCAGTGTTTCCTTCTACTGCACACGGGGTCACTGTGAGCCAGAAATGACATGATGGTACCCAGCAACAACAGAGTGACTTCAACGTACGTCCACAAAACGGTTCACATGTCCCTCTCCAAACGGTGCGACTTGAACTTATTGTTTGGCTTGTAACACATAGGGGGACGGGCGCTTCAAAAAATTTGTGAGAAAATTCCCTTTATGTTTTTCAAAACGATTTCATATCATCCATAGTTCAATAACATCAAACAGTATTGTACAATTGCTACCACAGTCCATTTAAAACATTCTCTCCCTTCTTGAAGTCTTTGACATCAGCTCCCTTACCTCCCCCCCCCCACCAATGAAACCCTGTTGTCCCTGTAGGTTCATCAATACTGAGTTTCATAGACTGAAAAACAAAAAAGCACATAACAGAAATTCAAGAGGGTGACCCCCTATGACAACATATCTGAGATAAACCCCCAATATGACCAACAAGAAAAACACCAGATCAATGGACATCAGTGGGGCGCAGGGAGAGCATCAACTGACAAAATTTTAACCATTCAAGTCAGGTTTATCATTTATCTATAGCCATCTCTCTAATGCGCTCTATTTTGTAACCACTTCCCTTCCACCCCTCTGTTATGGATACAGAGAAATCACGAGAGGCTTAATTCCTGTATAGATTCCACAAATGTATCTTGGCCTCCCACTGCCACCCATAGCCATTACCTGTTCATTCCATTTTCCCATAGACTTTTTTGAAAAAACCTTGAATTGAAAGCAAAAGAAAGCAATAGTAACTTTGCAATGGAGAAACCGGGCAACCCTATCTCAGTGGGATGACTAAGGAAGTTCAGAGTCATGTTCATGGACTAGCTTCATGTTCATGGACTAGCTTCATGGATATGCAACCTAAGTGATCACAGAGGACCTTCCTCCGAGGACTCCATGCTGGCTCTGCTTTTTCTGCCTTGAAGTTCTTATGAATTTTATCTTCAAACTTATATTTTATAAGTGATGTTTGATGGGAAAATGGAGTATGTGCATGGACAGAGAGATACACTCAGTATGCATAGCCACTCTTCCTTGCCACCCTATTTGCATGTGACATTTGTGTTCTCAAAAGAGCAAAGGATCATGCTGGCCTCCAGACACAACCTACTGAGACGCAAAGCTAGCACAGGTAGATGTGTTACACCTCTGACTGAGTAGGCTGGAATGCTTGAGGTCACACTTCCCATTCAAACCTGAACTTCTCAAAAAAGAATACAATGGGACCCTTAAGAAATAGGTAGCAACAAGGAACCCTATCACATCCTTTCTTACACACGTTATTTTCTTGTTTTAGTCCACCGCTTACCCTGAAAATGACAACATACAAAGGTCAATCAAAAGGTGTGGTGTCTCAGGCCCCAGTTCATACGTACATGGGTTTATTTTAGACAAAACCTGTTTAAACATGCCAGTGTGATCAGTGGCTGTTTGCAGACAAGTTCTCTCAGTAATACACTTGTCTTAGTCTCCCAAAACTGCATTCATTCCAAACGCTGGTTTCTGGGGGGATCTACTAGGGGAGATCTACTAGGGGGGATCTACTAGGAGGGAATCTACTAGGCCCATTACATTCAAGGCAGAGGCCTGTGGCAACTGTGTTTTAGGAATTTCAAAAGGGGTAAAATTGTTAGATTTTCTCAAAGGACACAGGAAGATCATAGGGGATTATTAGACAGATGTTTTAAGAAAACGAAAAGCTACATTGGTGAGGAAAAGGCAATAGAACTAGTGCCTACATTTTTTTCCCATCACAACAAGACACCTGCTCATTCTTCGAGAATAGAGACTGTACTACAAGAATTTCACTGGAAGAACTCATCTCACCCACAGTAGTCCTGATCTTGTCCCTGATTGCTTTTATGCCCCAAATCCTAAAAGAATATGATTTGAGTCTTTTTTGAAGCTATAACTGCTATTTTGAGGTGCTGTAAGTCAAAGAGTCAGAATTTTTATGGACAAGGTTATAGAGATGGAAACCCTACCATCAGAAGTAGATAGACCGATATGAAGGATATGTCAAGAAATAGTAGCATCATATTTTGAATTTTTCCTTAATTAAGGTTTCTATAATTTTTAGCAATATATTTTGAGTTACCCTCTTAACAATAAAACAAACTACTTGCCATTGAGAACTGCCTTGTGAGTTTTTTAGACTGTTACTGTTTACAGGAATAGAAAGCCCCTTCTTTCTCCCTTGGAGTGGCTGGTGGTATTGAACTGCTTACCTTTCAGATTGAAATCCAAGGCTTACCCACTACACCACCAGGACTACAAGGGGGCTTCAAAAAGTTCATGGAAAAGTGGAATTCAGATGTAATGGAATTTTTCCATAAACATTTTTATGTAGCTTCATATGGGGGAAAGAAAAGGCCCCTTTCCTTTAACCCTTCCCTATTCATTAGCAGTAGAGGCGTTGGTGGATCAGTAGAACAATTCTCACATTCCATGCAGGAAACTCAGGTTCAATTCCCAGCCAATGTACTTCATGCATACCCACTACCTGTCTGTCAGTGGCGGCTTCCATGATCAGGGCTTCAAACTGGTTGAATTTCTATCTCTCTTACCAAACAAACAAACTACCCCCAACATTTTTGCATCTACATAAGAATCCCCTGGGGATGTCATTAGACTCTAGGTTTGAATTCAGTATACCAGGGGTAGAAACATAAATTCTCAGCAAAAGAGGTCTAACTAGAATAAACCGACTTGAAGGTCTGGCTATAGTGCAGAACAGGTTCCAGTAGAGATTCAAGACTAAGATGCTCTTGGAAGTCTTGGATTGACTAGGAAGAAAGCTCTGAAGATCTCGTTCTGCCAATCAGCCAATGAAAATGTGATGAATCGCACTGCAATATTACCCCATACAGCAGGGTAGGGAACATCTGGCTCTCAGGCCCTATAAGACCTACGAAATCAGTACCAGCTAGCATCACACACCTCACCAAAGGGAAGCAGTTCCAGCCACTCCATTAGGGATGAGTTCATTGTTTGATCAGTACAGTCTTTGACACATTTCTCCACCCTTACTAGACAGAAAGGGTGGAGGGGACCATGAGTAGTTATTGCTTAAGAGATACTGAGTACCTGTTAGGGGTGACCGGGTCACGTACTTTAGAGATGGATACTGGTGATGGTTACTCAACAAGGTAAAGGTAATTCATGTTATTGGATTAGACATTCAAAAATGGATAAACTGACTATTTTCTTATGTTTCTGTAGTATATTTACAGAAAATATTGTTAAAGCATGGAATCAATAGCAACAAAAATCAGAATCTGAAATTTAAAATGCAATTTACATGATCACAACATATTAAACTACCTTGCTATAAATCTTATAAAATATGTCTAAGATCTACATGAGAAAAATATAAAACTTAGACAAATGAAACAAAGAAGAACTAAGTAAATTAATATATATTCTATGCTCCTAGATTTTAAAAAGCAAAAATCAAAATCAACTCTTTATGTCCATGGATAGACACTCTGGTGACACCAGGGGCAAGCACCAGGCTGCAAATTGAAAGGCTGGTTATTTGAACTCATCCCACAGGAGGAAACATGATGACATGCTCTTATAAAGATTACCGCATAGAAAATCTTATTGGATCACTCTCCTCTTGTCACATGCCGGTCACGGAGTTGAAATCAATTTTACAGCACCTAACAACAACAACAATATGTTCATGGATAGAAAGCCAATGTTAAGACATCAATTCTTCCCAGTTTAACTCATACATTCCATGTAATCACATTCAAATTTCCAGAAACTTGTGTTATAGATATAGGTAGACAGATTCTAAGCAAAGCAAAAGTCCCAGAAAAACCAGTACAGTACTGAAGAAGGTCAAAGCCAGAGCACTGACACTACCCAACCAACATCTAGACTAACTATAAAACTACGGCGATCATGATAATCTCGATTTGGTGGAAGAATACACAAAAGATCAATAGAACAAAATACAGACCCCAGAAATAGACCCGTACAAACATAGGTACTGATCTTTAACAAAGGAGCAAAGGCAAATATATGAAGAAAGATAGTCTTTTCAACAAATAGTGCTGAACAATCCACATGCAAAAGAAAAGGAAAGGAAGAGAGTCTGGCCACAGACTTTACACTTACGCTTCTCACAAAAAGTAACTCAAAAGAGATCATGGATCTGAATGTGAAATACAAGACTACACAAATGCAGAAGACAACGAAGGAAAAAGCCAGGTTACCAGGACTTCAGCTGTGACTTTTTAGGTATACATTGGCAGACTCTGGGTTATAAGCGAGATTCATTCCTACATATGTCTTTAAGTCAAATTTGTAAGTAAGTAGAAACAAGTAACCTGGATTTTATTTAGCTTTATTTTCATATAAGAGGAAAAGTCCTGATGGTGTAGCGGTTATGCACTGGGCTGCTTGCAGCAGTTTGAAACTACCAGCTTACTCCATGGAGGTAAAATGAGGCTTTCTACTCTGGTAAAGTGTTACAGTCTTGGAAACTCACAGTTCTACCCTGTCCTATATGGTCGCTATGAGTCTGTATAGACTGAACGGCAGTAACTTTAGTATAAGAAAAGATTCAAAGACTTATCAATAACTTAAAAGATGAACATGTTGCAATGTAAGGCAATTGTGATGAACAATTTGTCATGAATAAGGGTTGGCTTGATCATTTCAAAGTGAGGGCAAACATATGTAACATTGATGAGCAAGTATGAGTTGTCTATAAGTCAGATAGTAACAATCTGAAGACTGCCTGTAGCATAGCACCAGACAAGCTCAACACTGAGAAAGCAAACAACACAATTACAAAATGGGCAAAGGATCTGAACAGACATCTCAGAAAAGAAGACATAAAGATGACACATAAGCATATGAAAAGATTGTATACCACTGGGGGAAACTCACCGATGTTTATCCAGTGACATCTGGGAAAGCTGGAAACTGTAGAAGGCAGAAACCTATCAAAGAAGGTTTCTATTTCTAGAAAGGACTATCAAAAAGTGGTAATTTTCACTATGTTAAAAGTGGAAAACTAGCAAACCCCATAAAAACAAAGCAGTCTTGTACCTGAGTTCCAGCTCCTACAGGTTTCAGTGCACTACCTCTATTATTGCCTCAAAGTGGAGTCAACCAATATGCATTCCAATGGATGAATAGGTAAACACTGGAGACACCGTGTGGGAATTCCGCCCGATCTGATCCCACCACACCGAGGCAAAACACTAAGGGCGTGCAGCAGAACAGCAAGGGGTACACAGCAACAAAGTCCCCAGGGAATACTGAAAATAGACCTTGGGGGCAGGGCTTGGCACCCCAACAGACTCGACTGGAAAACACTCCTAAAGGCCAAAAAACAGTCCCTGAACTAACTACAAAAAAAAAGAAAAGAAAAGAAATAGTATTCAGTTATAAAAATAAATGAGCTATAAAACCACATGGAGAAGCCTTACATACACACTGCTAAATGAAAGAAGCCATTTGACAACTAACAACCATTTTGGAAAAGACTGGGGTAAAAGATCATTGATTACCAGAGGTTCAGAGAAAGAAGGTTATGATGGATATTTACAAACAAACAAACAGAGCTCCTGTGAAATAAGAGTTTTATTCAGATTCACATATTTGCAAATCGAAACATGCCAAAATGAAAGTTCAAAGAGGTGTTCTGAAGGTCTACAATTGATGGCTTGTTATTTAACATGCTCTCATAAGACTCATTTCTCAAGAATTTGTGTAGCCTGGGGTACTCAAGCTTAGCCACAGTTTCTTGAATTCTAAAGCTGGTCCCACCTGTGTGCTGCAATGCGCTGAGCAAGGTGGAGAGGCCACAACACCAGGACTATGGCATTAGTGACTCTCCCCTAAAGGAATTAAGATAGCAAGGAAAATGAGCCCTCCCCATGTAATCTAAAATCTTCTGCCAAGAATCTCCATGGGATGAATATGTGACAATTCAATAGGATAGTTTACATTAAGATCTTTATATTGTGACTCAAGAGTTCTAGTGTCTTGTGATTAAGCATTTGACTACTAACCAAAAGGTCTTGGTTTGAACCTGCCAGAA
>NW_022111310.1:23826021-23829260 GCF_000313985.2 Echinops telfairi
TGTTGATCTTGCTCATTGTGTGATATGACACTGACGAAAGGCTTAATGGCCGTCTCTGTCTTGGAGGACTCATGATCTGTGTCCGTGGTTCTCAGACTGGTCTCCGGAATAGCATCACTGACATCTCCTAGGACCTTGTTGGAGACACAAATTCTCAAATTCCATTCCGGAAGACTAAATTGGGTAGTTGAGGCCCACACCTATACCTAATGAGCCTTTCCATGAAGATTTGAGTATTAGTGTATTTGAGCAAATTCTAATGAACACAAAGGCATATGTTACCACCTGCAACTCTTTTGTGAGGTTTGGGGGCTGATGTTGTTGAGTTGTTTGTTTCATAAGCCACCTGGTTTTCCTCTTACTTAATAAATGCACTTGTCCATTAGCATCTGAATCAGGAGAACAGCTGAGAAGAACTTTTCCAGCTGGACCAGGGTCAGCATCTTGGCTTTAGCTGCCTCAGATCTATTCTTCTCCTCCCTCTTGGGTGAGACTTGCCATATGGGTTCTCAGTTTAAAAAGGTTAATGCTGAAAATGTAAGGGATTTCTTTTATGGTGATGAAATGCTTAGAGAGCTCTTCAGGCTCTTGTTAATGTAGCTATGGCTTGATTTTCCTGTCCAAACACAGTAGATTGGATTATGCTTTCAAACTCTTTATTCTCCTATAATAAAAACAAAAGCTAATGGCTTTTCAGTGTCTTCCTCTGATGGTAATGTCTATTTCACTGTCCCATTGGTATTGACCTTGGCACAATGACTTGATCTGACTAATGTTAACAGATGTGACATGAGCAGAGGCATTAACTTTGCTTATATACATGTGGGAGAAAGATGAGGCTGTCTCCTACTCCCTGTAAAGATTTACAGTCTCAGAAACCCTATAGAACAGATTAACTGTATCCTATAGAGTCACCATAAGTCGGAATCAACTGGACAGCTGTTTTCACATATCTTTATAGTCTTCTTTATCTTTTTAGATCCACCATAAGAAATGTGTGTTCCGGGAAACCAAAGAGAACAATGTGGAGCATACCTGAACCCAACCATTAGCTTGAAGCTAAGCCCAGGTGACCTCAGTTGAACACAGATATTTATTAGCAAGCAAGGAAATATTTGCTGTTATTAATATTTGAGATTTTATTTGTGCTACATAAATAAATGAGTAGTACATCAAGATTTTCTCAGGGCCTAGCAGAAATAGCTACTGCAGCTAATCCTCGCCAGAGAGGAGACGATGTCAGCAGTTCCATTTCCTCCATGAGCAGTTCTTGGGATTTAGCTATGATTACAAGTAGCTTCATGGAGCTCTCCTGGAGCTGTGAGTTGTGCGTTCATGGGGCTGCTAACCATAAAGCTGTCCCTTCAAACCTGCCAGCACCTCCATGGAAAGAACGGTGAGGCCTTCTGCACCTTTCAAGATTTACAGTCTTGGAAGCTCTGCACAGGGCCACTAGGAGTTGGCATTGATAGGATGGCAGTGGGTTTTTACAATTACATTCTGTTTAGAATGCGAATGTTTCGGACAGATCATTACACCATCAACTAAGACTAACTCCCCAAAATCATATGTCTTTTAAAGACTCTTCTCAAAGGACAGAATTCAGTCAAATAGAATGAAAGTCAAGAGAGAGATGAGCCCTTCGTAAGTGGGCAGATGAGAGGCTGCTTTTCTCCTATGAGAACAATGACCACATCTAGCTTTGGACCAGCAAAAAATGATGATTGCCATAGGAACGGGATCATGTCTGAGAAACCAGCCAAGTCTCCAAGTATCATATGACCCGGCCTGATGGGTAAAATCTAGAGGCCCTCAGAGTCATTGCTAGTTTTCCCTTCTCACTGGATCACTCCCCTCACAGGGCTTTTACAGAGTGCATGGCTACAATATGAAAGTATAAGGACTAGGCTGGAAAGATAACCCTTTTTTTATTCATCTCACAGTCTTCAAAGATTATTGTTCATAGAGAAGGGTCAATGATCAACACAGGGTACATCCTGCCCAGAAGACATTTGAAAATAGACGTGAACTGAAACTAAATAAAATTGCAACTAGATATAAGTAAAATGATGTCATAATTTAATTTACTTGAAATCACCAACCTCTTACTCTATTTGCCCCTCTGGGTTAAAATAATATTGAATCAAGTCTCTATAGTTGTTGGTGTACAATAAATATTCAAGATATGCAAACTCCTACCTGTAAATAAGAAAGGAAAACATAATCCATAGAAGCAGACCCTCTGATGATTCATGCATATATATTAGAATTAGCAGATAATAACCTTAAATCACTATTATAAATATAATAGATTTTAAGATGTAAATGATGTAAAAATAGATTTAAAAGAAGGAAAAATTCAATGCAGAGACTCTCTAAAAGTTGTAAGTGTAAATTCAAGCTGCAAGTACAATGTCTAAGATTAATAATTAATTGAATAAGCTAAGCATCATATATTTTTCTTGCGTTTCACTTGCTATGTAAAAATATTCAACTCTATGAGTCAAAAAAAACCCCACTATGGATAATGTTAAAAAGAATGAGAATTCCAGAACCCTTTTTTGTGCTCATATAGAATGTATAAAAGGACCGAGATACAAGGACAGAACTAAGAGACATGAACAGAACAAGGGAATATTGAATAGTTTAAAATCAGGAAAAGTGTGTGACAGGGATGAATACTTTCACCATAATTATTCAGTTTGTTTCTGAGCAAAGAATCAGAGAAGCTGGACTATATGAAAAGCATTGGGCATCGGGGTTGAAGAAAGGTTTATTAAAAACCTGTGATATGCAGGTGACACAACCTTGCTTGCTGAAAGTAGAGAACTGCAAGTATTTTCTGACTACAGCCTTCTGTATGGTTACAATTTAATGTTAAGAAAATTAAAAATCCTCCCAACTGGACAAGTAGACAGCATCATGAAAATAGAGAAAATTTGAAGTTGTCAAGAATTTTATTTTGCTTGGGTCCACAGTCAATGCTCATGGAAGCAATAGTCAGGAAATCAAGCAATGCATTGCATCTGCTGCACAAAGCATCTTTAAAACATAGAAGATCAAGGATGTGATTTTGAAGATTAAAGGATACCTGACTCAAAGCATAGTATTTTTTATTGTAGCGGATGCATGCAAACATTAGAGATGAAAAAGGAAGACTGAAGAAGAATCGATGTATCTGAATTACAGTATTGGCGAAGAATACAGAAAATGCCATGGACTTCCAGGAGAACTGTGTT
>NW_022111310.1:23829457-23842818 GCF_000313985.2 Echinops telfairi
CCAAATTCAGGAAGATCAAAATCTTGTGGATCCAGTGGTGGTGGAAACATCTCAGCGCTGGCGTGGGTCTCCACGTGGCTTCTCCAGCTCTAGTCGCAGATCTGAGTCTATCAGCATAGCTCAATGTGGCTTATCAAGAGGAATGTCTTGGATGGAGTTAGTGTGTGCTTGGATCCAGTGAGCTACTTATCTCTGTCACACCTGCAAATGAGGTCATCAAACTGTGACCTGATTGGCAGGCTAGATTCCACTCCTTCACTCTTAATAGTGTCAAGTTAACACTAGATTATGTAACTACCACAAAAACAAACAAATCTGTTTTGTAATAAGCAAAACAAGAATACTTCTCAGAAGCAAGGATGGTGAGACTTTATCTCATATATTTGGGGCATGTTAACAAGAAGGTTCAGTCCATACTTGGTAAAGTAGAGGATCAGAGAAAAAGAGGAAGATCATTAAGGAGATGGCTGCACTAATGGGCTCAAACATTGCAACAATTGTGAGGATGGTGTGTGATCAGTGCTTTGCTCTATTGTACATAAGTTATGATTCAGAGCCAATTTGATAGCACCTAAATACCATAACAACATCAGTCCTGACATAACAATAAAAGCATAGTTATCTCACACAAAAATCAATAGAAATCTTCAAACTAAAGCACACAAAATAGTCCTATGAAAAATTCTGTGGAACATATAAAATGTAATTAAACTATCCAAGGAAAAGAATAACAAAACCAACCAAACTCACTGCTATTAAGTTGATCTCAAATCATTGCTACTCTGTAGGATAGAGAGTACAACTGCCCCTTTGGGTTTCTGAGGTCGTAAATCATTAAGGGAGCTGAAAATTCTCTTTCTCCCTTGAAACAGCTAGTGGATTTGAACGGCTCATTTTGTGGCTAGCAGTCCAATACATAACCCACTATGCCACCAGAACACCCTAAGGGAGTGAATAGGGCTGGAGAAATACTAGATGAGATAATGGACTAGGATGGTCCACAATCAGTAAACCAAAGGGAATCCTTTATTTGGGTGAAGATTGACAGAACAGATCAGTTTGTCACAACAATTCATAGACATTCTGTTTCATCTATTGGTTGATATCCCCACAATGAAACATAACTTATCCCACTTCCTCCCTTTCATCCCCTAAAACATTTTCACTTCTACAACGAAGAGTAATTTCTATTTT
The DNA here is from genome assembly GCF_000313985.2 of Echinops telfairi. Lineage (NCBI taxonomy): Eukaryota > Metazoa > Chordata > Mammalia > Afrosoricida > Tenrecidae > Echinops > Echinops telfairi. The sequence goes on from NW_022111310.1 coordinate 23,830,652, forward strand.
CCTGCCAGGGAAGGGAAAGGGAAAGGGGAGTTACTTGGCTGGTGGGAGGAGAAATGAGTACAGTACGGAGAGAACTCTTAACTGTTTTTAAAGCAGAGCTCTTCACCATATAGCTCCACCTTCCACCCCTCTTCCAAAGCTATTTGATACCCCTGATTACTGAGTCTTTTAGGGATTTTACTGAATTAATCAGGTTGTGTCTTAGCTTTTCCCACTACTGGCTTAGGTTCAGGGTTTTATAGAGCCCGATGATAATAGGTTCCCAAGCTTATTTGGTCTACTGCCCTCCTTTTTAGGAAAAAACAAACAAACAAACAAATTACTCAGTCCCACTCCCCCACCTTGCAATGAAAAATCTTTGTACTGTAGCCAGTAATCCAGATTAAAGTGTAGGCATCTGCTTTTATAGACCCCTGGGTCATTCCAGTGTCATCAGGGGCAGTATCGCTCACTTTGGGAAACACTGCCCTCAGTCAGTTACTGATTATTCACCTATGTCTTTTGGTTCAGGATCATGGAGAGTGATGTTCACATTATCCATTCATTCATTTAACTAATAATTCCCATGTGTCTTTAATCTTCATCACTGCTCTTCTCTCTAGACAGAGATAAACAGTTACACGCTAGATGGCTGCTTGGGAACTTTTGATGCTCCAGTCTCTACTCATCAAAATAGAATATAGAACACCGTCTTTGTGGATTATGCTATGCCAACTGATTTAGGTGTCCCCTAAGAGTATGAATGAATACCGGATACTATAATTTTCCTTTTTGTCAGAATCTGTTTTCTTTTGTTCACTCCTATGAACTGATCTTCTGTTTTTATAGACAGTGCTGAACTTATGAATGTTGGATTTGCAGACAACTCATACTTGCCCTTTATTGTTATATCATATTGTCCTCACTTTAAAATGAACCAACTCCTAATTGGAGGATGTTATTATTATAGTCACTTCCACTTGCTTCATATACACTTTTTAAGTCACTGGAAAAGCTTTAAATAAAGTAAGGCTAAGTAAGAATCCTTGCATATGTTTCTACTTACCTACACATTTGATCCAAAGATACATGTAGGGGTAGACCCTATCAGTAACTCATGAACTGTCCGCATCTCATATCCTAGTGGCTTTCAGATTCTCTCATGACACTCCCACTGTATGAAGAGGCAGTAGATTGCATACCTGTCCTATAGGCTACAACAGATATAAATACGTATTAAGAGAGCTCCTATTTCTTTTTTAAGGATCATTTTATTGGGAGTTCTTACAGATATTATAAAAACCCATAATTGAATTACATCAAGCATAATTGTACAATTGCTGCCACCATCAGGTACAACACATTTTCTGTCTTTAGTTCCATGATATCAGCTCCTCTTTATACCGTCCCTATCCCACCCTACCACCCCAGGACCCCTTATTATTATATGTCATTATAAAATATTACTACTATTATTTTTGCTGTATCTTACTCCAACTAGTAGATCCATTCACCTACAATTCTGTTAGTCATTCCCCTCAAGTGGGGTTATATGAACTCATTTCTATCAGTCCACCATGCCCCTTACTGTACCCTCAGGGAATCATTATTCCCATTACTGTTTCTGAAAGGTTATCTATCTTGGCTTTCATACAAAATACAATCTTAATTATACAAATGAACATAGGCAAGTCTAACAAGATTAATGAGGTAAAACCAAGACCATAATAGTAAGGGCAGGAAATACTAAGGAACTAGAGGATAGTTATATGTTTCAACAGTGCTATACCACACCCTGGATATATCATCTCTTCCATGTGGCCCTACTGTGAGAGACTGTCCAACTATTTTGTAAGTGGGCTTTGGGTCTCTCCTATTTCAAAGACTTTCTCAATCTAAAGGGAAAGATAAAACACATACAAAAACATCTAATGCATAAAACACACAGGATAACAGCAAAATATTAACAAGTTCTATTACAATATTTGGGGGGGTCGTAACTATTTTGATTATAGGATTGAGAAAGATTTTAAAGAAGTGGTTGGCTGTGATCTGGAATTTAAATGGAATTAGGCAATCTGTGACTCCAGATTATAGTGTAGTCATTCAGTTGATGCTACCTTAACAAATCATCTTTTAAATTTAGGACTTTATGAATTTTAGGTCCTATGGTTAGCAGCATCAAATGTACCATGCATGATCTCCAGATTCCTTCCATAATATCTGTAACACAATATTGCAAGGTCTTTCACCCCATGTTCTGAGTGTTTACACTGTCCACTACCTCTGAACACTTCATGGAACTAGAGGCCATGTCTAGACTCTATGGATACAAGAGCTTTTCAGTTGCCTCATAATGTTCTGATTTCTTAACACACCATTGAGGGCCTATTTTACTTCCCACAAATCATACATTCTTGCCTTTGAAATAAAGTTGCATTTATGAACAGGTTTGTTTTTTTCATATTGTGCATCAGAAAAGGCTAGTTTAGTGAGATTCAAGTATGAGAGTAGAAAAAATTCCCCATTGAAATGGAATTGAATAAAAGCTATACCTGGATCTACTCAAGGAGCAACCCTTGAATCGCCATCTGCAAGGATGCATTGTGTTCACTAGGACAGCAAAACCAATGGCACTGGTATGTGTGTACACAGACTGAGTCGTATCAAGAAATGGCTACAGCGTCTGGGGTCTCAAAGGCTTGAAGGTAAACAAGCAGCCATCTAGCTAAAAAGCAACAAAGCCCACATGGAAGAAGCACACCAGCCTGTGTGATCACAAGGTGCCAAAGGGATCAGTTATCAGGCATCAAAGAACAAAAAATCATATCACTGTGTGCTCACCTCCATAATACGATTGCTGAAGACAAATGGGTGCATAAGGAAATGTGGTGAAGAGCTGATGGTGCCCGGCTATCAAAAGATATAGCATCTGGGGTCTGAAAGGCTTGAAGGTAAACAAGCGGCCATCTAACTCAGAAGCAACAAAGCCCACCTGGAAGAAGCACATCACGAGGTGTCGACGGGATCAGGTATAAGGCATCATCAGAACAAAAAATCTTACCATAGTGAATGAGGGGGGCAGTGCAGAGTAGAGACCCAAAGCCCATTTATAGGCCACTGGAGATCCCCTTACAAAGGGGTCTCGGGGAGGAGATGAGCCAGTCAGGGTGTGATGTAGCAACCATGGAAAATACAACTTTCCTCTCGTTCCTAAATGCTCCCCCCGCCCCCCACTATCATGATCCGAATTCTACCTTGCAAGTCTGGCTAGACCAGAGGATGTACAGATAGGAACTGGAAATCCAGGGAATCCAGGGCAGATGATCCCTACAGGACCAGTGGTGTGAGTGGCGATACTGGGAGCGTAGAGGGATGGTGGGTTGGAAAAGGGGAACCGATTACAAGAATCTATATGTGACCTCCTCCCTGGGGGATGGACAACAGAAAAGTGGGTGAAGGGAGACATCGGACAGGGCAAGATATGACAAAATAATAATTTATAAATTCTCAAGGGTTCACGAGGGAGTGGGGAGCAGGGAGGGAGGGGAAAAATGAGGACCTGATGCCAGGGGCTTAAGTGGAAAGCAAATGTTTTGAGAATGATGAGGGCAATGAATGTACAAATGTGCTTTACACAATTGATGTATGTATGGATTCTGATAAGAGTTGTATGAGCCCCTCATAAAATGATTTTAAAAACAAGATATGGCTTACACAGTTGTAGAAGTAGGTAAGTCCAATTTGGCTCAAGTAAGTAGGTCAGATGTAAGTTGGGGCTTCTCCTGACTCATATAGCTACCGGAGTTGAGGAATAGCAAATAGGAAGCCAAAACAGGAGGGCCATAGGCCATAGGCCGTAGCTGAAGAATTGAATGAATCCAAGGTCAGCTGCATGACCCAATGTTGGCAGTCCGCTGATGGCTCCTTGGATTGGCAGGCGACACAATAGGAGAGTGATGACAGAAACCTGATCCAGCAGAAGGTGAAGGAGCAAGAGAGTTCAGTTCTGCTCAAGGTCTCTCTTAGACAAAAGGCCACACACCCCTGCAGGTGTCATCTTGCTGTGACCTAATTGATAGGTTGTGTTTCACCCCTGTACTCACCCAGATACATCCAATTGACATAAAATCACAGATGATAAATAGGTGACTGACCACAAGAAAAAACAAAGGCAAAAGGGAGTGTTATGCATGAACGCACATTTTTAACACCATGACCCTGCTCATTAGTACAATGTGTTGCGATGAGTGTTCTAGGCAGTGATTTGCAATCCCTCCTCCCTGGAGGTTGGAAGGAGGAGTAAGAAAAGAGCGAGCAGATGGGCAGAAACAGAGAGAGGAGGCAGCTCCCTCCTCACAGTGAGTTTTTATATTTCTCCCCAAACTCACGCGCTCTACTCTAATAACGTAGAAGATCAGGGGAAAACTCAGCAGTCATTTCCATTTTGAAAGCACAGAAAAACAACCACTACAACAATAAAAACAAAGCAATATATGAAACATTTGAGAAGAATTAGCCATTAATCTTAGGAGGACAGAAAAGAATGTCAGTTTAAATAGGAGTGATGAGCAGAATTCTCTTGGATGTGGATGGGTTTGAATTGATGTTGGAGAATAGGAGAAGGTATGTGAACAAAAAGTAGGAGATAAAGAGTCTGCATCTCGGTGTGTGTGCATATTCACTGCTATTGAGTGCAGATATTGTTATTGAGCTTCATATCAACCCTGCTCATAGGACCCATAACTTTTCCCATTTAATGGTAAAGAAACAGAATCCCAGAAAGAAGATGACAATGAACCAGTGCTACTTAGACCCATTGTGGATATGTGGAGACCTGCTCTCCCTGTCGCTAAACCATGATTTCCGTCTACGTTATGGAGCCTTGCTTCAAAGCGGGTGTGCACTTTAGGGCTCCATTCAAAGGAACAGATTGTAAACAACTCTGATTCCTTGATTTCCAGGCCCCAAGTAGCCTTTAAAGTAAAAATGACCTGGCCAGTGGGTTGGCTGCCTACAGGGAGGAAATGCCTCTCGTAAGAGTGACTTGATCTAAAATAAAGTCTAAAAGGAAAGTTTTCCAATGACTTTTGTTACAGACTTTCTTTTGTTACATCTTTTCTTACAGACTCCATGCGTACCTCATTCTCTGTCATTTTTATTTACCTTTCTCTCCAACAGAGGCATGTTCAGACCCCTGTTTTCATTGGTCTCAGGAGGAATTTATGTTCAGAGTCAGCTCACAGGTATATTCTCTTGAACTTGTCTTACTCCTCTCCTAGGGCAGCATATATTGGCCTGCATCACCCACAAAGCTGTGACTTCATGATGCTTGAAAATACAGCAAAACTGTATTTGGTGTTTCCAGAATTCCTACTCCAATGGTCCGTGTGTACTTCCTCACATTCCCAGGCTACGCTGTGACCTAGAGGGAGGGATGGGCACAGTCCTTAGGTGGGCTAGAGCAAGTTACAGGTGAGCTGCAGGCAAAACACCTGTGAACAAGAAAACATATAATAAAAAAATACCACAGGATCGATTAATGCTGAGCTTCCATTAAAATATATATACACACCTGCTTCAGCTAATTATGGAACATGCCAGAAGAAGGGTCATGATGCAATGGCTAACCTCTGTGGGATATGAGGAAAAGAAACATGGGCATATATGTGTAAGAGGGTAGGGAAAAGCGGGTTATGGAGAAATATTTGTTTCTTCATTCTGTAACAAATACTAATTTGATCCTACTCATGTAAAAATATTAATAGCTATAAATTTTATAAACACACACACCACACTCTGGTGGCATCTTGCTGTTGTTACACTATGCACAGCAGAGCAAAACACCCTAAGATAGTTAGTTTATTGTGCCAACCTGGCCAATAAACACATGTGGGGTTAATTGAAGGGTGAGCCTCACCTTTCTAGTTCTCAGGTCTCTTGTTTTGTGATGGTCATACCAGGTGCAGCTGCCTTAGCAGTTCCCTGCTTCAGCTGGAAAAGCTCACTTCCTGCAAGACTTCCCTGAGGAGAAGCCACATGGACCTAGCCCATGCAGCCCTGGGTGCTGGAACAGCCATGTGGAGACCCATGCCAGCGCTGAGGTGCTTACACGTTCACTGACTCGGCTTTCCTCCTGCAGTCGGCATCATTGTGTTTGTTTTGTGAGATGGACGAGGACTTTGTGGATTGGTGTTGGACATATGGATTAGTGGGTTAATGTTGGACTTGTGGGCTTGGGTAGAACTGGGTTGGGATGTTTTCTTGATGCACACATAACCTTTATATAAAACTCTCTCTTATACATGAGTTTCTGTGGATTTGTTTCTCTAAACTACCCAGACTATCACACACATCCTGATCCTTTGCCAGTCTCACAATTGTTCCTATGCTTAACCTCATTGTGACAGCCACTGTATTAATCCACCTTGCTCAGGGTCTTCATCTTTTTCACCGTCCTGCTCTTTACCAAATAGGATGTCCTCTGCCAGGGATTGGTCTCTCCTGAATACATATTCAAGGTCCATGAGACGAAGTCTCACCATCCCTGCTTCTATGGAGCACTCTGACTGTCCTTCCAAGACACCTCTGTTGGCAGTCCATGACCCTTTCAGTACCATTCTCTAGCACCACAGTTCAAATGCATTGCTGCTGCCTCAGTCTTCCCGATTCAATGTCCAACTTTCATGTGCCTATGACAACTGAAAATACCCTGACTTGGGTCAGGCACTCCTTAGTCCTCAAAGTAACGTCCTTGCTTTTCAAGACTTTCAAGGGATTTTGAGCAGCAAATTTGCCCAAGGCAATGTATCATATGATCTCTTGACTGCTGCTTCCATAAGAATTGATTGTGGATCCAAGCAAGATGAAATCCTTGACAATTTTAATCTTTTCTCCATTTACTATCATGTTACCTTTCATTACATTGAGTCATAATCCATACTGAAGGCTGCAACCCTCATCAGCAAGTGCTTCAAATCCTCAGTTGCAGCAAGGATGGTTGTGTTATTTCTGTATCACAGTTTGTCATTAAGACTTCCTCCAATCCTGATCATACATTTTCTTCATATAATCCAGCGTCTCTGATTATTTGCTCAGTCTGCAGATTGAATAAGTATGGTGAGAGAATACAGCCCTGACACACATCTTTTCTCATTTTACACCATGCAGTATTCCATTCTATTCACATACTGCTTTTTGATCCATGTACAAATTCCCCATGAGCCCAATGAAGTGTTCTGTGATCCCTATTCTTCTCAAGGCTGACCGTATTTTGTTATGACCCATGTGTTTTTTTCTTTTTTTAATTAATCATTTTATTGGGGGACTCAGACAAATCTTATAACAATCCATCATTCAATTGTATTAAGCACATTTGTATATAGGTTGCCATAAACATTTCTAAAACTTTTTTTCTACTTGAGCTTTTAGTATCAGCTCCTTCCCTGACCCCATTTCCCACCCTCCCATCCTCATGAATCCTTGATCAATTATATATTATTATTGTTGTTATTTTGTGTCTTATACTGTCCATTATCTACCATCACCCACATTTCTGTTATTTGTCCCCCTCAGTGTGGTGGGGCTATATATCCAACCTTGTGATGGGTACCCCTTTCTCCCCCTCCCTCACCCCCTCATGATATTGCTACTCCCCACCACTGCCCTCATGATATTGCTACTCCCACTACTGTTCCTATTGGGGAGGAGGAGAGGGTTGGTAATTTGTCCTGAATTACATTTGTCAAGAGCTCTTATCTTTACCACTCTTTGCATTCTGGTCTAACCAAATTTGTAAGGTACAACTGGGTCATAGTAGTGGGGGCATGGAAGCATTTAGGAACTAGAGGAATGATGTGTTTCATCGTTGGAGATATACTGCACTCTGGCTGGTTCATCCCTTCCTTGTAACCCTTCTATTAGGGGGATATCCAATTGTCTACAGATGGGTCTTCACTACAACCCTCCTCTTTTGCATTGATATAATTGTTTGTTTTGGATCTTTTGATACCTGATACCTGATCCTGTAGACACTTCATGATCACAGAAGCTGGTGTGCTTCTTCCATGTGGGCTTATTTAAACAAGATGGCTGCTTGTTTATCTTCAAGCCATTAAGACTCTGGATGCTATATCTTTTGATTGCCAGGCACCATCAACTTTCTTCACCACATTTGCTTATGCACCCATTCGCCTTCAGTGACAGTGTCAGGAAGGAGAGTGTCAAAGAGTGCCAGGCTATTAGAACAAAGTGTTCTTGTGTTTAGGGAGACCTTGAGTAGAGGCCCAAAGGCCTCTAGCCCTTTCATTATAAATGAATATATTTATATATATACATGCCTAAAGCTATAGCTAAATAGCTTTTGTTTCCTACTTCTTTCCTCTATTTCCTTTCCCCTTCCTCCTGTCAAACTATCATGCTCACCCACCATTCAACTCTCATAATTCCTCTCAGATACATTTCACTTGATCAAATCCCACCAGGCATTATATGCCCTCCTTGCCATCAATTTTAGATCTCTTGTTGTTCCCTGAGTTTGTTGGTTCCAGCTCCCCCTCCCTGCCCACCCCTCTCCCATGTCCCTACCCCCACCCACCCCGGGGACCACTGGTTCTGTTGCTTTCTCCTCGGCATTGCTTGTCCTGCCTATTATGTACATAGACATAGAGTGAAAACAAAGCAAAAAATTATAGATAGTTCCAGTTCTGTCTGCTGACCCTTATGAGTGTTTTTCAGTCGGGTCTGATGAGGTGCCAATCCCTGTTTCCTGAGTCAGAAGTCTATTTTCAGGATTCCTCATGGACTTTGTTACTTTGCACCCCTTGCTGTCCTGTTGCACTCTCTTCATATTTTGCACAGCTGTGCATGCGGCAGACCAGGCATGCTTTCTGCACAGTTTCTCCAGTGCTGTCCCCTGTGCTATGGGTCAGTGGGAACATCATGTCTCATGGTGGGGTGGGCCCTATGGTCCTCTCTGTGCATTGGCTGCCTTGCACAGGGATGTCATCCCTGGAGATTGGTGGGCCATGATGATATCCATTCTTCTGGGGAGGGAGTCAACATACCTCAGCTTGGACCCAGCCCAGTCATCTCTCTGTTAGTTCACAGCCCCATGCTAGTATGTTGCCCTCAAAGCTTGGCACTCCAGGATGGGGGTCTGGTCTCTTTCTCCCTTTCCTGGATCCATGTGTTTCTTAAAAAGCCAAATGCTTTGGCATAGTCAATCAATCCAAAGTAAACATTTCTCTCTCTCTCTCTCTCTTTCATCTATCTTGTATTATCTGCTTTCACTCAGGATCCCTCCGGCACCAATGATGATATTTCTTCTTTCTCACCCTTGTCTGCATCTGGCCTGAATTGGCAGCTCCCTATCAATGTGTTGCTGCAAGTACTGTTAGATGATCCTATGCAAAATTTTACTTTCATGTGTTATTATATCATTCTATAATTTGTGCATTCTGTTGGGTCACCATTCTTTGGAATGTGTACACATATGGACCTCTTCCAGTCAGGTGGCCAGTTAGCTGTCTTCCAAATTGGTGTAGACAAGTGAGTGCTTCTACTGTCTCATTGGATTGTGGAAGCATTTCAATTATTTGATAAGGATAAAGGGTTAAGTAAAGCAGATACAATCCAAGTCAGAGAATGACCCTAAATATGTGATCACACACATGCATATATTATAAACTGTGTTTAATGAAGGAAGCAAGGCATGGACTTATAAATAAACATGTATAAAGAGACCACTGCAGGCAGGAGGGTGTAGGATATGTGAAGGTCTTGAGCAGGACCTTCAGCAGAGCAGTGTCTAATTGTGTAAATTGTGGATACAGTGATATACAAACCCATGGACTGGAATAAGGTTAGCTGTGGCTGGGGGACACAACAGCATGATCTGTGGTTGGAAAGGTAGGCAAGGATCAACTACGGAATGATTTTTGAGTTGGCTGCCCAAAATGTTTAGCTATTTAATTGATTGGTTTTATGAATGATTTATTGATGGATTTTAAAGTAAGAAAGTAGCATAACTAGATTGGAGGTTGTTTTTTTGTTCTTTTTCTTTTTAAAAAAAATCATTTTATTAGGGGCTCATACAACTCTTATCACAATCCATATATACATCAATTGTGTAAAGCACATTTGTACATTCATTGCCCTCATTATTCCCAAAACATCCACTCTCCACCCAAACCCCTGGCATCAGCTCCTCATTTTTCCCCTCCCTTCCCATTCCCCCCTTCTTCATGATAATTTATAAATTATTATTTTGTCCTATCTTGCCCTATCCGACGTCTCCCTTCACCCACTTTTCTGTTGCCCATCCCCCAGGGAGGAGGTCACATGTAGATCCTTGTAATTGGTTCCCCCTTTCCAACCAGCCCTCCCTCTACCCTCCCAGTATCGCCACTCACACCGCTGGTCCTGGAGGGATCATCCACCCTGGATTCCCTGTGTTTTCAGTTCCTATCTGTACCAGTGTACATCCTCTGGTCTAGCCAGACTTGCAAGGTAGAATTGGGATCATGATAGTTTGGGGGTGGGGGGAGAAAGCATTTAGGAACTAGAGGAAAGTTGTATTTTTCATTGTTGCTACATCTCACCCTGACTGCCTCATCTCCTCCCCGAAACCCTTCTGTACGGGGATGTCCAGTGGCCTACAAATGGGCTTTGGGTCTCCACTCTGCACTACACCCATCATTCACTATGGTAAGATTTTTTGTTCTGATGATGCCTGATACCTGATCCATTCGAAACCACGTGATCTCGCCGTCTGGTCTGCTTCTTCCATGTGGGCTTTGTTGCTTCTGAGGTAGATGGCTGCTTGTTTACCTTCAAGACTTTAAGACCCTAAACAATATATCTTTTGATAGCTGGGCACCATCAGCTTTCTTCGCCACATTTGCTTATGCACCCATTTGTCTTCAGCGATCGGATCATGGAGGTGAGCACACAATGATATGATTTTTTTTGTTCTTTTTATTTTTGGCCAAGGTGCTCTTTATTTTATTTTATTTTTTTAATCAATTTATTGGGGCTTATACAATTCATCACAATACATAGTTGTTTTTTAAAAATTAGCTCGCTTATATGTAAAGAATTAAAATGCTAACAGTTCACAAGGGATAATTGGTAACTAGAAAGATCCACTGAAACTAGTTTGTTTCCTTTGGGAGGCATGTGTATGGAGACAAGAAATAACCTGTTTTCATTTCACACCATTTACATACCAGAAACAGAGTTTATTTTTCTTTATTTCATCTAATCTCCGTGAAAACTCAAAATAAATGGTAGTTCTTTCATTTTTCCGATGAGAGAAACTTTATTTTAGAGAACCTTGTCAATCAATCTGTCCATCCACCCACCCCTCCTCCAGTCATTCTCTTCTCCATCCATCCATTCCCGCATTCATTTGCTCCCCAAATATTTTATTGGGCATCTACAGAAAAGGTACATGGTATGACCTCATCATATATTAGTGCACAAGATACAGATCTTGTGTTAAAGGACTCATAATCTAGTAGAGATACAGGCAAGTAAATGGGTGATTACAGTTTAGTAAATTCTTTGATGTTAGTAAGATGATAGTGCTTGCTAGAGCTGGAATACATTGTAAACCCCATCAGATCAGGTCAGAAAACCAGTTGGTGTCAGAGCTGACTGAAATCCATGTAGGTCTGCCTTAATCTGAAATCTACATTCAATTTATTTTATCACATCATGCAAACAGTTATTTGGTCAATTTTATGAAAACATGTGATCCACTTGGACATCACACAAATACTGTATGAATTAAGGCAACTAGGGAGGCAGACCTCAGCCACCTTCACCCACACTACTGGACTCAGCTGGAGCTGGGCCACTCTGGAAGCAGCGAGCACTCAGGCCTCCATGAACACCTGCCCAGGATAGCCCAGGTGTTTAATGAGCTCTGCACGGCAGAGGGGCACTTGGCATCTTATCCAATGGAAATAGCCCCTCAGGCCAAATAAAAATGAAGTGCACAGGCTGCCAGCATTTTGGAACATGAGAGAAAGAAATCTGGGTTGAGTGGGGAAGAGCTATTAATTATAATCTCAGCTCTGGCCTGAGTGTTGAGAAGTGTTTCTTCTGAAAATCACTTGTGTCAGAGCAAAGGAGACTGCTATCACCCATTCTCTTCCACTGTATGGGCCCACAGGTGCCTTGAG
>NW_022111310.1:23844437-23846302 GCF_000313985.2 Echinops telfairi
CCCGGAACTGTCAGTCCCGTTGTTTTCTCCTCCAGATTGTTCATCCAGCCTGTCCTATCCAGACAGGCCTGTGGAGATTATGAATTTTTATGGGAACAGATAACCTCATCTTTCTCCCATATCCTTATAACTGTTTGTTGTTCCAGCTCATAGCAAACCTATGTGCAAGAGAATAAAACATCACCGGGTCTTGTATCATCCTTACAATTATTAAGCTTGAGATATTTGTTGTAGCCAATGAATCAATCCATCTTGTTACAGGTCTTACTTGCTTTCTTTCTCTCCCTCTTCTTTACCAATCTTGATGTCCTTTCTAGAGACTGGCCCTTCCTTATGGGACCAGTCTAGCATATGTGAGACCAGTGTAGAATAGATGCGATGAAGCTTCTCCATCCTCACTCCTAAGGAGCACTCTGGATGTACTTTTTCCAGGACAAATTTGCTTATTCTTCTGGCATCAATTGTACTTTCAATATGCTTTGCCGGCATCATAATTCAAATTCACCAGTACTTCTCCCGTCTTTTTATTCATTGTTCAGTGTTCACATGCATATTGAGGGAATTGAGGCAATGGCAAAGATCATCACTTGGGTCAGGTTCACCTTAGTCATCAAAGTGACGTCTTTGCTTCTTAACCCTTAAAGGAGTCTTTGTAGCAGATTTATCCAATGAAATGCATACTTTTATTTCTTGACGGTGGGTTTTCTATTGGTTCGGTTGTGAGAAATTTTGTTTTCTTTACATTGAGCAATGCATACTAAAGGATGCAGTCTTTGATCTTCATCAGTATGGTATCTCAAGTCCTTCTTGATTTCAGCGAGCAAGGTTGAGTCATCTGCATATTATATGTATTAATAAACCTTCTTCAAATCTAGATGCTGTGTTCTATCTATAGTTCACCAACTCAGATTACCTCCTCAGGAATCAGATGGAGTCAATACAATGATAGGTTAAAACTCTGATGGCCACCTTTCCTGATTGTAAATCATACATTATTTCTTTGTTCTATTCAAACAGCTGAATCTTGGTCTTGGCATTCCCATTCATTGAAATGGCATTCCCATTCATTGAAACAGTCTCAAGACATTCATTGATTGTCTTGACCCACACAGTTGAATGTCCTTGTGCAATCAATAGAACACACACAACCACCTTTCTGGAATTTTGTGCTTTCAGTCACTATGCACCTGAAGTCAGCAATGTTGTCCCTCTTTCCACATCTTCTTCTGAATCCAACTTGCATCCAGGGCAGCTTACAGTCCACGTACTGTTGCAACCATTTAAAAAAAAAACTTATCTTCAGCAACATTTTACTTGGGTGTGATATTAATGATGTAACTACATAACGGGCTCAGCGACTCATAGGACCTGAGCTGGACCTGAGCTAAGACTGTGAATAACTTGACCTCCATAAGTATCGAATTTAGTGGGACACAGTGACATTTTGGTTTCCCTGGAATTAGTGTCAATTTAGAGCCCATGTCCAGTATTTCCTATATCCTAGTGAAAAGTCATTCTTGAAAAAGGCCTTAGATACCTTTAGGGAAGCCTAGGAGAAATATTATTGAATAATCTAAATCTCTGACAGTGTAATAAGGTGCTTCCTTATTGGAAACCAGTCTCCCCTTCATTTAAGGAGTCAAGGCCCAAGTTTGGGGGTTAATTGAAGAGATAGTGGGATAGAGGAAGAGAGAGAGGTGAAGGAGTAGAGGCAGAGACTTCTTTCAAGAAAATGGCTCACATATGCGTACAAGTTCTAAGTCTGTTGTTCTGATGTCAGGCTAGAGGGATCTCCTGACTCAAGTAGCTGCAGGGGCTGATGGACCCAAGATCGTCAGGAAAAGTGGCAAGCTGCCGCCTCCTCT
>NW_022111310.1:23848299-23849571 GCF_000313985.2 Echinops telfairi
GGGCCGGGCCGTGTCTTTCTGTTGCATGTGGGGCTGCCGTGATGTGGCACTGATTCAATGGCACCTAACAACATATGTGCACACATGTGTACAAGTATATTTGATTTTGTATATATGTGTATGTAGTATGTAGCCATACATGTATATATGGGTGACTATGTGGTTGTGTCTATGTGTATATTTGCATGCATGCGTATGTGTGTATGTGTGTGAGTATATGTATATGCAAAAAAGCTAGGGACAGCGAGACCGGGGACTATCTGATTGATTCTTTTAGAACTGCATATGAAAGTAATGAATTTCTTAAAAACACAAATTAGCATGATTGAGTGACGTAGAAAAGGGAGAGAGACAGAGAAAGGGACAGTCAGCCAGCAGATTGAGGGCCAGGATATAGTTCCCTGCATGAAACTTTAAGGCAGGTTCAGAGCATGGCCATATTGACAGCTGCCAGCCTGGCATAGTTCAGGTGTTCCGCTTCCCTAAAATCGCCTCTCATCAGGGCAGAATCTTTCCCCACGTCTTCCTTTTTGGGTTTCTAGCACAGTGCTCATGTTTGGGGGACAAAGAAGGGTCATTTCATGGTTCATATATTAACTCTTCAGTAGTATGGTGCTTGTTACAACTTTGGCCTCGTGGTGATGCTGAATTCTCTCAGTGACTTTCGTGACTTCTGCTATCTCCCTATACTTCCATTTTCTTCTTTATAAAATGAGGTTAAGATACACACACACACACAGAGTGATTGGTAGGAGTAAGTGAGGCGGTGAGGGTGACATGGATGGCTTAGTCAGTGCTGTCATCATGATCATCACAGCGGTGGCAGCACTAGCCATTCATGTCTTATGGAAGATACGATAACAGATGAACTCGTTTTGTGATTGTCGTGGAAAATGAGGAGCCCTTGGGGCAGAGTGGTTACACCTTAAACCACTAACTGTGAGATCAGCAGTTGCAAACCACCACCAGGCTCCTGGAGCGAGATGAAGCTTTCTACATCTATGAAGAGTTCGTTTCCAAAACCCACAGGGGCGGATCATGGTCATGTTTTGATGTGAAATGTCCAGGGTCTAGGGATTTGTATCAGCAAAGCTGAATGGACCAGGGTGGTCAGTCCTGGTTTTCAGTTGGGAAATAGATACCTTATGCAGGTAGGAGTCCCTTTAGCCTCTTTAGGGGTGGTAGGAGGATGGCTCCTGCCATCAGATGCCACCTGTCACTAGTATTGTCCCATTCTCTGAACAATATGTGGTGATGATGTGGGGAAGGATA
>NW_022111310.1:23854687-23882721 GCF_000313985.2 Echinops telfairi
GTTGTTGAGCCAGGCAGTCTAGATGCAAATCCCAACTGCACCATTTACTAGCGTGTTAGCTTGAATAGTTTATTTAATATCTTTAAGCCTCAGTCCTCGTCTATAAAGTGGAAGAGGAAGAGTAGTCTACGCATAGTGGTCAGGCATCATCCTGGCTTTTTCTGCAATTTGGACTGCATCTGGCTCTACAGGGGTGCCGTGAGTTGGGACTGATTCAACAGCACACTACAACCACACTGCGCTAATAAATGTTAACTGTGGTTATCATTTGGGATTTACAGGCCCCCTGTCCTCTTTATTGTGATGCCTAAATGTGGATTGTTGGGTAAAACAGGATGCCATATATGCCCATGTATCCAACACCTCTCTTTCTGAGGAGTGATAATTGCCAGGGACTGAACGGAATATACAACATGTTGAGAGCCCAGGAAGGAACAAGGAAAACCTGATGGAACGCTCAAGAGAAAGCATCCAAAGCTTTCCCTTTGGCCTCATCGCGATGACTTGCCCACTGAGTCGGAGGATCCTGTTAGGTCCTGCTGCTGTTCTCTGGACAGGCCCAAATGGTAGATGCTTAAAATTCATCATACAAAGAGTACACGTTTTCTTCTGCAAGGTATGTTTTTAATGCTATTCTGATGTTGGCTGGTCTCATGAATTCCTACAGCCCAGACAGATAACTCTTGCCCACTCAAGAGCCCTCCCTGGAGTAGGAATCAACTCAGTGGCAGTGCGTTGCGTGAAGCCTGTGGCACACTCAGTATCACAGAAGAAGAAACCGTTCACAGTGCATCTGGCATACGCACGTATGATCTCATATGTTTGCAAAGAGAGAAATGACACACATATTGTCTGGCTACCCTGTTACCAGCACTGTGTGAGACCCTTTTGATATCTTCTCTCATTTAATCCCTGTCATCACCCTATTTGCCAGATTTGACAATTGGTGCTCAAGAAGTGAAATAACATGTCTAAGGCTATCTAGGTTAGAAGAAACACAGCAACGAATAGAACCTAGTCCAGAGAGAATTTGAAGTCTTTACTCTTTTCTCCATACCATTCTGTTACCTGTTTTTGTATTTTATTTCCTCGTGCATTTATTTCTTCATTGTTATAATTGTCTTGTAAGGCAAAGATCATTGTGCACATTTTCTAGAGGAGAAACTCATGCTTTGGAGAGACAACTGTGACTATTCATTGTCACATAACAACTGATGCACCTTCAAAGGTACAGCTATACTTCCAGAATCCATTATTAGATAGTTCACTTCAGTGTGCATGGGGAGAATCTCATGTCTTTTGTCAGCCACTAACAACTTTGCTAAGAGGTTTGGGGAAATGGACACAGCAAGTTAAGTAATTTTTCTAAGGCAGCAGAGTAAAATATTGCATATTTTCAGAAACTAAAACCCTGCTCTAGATTCTTGTAGCATCAGTTCTCGGAGAGAGTGGAATTTTCCGTTATCTTAGTGACAGCATCCTCCCACCTAGGACCTGGATCAAGACCAAGATTCTCAGGCGCTGTCATCAAACACATGAGCTCTTGTTTCCTGGTACCAGGTCCTCATGCCTGATGTAGGCAGGTGCCCCTGAAGAAGCCCATCACTGGGGGACAAAAGAGTTCTTCCAATCCCACAGGATAGAAGAGCACAAAGTGCAGCCCCCTCTATTTTGAAGGCTTTTGCTATAATCCAATAATCCAGTGTCCAGCCCTTCAACATATTATTCCTGATGGAGACGACTGCTAATTTGCAGCAGCGAGGGTATAACATAGGATGGTAAAGGGAGGAGGACGCTGGCCAATAATTTCCTAATGAGGAAACTGAGGCCCAGAGGGGAGAAGCGACTCGCCCAAATCAGCCAACTGAAATAGTACAGAGAGGAGTCACAACATGTTTCTCACTCTGATTAAAGAGGTGGTCAGAGGTCAATGGAGAGGTTTCAGAACTTGGAGCCATTTGTATTGCAGTAGAACATTATTGGAGTCCAGCTTGGAGGCTATGATCAAATTAGGAGTCCTCCTGTTCTATCTCCAATATTGAAGCCCGTGATCCTGAGTCATAGGCATTGAACGTAGAAGGCATCTCAGAAGATGATGTGGCACAGAATTAATAAAAGATGACCCTGAAAACCAGTAAGGCGAAGGGTTTCACTCATGGTCCTGGAGCCCAGTGGAGCTGTCTGGTTTTCACATGTGTGACTGTGTTCCCCCAAAGCTGCCTCTGCTCTTACATGTAACTTTTACTAGCCATATCCTGATTGTGCTCATTCCTTGAACAAATATGTATTGGGTGCCCTCCCATTCCAAGCATAGCACTTGGGGCAGGGCTGAATATAGTAGTACATGAAACAGAGGCCCTTACCTCATGGGGCCTGTACTTCACTGGTTGTTCTCCAATGCTCCCTCCTCTATGAAACCTTCTCAGGTCACCACCAGGCATTTCCAGCCTGGAAGCCTAGGGATTTAGGAATCTATCACAAATGTTTCTTGAGTTATTGACTTAATTCCCATAGTCATCAGCAAACATAGAGTTAGCATATTTCTTGGCTGTAGTCTACTCAGAAGCACATCCCTGGATCTTCTGCAGAGTCACTGAGTGAGTTCAAAATGCCAGTCTTTCTGTTAGCACCATTGCACCATCAACCATTGCACCACTGACGCTCCTTGTAGACACACACACACACACACACACACACACACACACGACCAAACAAAAAAATAGCAACTCATTGCTATCAGACTGATTCTGAGTATTAGGATAGAATAGAACTGCCCCCGCGGGTTTATGGGCCTGTAAATCTTTATGGGAA
Organism: Echinops telfairi; assembly: GCF_000313985.2. Lineage (NCBI taxonomy): Eukaryota > Metazoa > Chordata > Mammalia > Afrosoricida > Tenrecidae > Echinops > Echinops telfairi. The sequence goes on from NW_022111310.1 coordinate 23,857,499, forward strand.
CAGAAAGCCTTGTCTTTCTTCCATGGGGCAGCTGGTCTCACACTGCTGACCTTGCAGTTAGCAACCCGGCTCATAACCCACTAAGCCACCAGGCCTCCTAGGAGGGTTAGAAGGATATAAAAATAGATTCAAATCCACTTACAAAGCATTTCAATTCCATGGAGAGGCATTTGAACTTGATTATTTAGGTGTGAAGGAACCATGGAGAAGTTTATATTTCACTTTTGAACATTTTACTGTTCATCGGCCGAATGTTTACAAACCAAGGTTTTTTGTAAATCAATAATTCATACACAAACCATTCTGTGGCATGGATGGCAACACCCGCAATGTGTAAACACCCTCCCCATGTTTCCAAGGGGTCCCCCATTTTCATTCATCCAGTTTCCCTGTCTCTCCCTGCCTTCTCATCTTTGGTTTTGGGCAAATGTTGCAGTTTGGTCTCCTGCAGCTGGTTGATCTAAGAACCTTCTTCGCAGGTACTGTTGTTTATTTTGTAAGCTCATCTATTAGTTTGCTGAAACATGGCCTTCAGGAGTGTTTTAGATTTCACATTAGGAGACTGTCTGGGGCAATCATCTCAGGGGTTGGGGTTAGGTGCTCTAGTGTTAGCTCTGTCACACGGAGGCCCTATGGCATTCTCACCATTGCTGGGTTTGAGACCACTCCCGAAGCCACTGCGTGATTTCCTCTCATTGAGGGGCTTCCTCTTTTTTGGCTAACCCTCCACTTTACCAATATGATGTCCTTTTCCAGGGATTAGTCCCTCCTGAATGGAGCCCTGTAGGTGTATTGGTTACACATTGGGCAGTAATCCACATGGTTGGCAGTTAGAAACCACCCGCAGCTCTGCTGGAGAAAGACTGGGCTTTCTACTCCTGTAAATCATTACAGTCTGGGAAACCCACAGGGGTTCTGCATGAGTCAGCACTAACTCCATGGCAGTGAGTGAGTGAAAGTCCCTTCTGATCATGTGCCCAAAGTATGTGAAGTGAAGTTTCACCATCCTAGTTTCTAAGAAGCTTTCTGGCTGTAATTCTTTCAAGATAGATTTGTTTGTTCTGTTAGTTTGTGCCATTTAACTATTCTTTGCCAGCACCATAATTCAAATGCATCAATTCTTCTCCTGTCTTATTTTTTGTCCAGATTTCACAATCAAAATATGAAGCCATTGAAAAGAAAATGGCTGGAGTCAGGAGCCCTCATCCCTCAAAGTGACATCTTTGTTGTATTGTAGTTTGTGGAATCAAGAAATGTGACACTTCCTACTTTGTTCTTTAACTATCTCTTACTTGGCTGGCATCTTTTTCCTTTTCATTTAAAGTTGGTGATTTTTTTTATCCTGTTAAAAATGTTGCAGGAATTTGTATCAGGATTGCAGCATAACTACAGATGATTTTAGGTAGCATTGGCATTTTCATTTTCCTATCCATGAGCATGGTATATTTTTCCGGTACAATATTGAACATAAGTAGTGATAGAGGGAATCTGCATCTCATTCCTGAATGATTTCAGTCTCTCTCTGCTGAGAGTATCATTAGCTATTGTTTTAGTGTATGTTTTCATAATCATGCTGAGGGGGTTTCCTTCTGTTTCCATTTTGACGAGAGAATTTATGTAGGAAGGGTGTTGGATTTTATCGAATATCTTTTTTGCCTGCATTGAAATGATCATGTGATTTTTCTGTACTTTATTTATAAGCTAAGTTATATTGATTGATATTCTACTTGTATGATGAGTTATATTGATCCATTCTTACATATCTGCACAATTACCAGTTGCTCATGATAGATATATATCTAGAGATAAAGACATGATATGACTCCGATATGCTGTTGGAGTCTACTGACAAAATTTTGTTGAAAATGTTTGCATCTAATTACTGGAATACTGATGGAAAAGCTGGTTATTCAAATCTACCAGACACTTGGTGGGCAAAAGTTATGATATCTCCTCTCATAAAGACTTACAGCCTTGGAAATTCTGGATGAGGTCAGTATGAGTTGGAATCAACTCAATATGGCAGTGGGCTTGGTGTGGGTTTTTGTATTCATAAAGTCTATTGGCTCGCTTTAATGAATTGGGATTATCATTTCCTTGTCTATGTTCTTGAAGAATCCGAGTAATGTTAGTTTCAACTTTAAATTCTCAAATGAAGCTGTCTGGACTAGGACTTTCTTTTGTGGAAAGTTTTGTTGTTTACTTGTCTTTTAAAAACAATAGTTATTTATTACAATTGGCAGAGCAATGGAGAAAATTGCCACTTAGGATTTACATTTTGCAAAGCGTTTTGCAATTAGTACAATTCCTGTAACAATCCTTGAGGACAAGTTGTTTTGTCATTACCCACTGCAGGCTAGGAGGAGATGGCAAGATACAGTGAAAGGAAGTGACATGTTTCTACTTATGCAGAGTATCAGTTAAAAGGAGAACTCTGGCTGAATTGAATGCAAGCCAGCCCATTTTCTTTAAGATCTACTATATGCTGGGTGCTGGGGATCTCACTACACACAAGACCTGTATAAGATTCTAGCTTTGTGGTTTAATGGGTCTGTTCAGTTTTCCCGCCTCAGTTTACGCTAGTTTAGGTAGGTAGTGTGTTGCTAGAAAAGTCCATTTCCTCTAGGTTTTCACGTTTGTTGGAGTGCAGTCTGTCATAACACTCTCTTATCGCACTTTTGGTGCCAGTCGGTTCTGCTCTTAAAATTCTCATCTAAATTTTTTTATTTGGTGATTTTCACCTTCTCATTCTTTTCCTTTGTCAATCTTCCCAGTGATTTGTTTATTAATTTATTACTGATCTTTATAAAGAACCAACATCTAGTTTTAGTGTTGTCGTTTTTTCTGTTTTTCGGTATTTATTTCTGTTCTGATCTTTGTGATTAGGAGCCCTGTTGGCGTAGTGGTTATGTGTTGGGCTGTTCGAAATGACCAGCCAGTCCTCAGGAGAAAGATGAGGCTATCTCCGCCCATGAAGAGGGACAGTCTTGGAGACTCACATGGAGCAGTTCTACTGTGTCCTGTAGGGTCGCATCAACTCAATGACAGTGACTTTGAATTTTTGGTTTAATATTTCTTATTCCCTTGCTTCTGGCGACTATGCACTTCTGGCTGCTCTTTTAACACTGATTTGAGTTGTAGAGTTAAGGTATTGATTTTAGTGCTTTCTTCTTTTTTTGATGTGTGTCTTTATTTTTATGAATTGACCTTTACACTATCCCCCAAATTTTGGTATGTTGTATTTACTTTGTTGTTTGATTTTAGGAGTTTTAAATTTTAATTTGAAGTCCTTTCTATTACCCATTGGTTTTAAAGTAAGGTGTTTTTAGTTTCCATTTATGAGATATTTTTCCTGGTCTTGATGTTTAATTTTATAATATAATAATCAGAGAAAATGCCTTCTATCAGTTGAATATTTTTTAATGCAGCGAGGTTTGCTTTGTGGCCTAACCCACGGCCTGTTCTGCAGAGGGCCTCGTGTGTGAGTTGGGAGGAATGCATGATGCACAGTGCTGGATAGGGTGTTCTCTATGTGGCTATTGGAGCAAGTTGGTTAGTTGCGTCACTTAGATCTTCTGTCCCTTCGTCACCTTCCTCCTCCTTTCTCTATACTTTATCCCAAACAGTATGTTGAGGTTTCTCTGGTTATTGTGGACCTATTTCTTTTTCCAAGGTTGTTCATTTATGTATTATGTAATTTATGTATTCTGTCAATGGATGTGTAAATACTTACTATGGTTATGTCCTCTTGGTAAGTTGATCCTTTAATAATTATATAATGCCTGTCTTTTTGTTATTATGGTTACTGTTTGCTTGATTTTTTTCTTATTCTTTAATTTTTAACTTCTTTATGTCTTTGTGTCTAACATTTGTCTCTAGCACACAGCAAAAAATGGAAGAATAGATGGAAAAATATATATGCATATGTTTCCACTCTCTGTCTTTTGGCTGGTTCATTTAAATATTTCCATTCAGCATGATTATAGATTGGTATGATGATTTCGTCATGCTTTTGTGTGTGTGTGATGTTGATAAATGTAAGTGTAATAAAGAAACTATTAACAGCACACACCAATAGTTTCTTTATTACACTTACATTTCTGTGTTCTGCTCAACTTGCTTTCCTCAGTGAGTGTCCACACAGTTTCCCTGTCTCATATTGGGAATATCCCTAACTTGTTTTTCTGTGTTCCTCTACCTGGGTTGATGATTACTTCTCTCAACATATCCATTCTGAGCTGAGAATCTGACTTCTTTGCTCCTCACCAATCCTTTTTTGTTATATTCTTCAACTTCCTTCTTCAAGTTAGTGTTTGGTGCTATGCTTGCCTTTTCCATGCCTGCTTCCATTCCCAGGATTGCAATCTCCATCAGTCTCACTTGGTTGCTTGAGTCGTGACAATGTCAGGGTAGCATGATGCTTCTGACGGAGCTGCAATCTCGGCCTGCTGCCATTGAGAAGCTCTGAAAAGGATGTGACATGATCTGATTAGAATTAGACAGAGATTCCAAAGTGAGATGCACAGGGTTGACTGGAAAGAAGACAATGGAAGCAGAGAGACCAGTGGGAAGCTACTGCAGTGGTTTAAGCAAGCGGTAATGGCCAATTCATCTCAGGGAACACCTGGCATTCTTGACCACCTCCAACATGCCCTACTCAGGCTAGTGTGTGGGTTGGACTCTTTTCCAAATACTGTGCCCTTTCTCACTACACTCCTGGCCAACTGGCAGGTAGACTGATTTCCATTCTGATCCTAGACCATCACTCTGTCCCCTAAACAAATTCAAAATCCCTGCCATCAAGTTGAATATGACTCATAGTGAGCCTGCATGGGATTTTTTTAAGCTAGAAATCTTCACAGGAGCAGATAGCTTCATCCTTCTTACTCGGAGTCATTGGTGAATTGGAACCTCTGACCTTGCACTTACACTCCAATGCTTACCTAACAGCACCAACAGGCCTCCTCCCGCCCCCCTCCATTCCAAGCTTGTCCAAATCGTAGAGGTTTTTGCACTTGATTTAGCTGCCTGCAATGCTTGTCCTCTAATCCTCCACTTGGTTAGAGGCTTCTTCATCCAGGTGTGTTAAAGATGTCGTTAGCCTGCTTAAAGTGAATTATTGACTAGTGTGGTTTATTTTTATTCACAAAACTTACACTACTTGTCATTATGGTATATGCTAACATGTTTATATCTTTATTAACTCTCTTGTTGAAGGTAGGGAATTTACACTTCATTTTCATGACTCTACCCTTAGTGCCTACCCATCACATTGGATGTATTCAGTAAATATTGGTAAAATGAAAGATTGCATGGGGGAACTTGCTTTAGCTATAAGTAATAGCAGTTACCTACCACCTAAGGCATTTTTGTGGGGGGGGGGAGAAGACAATTCCTATCTAAAGCTCTTACAAATGACTTGGAAAATGTGTGCATCACTATGTTTTCTGAGAGCCAATGGTGCAAAGGAAGAGCCTCAGTGTGGTGGAATTCACCATTTGGGGACAACCAGCACTTCCTGGGGACATAGATAAGGTTGGGGACAGGATTTTGATGACAGAGATATTATCACACTACCAAGGACCTACCATATGACTAACACATAGTAGGCACTCAAAAAACATACATTCCTGAATGACCGGTGCATTTCACCATGATCTCCAATATATTTATGCCTATCTTAAGAGGTGAGATGGAAAACAAGGTACAATACTGGCCCAGGGCCAGAACAGAGCTGGGAGCAATGATAGAAGATGTAAGCAACCACACACTTTTATGTATGAAGCCCCATATGAAGCATTTTCCTTTTACAATGAGTACTGCTCATATTATACAGTGTTACAAATTCTGGAACAATAATACCTCGCATTTATGAAGTGGCTGCCGCTGAGGGCCTCAGACCATTTTACAGACATGATCTCATTCATACTGTCTCCGGTCTTCTATTCAATTACAGAATGGTTCATTGTTCCAAACGATGTAAACTATTTCTTTTAGATGCACTCTTAGAATTATCCATTCTCCAGTTACAGGTTCAAAGATTTACAAGTCACCACCAAATGGCTCCAGAATTACTGCAACAGAAAAGAAGGTCGGCGCAAATGGAAATTTCTGAATTTATATTTTATGAACTCTTCAAATATTAAGAAGTCAGCCTTTGTATACCCATCTTAAAAATGACAGAAAACATAGATTATGGCTTTGTCACAGCCACATAATGTGATACTAAAGGTAAAGGGAAGAAAACAAATAAACCTCTATAATGTCAGCTGGAGTTATAAAAATATGACTTACCCAGTGTGGCTAAGAGACTGGATAATCATGACCATAATACGCCTAAAGAGAGGAGGTGATGTGGACATATCCTCAAGCTAAGGGTTATAAGAAGTGGGCTCTGGGTTTGTGGCTTTACCCAAACACTTATTTTCTTCATTGTCTGTGTTAGTCTGGGTAGACTAGAGCAACAAATTCACAGATACTCATGTGTGTATAAGAAAGCACTTTTTATACAAGAGTAATTCAGTGTTGAGAAAACATCCCAGCCCAGTCCAGATCAAGTCCACAAGTCTGATATTGGCCCATATGTCTGATACCAATCTAAAAAGTCCTCTTCAGACTCACAAAACACAAGCAATGATGCCAAATGAAGGAAGATCATAGGCCAGTGGGTGGAAACTCTTGTGGATCCAGTGGTGGTGGAAGCATCTCAGCACTGGCATGGGTCTCCTTGTGGCTCCTCCAGCTTCAGGGCACTAACATAGTTCCATGTGTCTTGTCATCAGGAACACGAAGCAGAGACACTGTGTGTCTGGCCTTCAGGGAGCTATATATATCTGTTACACCTCCAAATGACGTCATCAAGCTGCGACCTATTTGATAGGCTAGATTCCACCTCTTCACTCTTAATAGTCTCAACTTGACACCAGATTACATAACTACCACATTGTCTTATTTGAAAATGTGGGTAGTTGATTCTTTGTGGGTGTCCTCCCAACCCCACAATAACCAGCACTACTTCCATGGCTTCTTTTTTGCCAACCAACATTGAGTAGGCACCAACACACAGTAACTTCATGCAAAATGGAACAGAACTGTGATGGCTAGGGATTATGTCAACTAGATTCTTCTGGGTAAGGATAGGGGCAGAGCTCAATCTATCAATTGCATCACAGCCTGATGAGACCCCCTTGGTGTCATGAGACTTGTTGTGTAAAAGAGAGAGGCATAGGAGAGTCGAATCCTCTTTGGCTCTTTGCCTTCTGCTGGAGCTGGATCTTGTGCTGGCTTCTCAGTCTCCTGCTGTCAGTGGAGGCTTGCATGTTGCTACGATGCTCCATGGGTTTCAGCAGGACTGACATCCTAAAACAGACTACAATGAAGAGTTTGGGGATCTACTTCTGAAAACGAGCCGGAAAAACCCTGTGGATAACAATGATCGCATCAGCAAGTGATCATGAAGACAGAGCAGAACTGGCAAGGATTTGTTCCTTTGAGCGCAGAGTCACCACGAATCAGGGACTAGATCCATAGAAGTTAACAACGGCAATGTTTCATAGCAAGCAAAATATGGCCTGGATGTTATTCTTGTTTCAGAGATGCAGGGATTGAAGTTCAGACAGCATAAGATACCTGCCCAGTGACACATAGCTTAAAAATAGTACAGCCAAGACAGTAATCTTTTCATAAAAGTTCACCAAACTCTGTTTTCTTAAATTACCTGTGTAATTTAACCTCTTATTCCTCTCCTACACAGACCCATGTTCCAGAGTATAAATTAGTTGCTTCTTCCCCAAGCACAAGATGACAAATCTCTCTCCTACTATTTTTCTGTCCAACTGGGATGTTTGCATTCTCTCTCTCCCCCCTGAGTTACAATTCCATAAATACTTTTAAAATTGAACTCAAGCCCTACCTAATCTTGGATCAGATGGCCAGGGAAGTTTCCAAAGATCTCCCAGAATGGCTCCTGTATTTATGGCATGCACCATGTATTCAGATGGTCTTTGTTCATTCATTCCTTCTAACAATCCCAGGTAACGCTGAGCTTCCATAGGTTAGCACGATGCAGGCAGTGCAGACACAAGGTGAGTAGAAGACAGTGTCTTGGCGGTCACCTAACTTAATCAACTTTGAAAGACAGATATCAATTGCTGGTCATGCATTTAAAAATTTGATATGTTTTAAAGGAAGAGCACCAGGTGATGAGGGTGATCAGTGCTCATGTGATTCAGGCAATGGTGTAAAGAAATGATACATACACGGAGATCTTCTGAAGAATTTAAGGATGCACAGGGCCTAAATGGAGTCCCTGGATGGTACCATTAAAAAGCTCAGCTTCAGTCCCAGAGGCTGGTGATTAACGTCTGGCAAGAGGCATCTGAGAAGAATGGCCTGGTGACCTACTTCGAAACGTTCAGACGATGGACACCCTGTAACGCACACTACTTTTCTGTGATATGCATGGGGTAACCATAGCGGCAGTTAACTCAGTGCCCACTGGTTTTAGGGATTAGCAAATTAAGTGAATGAGAGACAAAGAGGAGAAGAAAGACCATGCACAAGACTCAAGGTAGGTGAGAGCATAATGTATTTGAGGCAACTAGAGGAAGTGGGTATCAGTTGGTGTGCATAGAGGCAAGCAACAAAAACCGAACTCTGGTAAAATTTAAGCCTTATGGAAAATTATAAGAATATTGAGAAGCTCACTGGAAAGCCTAGGTGGGGGTGGGGGTGGAAGAAGTACAAAAACCCATTACCAGCATGAAAGGACTGAAGCCATCTCGGGGAGGACACTGATAACGCCACTGTTTATGATGGGTTGGATAACTGGCACCATGCGCATCCTCAGCACTGGGATTCAGGTGCCCCTCTGACACCTTTTCCACCAATACCCTGGGGTATAAGTGGATGTTACTGTTGTCACCATGGTGAATTTTCCCAGTCTTTTTGGCCCTTTCTCTTTTCCCTCTAACACTAGTTCTAAGTAGGCACCTGTGATTGGGATTGGTTGACCCTGCTCTTGCTACCTGGGAAATTGGGAACGTTTTTATCTGGCGTTTTCAGCTACTATGGAGATAAGTAGGCTGTTTCTCATCAAGATTCATAACATGGAAAACTCCCCCTGCATGGGAAGTGGGTTCAGATGCTGGGCAACCAAATAATGACACACGACAGCAAGGCTGGAGAATGAGAGCGCCTATAAAATTCTCTAATTGTTTTAGTTGTGTTCGTCTCATCTGCTTCACTAAATTGTGATCTCCGGTGGGGAAGTGTCTGTGCCTTCTTCCTCCCTCGCAAGCTCAGCCGTGACTGACGGCCCTGGCCACATACTCCCTGCTCAATAAATTCTTGTTGACTTCAGTCTAGCTCATTCTACAAAGGTCACTCCATTTGGCTTTAGCTGGGAGATGATTTTCAAAAGTAAAATATGAATAACTAGGCCCCAGGGTCAGTAACATCTGCAGATAATCATGTCATCTGGCCATGCAGAACCTCTGGGCACGGGAAGGCTTCCTGGAATGTGAACCAATATGGAATGAGTACTGCTATTGGACATATCCCCATCACTTCTCAGGAGCTTGTTCCCTCCAGGGCCGTAAGGGAGCTCGTGTCTTGAGAATGCATTTGGGTAATCAACTGTTAGGTATTGGTTACTTATGTGAAAAGGTTCCTTTAAAAATGAACACTCTATGCAGTCAGATGCAATGCCTTGCAGCAAAGAGTTTCTGCTTTTATTTTATCTTAGAATTCTCAAGGAAGAAGACCTGGCTTAGGAACCAGAATACCTACTTTTAAGACCTGTTCCTGGATTTACTAGACATATAGCCTTGCTCTCATCTCGTAGGCCTGCAGATTACCCATTCACAAAATGGGCATAATGATTTATTAAAGGGCCATCGATGGTAGGTGTAAAAATGGCATGGTGGTAACATTTAACTTCACAAACACAGCCCTGGTGGTGTAGTGGTTACACCTTGGGCTGCGATCTGCATGGTTGGCAGTTCCGAACCGCCAGCAGCCTGAGGGAGAAAGACTGGGTTTTCTACTCCCGGAACCCATCACATCCTCAGAAACCCACAGAGGGCCACTATAAGTCAGCATCGACTCGGTTGCAGTGAGAGTTAAGTTTAACTTCACAAAGGGGTTTGAGGATCTGTATCAATAGCCCAAGACCAATTCCTATGAGGCAGAAGGTTAGATATGCTTCCACTCTCCAACATTTTGTACCATTTCTGATACCCTCCTTTGAGACTCTTTATTCTAAGGGGTTCAATAGTTCATTACAAGGACCAACGAGAACTCACAGACACTATTTATGTTACAAGGTTTCTTAGGGGAGTACCAAGTTTATTTCTGATAGTTCGGGATCAGAAGTGAATCAGGACGCAGCTTTTTGATTATGACAGCCTCAAATCTACAATGCCTATTGGCATGCCTCTCTGGCCCTCAGTCTCTTGGACCTATGGTTTCTTGATCTCTGCCCTGCTTGGCCAAGTGTTATAAAGCTATTTTATCTCTCTTGGCAAGTACCCAGAGCCTGCCAGTAAACCTTGGCCTAGAGACACTCAGCTTTAGCTCCACGGGTAATAGCTTTATCATGTTCTCAGAGGCACCCCACTCCATCAGCGAGTCTCAGTTTTTCCCTCCATGGGCTGGGCAGCACACTGCTTTCTCTTGGGAGAGTCGCTTGGTTTAGCTGTGTCTGCTCATGCTGCCACTCACTCACTTTCCCCAGTGTCACAGGGCTCTGTCTCATGGATCAAGAACGTTTTCTGTACAGGAATCCCGGGACTAAAAGGAATGTTCCACCCCTAGGCCTTCTTTCTTACTGTTGTCGTGGTCCCTCTTTCCATCTCTGGGTTGGCTCATTTTGAGCCCAGAGGGGATGGTAGAACTGATCAATCTCCAGATTAGCATCCCATAAACCACATTTACATGGCCCCACTCCTACCAGAGGGCTGTCATTACATCATTAGCAAGCTATGCAATTCCCATGATGGGCCACGTCCACCTCATGTTGGCCTAGTCCTATCTAGTCATTGGGTAGGAGTGACAAGACATTTGCTTCAAGGGCCATATAGTAATTCACTGCACTTCAGTAGCCTTTTATTGTTTCCACTCATGCAATATCTGTCTGCCATGTTTTGGAAATATTCCATTAGAATAGTGGTTCTCAAACTTCAGTATAAATCAGAATTGCATGGAAGGCTTTTTAAAATACAAATTCCTGGAATTCTCAGAGTTTTACAAAATTAGTAGTTTCAGTCCATGAGGTTATGAATGCTATTAGCCCTTAACTCCAAGAGTGGGAGCAGCACTCCGTCATGACCAACTAACTGACTGCAGTCACTTACTCACAGTGGTGAACTTCATGTCAGCATCTGCAAGAAAATAAAATGGCATCTGACCTTCTCCAGCTACACCAGTGAGAAGGAAAACCCCTGTCAGTCTCAGATGCCCAAGGCTGGTTCCTATGAGATTAAGGTCAGACATGCCCCCACCTTCCCTCCACCTTCCTTACCAATTCTAACACCAACTGTCCCTCTCACAATTCCACTTTTCATCTGGATCAGATAATTCATTGCAATGGCCACATAAAATCACAGACAATGTTCACAGTTACAGTGTTTATTAGAGAAGTTAAGAGGTTATAACTCAACAGAGAAATATTCAGGATACAGTTTTTCAGTCAAGAATGTTTCCTCACTGCCATGCCCATAAGCAGATCTCTTTCTGGCCCTAAGTCTCTTGGCCTGGCCTATGCCTTGCTCAAGGAATATTGCAAAGCTCTTAGGACAGGCAATGAATGCCCCCAAGGGCATGCCACTCTGTTGTAGACCTCCACCCAAAGGCACTCCAGCTCTGTGGGGCAGTAAACCCAGGTCCCACAATCAAGTATCCAGAGATGCCCACTTCACAAGCCAGCCTCCTGTCTAATAGCACTTAGCTGTATTTGTTCTGTGGGCTGGGGAGGCCACCTCTGCCTCCTGCTCCACCTCTTGGTTCTGCTGCCGCCGCTCTTCTATGGCTCCTGAGGTGTCGAAGCTCTCGCTGGATTAAGGAGTTTCCATGTGTATGAATCTCAGAGTCCCAAGAACTTGTTTCACTCTTGGCTCCTCTATCTTGCGGGTAGTGACATCCCTCCTCCCTGCTTGTCCGATGGGTTCATTTTATGTCCAGTAGAGTGATAATGACAATTAACCTTATTTATAATCTCTCACAGCTGAATTACATAATCCAATCAGCATCTTCCCCTACCCTCTTACCCAGATTAATCAGGAAAATGAGGTTGTTTGATGACAGTAACCAAGACAATGGCGAAAACAGCCATCTCTCATCATTCATCGCAATGCAGTGCGCCAGGCCAATGGCATTCACTTTCACACGTTAGTTGGAACGCTTTCTTGCTAGTGCTGCTCAGCTAGTAAAATGTGAACCTGATACCTTGGGGCCATCCAGCATCTGCCAAGGATTATGCCAATAGAGGAAGTCAGAGCTGAGCTCTGGACTCCTCCTGTCACCCTTGTTGCATCCTATGCAAATCTACACTCTATTTATTTATTTTTTGCTTTAGTCAGTTAGAATGGGCTTTCTGTCACTTGCAAGCAAATAGCCCTGAGCAATACAGACACTTTCCCAAGAAGAGTCTGAGTTTAGTCTTTGTATTTTAAAAACCTTCCAAGAGGTTATAACAATAAGACACAATGACCAGAAAAATTATGAAATGATGAAATACTTCTTTAAAGATCTGCCACCTAGATAACCTCAAAGTAGCACAGCAAGAATGACTATGATAATTAGAAGACTAGTCCAAAAAAACCCAAATACTGAGTTTGAATAAATACCAGTATGCACTATCTAACTTAATCCATGTATTGCTGGACTAGATACTATTATCACGTCAGCTCCCAGATGAGGGTACAAAATATCAGAGATGTTAATAAACTTGTCCAAGCTACGAAAGCTCAACTCACTGCCATGTAGTCGATGTTGACCCCTAACATCCCCCCATGGGTTTCCAAGACTCTCTACTCCTTACAGAAGTAGAAAGCCCCGTCTTTCTCCAGTGGAGCTGCTGGTGGTTTTGAACTGCCTACCATGTGGATCACAGCCCAGTGCATAACCACTGCGCCATGAAGGCTCCATAAGCTAAAAAAGAGCAGTAAGGAAAGAAGAAAGAAGAAGTGTAGAAAGAAAACGAGAAGAAATAGCAAATAATTTGACGTTAGAAACCAGTTTTGTCTTATTTGTGATATCAGAAATATTTACCTTCCGTTTTTAATTCAGTGACAACATTATCTTGAGACTCTAATTAAGATGTTTGGTTCAAAATTGAAATAAATGTAAAATTGATGGGGTCCTTTAAGAAACAAACAAACAAAATATGTATGGCACAATTTGGCTTGGATACAGAGGGCTGAAAGGCCTTCCACTGACTTCCAACAGCATATCAGGTTTCTGACTTCTGGTGGGTCTAGAGAAACAACTACCTTCATTTCTGTGTTCCACTGATTACCTCCACCTGCCTTCAGCTCTGTGCAGTATCAACTTCAAGGATTCCTAACAAGGGCATGAATGGCAGCATGTCCAGGTCCTTGCCATCTCTGACCTCAGCAAACGTTTCAGCTGTCCACTTATCCCAGCTCCTTCTGTGAGGTTGACAGCTGTCCAAATCTGTTGTCGGCTCAACTTATCTGCTCAACATCCCCAGGAAGCCCTCCTCCAAGATCCTGGACCCCAAGCACAATTTCGTATGGCCTCCCAAAGGGTACCCAGGCAATATCTTACTCATTACTAGTTTCTCTTGTCTTAAAAATATACCCTCAGCTAGTTGATTTCCTTTTCTTAGCTAGACAGAGGCAGGCAAAGGGAGGAGAGGTGATGATGGCAGGAATCATAACACAAAAGAGAAATGAAGAGGCGTTTCTCTACATTCTTCAGCAGCACAAAGGATGGTGAAGGGCAGATAAGATGCATTTCCTCACCAATGGAAGAGACTGGAGCTAGTGGAAAGGCTGCGGGGGAGAAACAGAGGAAGTTCACCATCCCCACACAATGACTGAGTAGACTCTTGGGTGTGGGATCTGGAGACAAGGGCCTAGCAAGAAGCCTGGAGTGCAGGGTTGCCCCTACCAGCAAAGAGGAAGTACCCTACAGAGGACTAGCCAATAGCAGAGAATCCACCGGAAAGCCAGCCAATGGCGGGAGGCCATCCGTTAGCTGACTTAAGTGGTTCAGCTCTACATTCCACCACGCCTTTTACACGAGCCAAGGGCCTGTGGAGTTCTTTTCCCAAGGTACTCTTCCGTCAACGCACAATTCAACCCTTTTCTCTGACTCTGGTCTGAATTTTGTTTCTTGCTTGCATTTTTTCCTTGCAATCACAACAAGAACAGAGTGGAGATTAGAGAGACTCGAAAACTTGACTCCCTGTAACTGTTTCCTTTTCTTCTCTTTCCCCCTCTTTTCTCTTCTATTTTTTTCTCTCCTCTCCTCTTCTCCTCTTTCCTTTTCTTTTTCCCTCCTTTTTAATTTTAAGGCGTTTCCAGCTCTGTTCTCATGTTGTGTGTCATCTTGCCCCCCATCATTTCGACTTCCTTACTTCTGTGCTTAATCTGCTCTGCGTGTATCTCAAAAGTGCTTGGTTACCATACACTCCGTACTGCTATGGCCATAGGGACATGACAAGAAAGCCCAAGGCCAAATGGCATTCCACCCGCAGGGATAGGAGCTAAAGTCTACAATGTATATTTTCAGGTGGCACAACTCAATCCACAACTCAGACTCCTCCCAAACTGCAATTCTCGTCTCACTTCCTCCCCGCATCACCTCATGTGCGCCCTACCTCAGGCTCCTCTTTGACCAGACCGCTGTGGCCTGGATCGTCCCTGCATCGCTGCGGATAATTCCCTCCTCTGTCAGTGGAACAATCACCCCCCTGCATACGGCTCACCCCAACTTACCGATCCTTCAAGGTGCAGCTGGAATCATCCCTCCTCCTCCTCAGGCCCCTCAGCTGGAGATCACAGCTGCCTCCTCTGGGCTTCCATAGAAGACTCCTCTCTTACAGGGTACAGCCTGTCTGTGGTACAGTTATTTCTAGATAGAAATCTCATCTCCCCACCAGTATAAAAAACCTTTGACTCCACAGTCTTTCTTCACATTCATTAATGTGTTCTGCACTGGGCATGGCTTGGTACCTTGCACATGCGGGAACCTCACATATCTAATGAATGAGTTAAACTCCAGACTTGGAGGAAGGGACCCTACCTCTTCTTAGTTTGTCATAGGATGCAAATACCACAGTGAAAGGTTAGTTGTGTTGAGCTGACACCAATAGCCTATGGTAAAGCTACCTCATAGGTTAAGAATGCCTCTATGTTGTAGCTAGTATCATCAGCTTCCGGTTCAATTGAGGGCCTGGATTAAAGCATAAATTACAGTATATATCTTTATCTATCTATCTATCTATCGAGAGAGATTATCTTTAAAATTGACATAAATTTTGAATTGTACTCTAAATAGTATCAGACTTTAGTTTTATAGAAATAACTAAATAATTCCCCTCAAAAGTCAAGTGAAATGAAGCTCTAGGCAGTGGTGCTCAGTATAGCCTGTATCTCGGAGCAGCCTCTGTCTCCCCAACATGGATGATATTACCCTTGGCTGCAAAGCACCGTGTTAAAGGATCTGAGTCATCAACATAAGTGTACGAATTAATGATTCAGCTCTTTTTCTACTGAGGGCAAAGGGAAGACAATATGAGACATAGAAGACTTCATAGGAGCCAACTAGCATTGTGTTTCCAGGAGGGACCCTGTCAAACAGATCTAGAGGAGAGGGGCAGAGGAAGTGTCCTTGGTATAGGAGACCAATCAAGATGCCCCGACAGCAAGGACACTGGAGGAAGCGTGATGTGGTCAGCTGGCTTCCCAGGTAACGATGCTGCTGTAGCCTCTGCTCCCTCTCCCTCAAAGCTGTAGGCATGAGGTAGGGAGGTCATCAATTCATTTTCTTATTGGAAGCTGAGCTAGCTTATCCAGAGCCTGGGGGCTGTCAGCATAAGATTGTTAATGAACATGTTTCCTGTAGATAATTATAGGAAAGGGAATATTGAAAGCACTTAAAACATTTCATTCTTTTAATTCATTAATTATATTGCAATTATCCCATGCTCAAGAGTTATTCAGGAGGCTGGATTCCAGCTATTCCTGTGAGCCTCCATCGGCAGAAATAAGGGCTAAGGGCTTGGGGAGAGGGACCCTGAAGAGAAGATCACAGAAAAGGTTAACTGTGCAGATACAAGAAGCTAATTGGAAACCTCTTAAACAAAATCCAGGTTAATAAGACTTGAAAAGAACAGCACGTCTCTTTTATTATGATTATAATCATTGTGTTTCCACCTACATCAAAATTGCTTGCATTTTATAGATGCATCAAAAGCAACCTGACTGCACTTGGGAAAATGTTGGCCTTGTCGTCGAATTAGGAATCAGACTTTGAGACATGGAATGGATCTCTTGGGTAGCCGTAGCGTGATGGGAATGGGTCTGAATGATACGCACCCTACTCCTGTTACCATTGCTTCCTCTTAACAAAGAAACCTATGTTATCTTTAAAAGAGGATTGTGAGTAAAGTGGATCCACATTTACACAACGGAACCCTACCATGTGCCAAGAACCATGAGGAAGGAGTACAAGAATTGCAGCAGTACCAGTGAGATTTCTGTCTTCACAGATTGTACACGTACGTGAGAAGCACAGTTCACGAAATAGGTCATCACAATATAGATGATGGACCATGGGAGGCCAAGGAAGCAGTCTTCTTCTGGTAGGAGGAGGGGTGACCAGGAAGTTTGCTGTGTGTTTTCTCCCTCTACTGCACATACATCACTTTAATAGCAACGCTTCAAACCTCCAGCCTTTCAGGCTTCACCTCCTTGGCTTTCAGGAATTACAGCCTTCTTTATTCCCTAGTTATTTCCTCTAAGAAATTCTGAGGGTGAGAGTGGAGAGGTGAGGAAGTGGCTCTCATATATCATCCTAGAGACAGCTTAGGTTTCTGCAATCAATCTGCTCCCTAGCCACTGGTCTTATACCCTTTATTCCTGTCCTTGTGATATTCATAGCTTTTGGGTTTTCCTAGTGTCTATGGAACTGTCCAGTACCTCTGGTCTACTAATCTCTATGCCACCTATAGATAGTGTGACCCTTGACAGCCAATCAGAATGTTAAAGCACACTGAGCCAGCGGTCTCTTTGCATGAATTAAAATTTCAGCTCTTTTCTAGTTGAGGGAGAAAGGAAGACAATATGAGCCACAGAATACTTCTTAGAATCCAACTAGGATTGTGTTTCCTACAGATACAGTATAAAAACAGGTCAAGGGAGAGACAGAGCAATGCCCTGAGCATCTGAAAATAGCCAAGGTGCTCAGAAACTGGAGAAATGTTTCTGCCAGCTTCTGTCATGTGAATCAGCACATGTGATGCTGCTAGCTGATGAAAGTTCATGTAAACCAGAACTGAGTCCGCCAAGTTGACTGAAGTATAAAAGAAAGCCCAGCCAAGAACAACAAAGACTGCTTGTAGCTGTCGCTCAGTTGAATCAGTCACGTGACAGAGCCTACCTGATACCAAAGGAGCAATCCAGTTGAGCAGAACCTGATTATTAATATGCAGATCCATGAGCTAATAAATGACTACTGTTTTAAGTCATTATGTTTTAGGGGTGGCTTATTATGCAACAATAGCCTTGAATTAAATCAAGAGAATTCACCCACTTTTTTTTGGAATACTTACTATGTCCCAAATCACTAGGAGGAAAATAATAAATAAGGTGCAGACTCTGTTTATGGAAACTTACAAGCCAAAGCATCTTAGATGTGACTGAACAAATTAAAGGCAACACATGTTTAATCCTTTTGTCTATGGGCCACTAGGGCATCCATGTTAAGTTCTTAAAGTAGTCTGTGAACTCTCCCTGAAAATGCACGAACGGGGGGTGGGGGGGGGGGGGGGGGATGAGGAGCTGCTTCCAAGGGATCAAGGAGAAAGCAAATGTTTTGAGAATGATGATGGCCACAAATGTACAAATGTGCTTGACATGATGGATGGATGGATGGATGGATGGATGGATGGATGGATGGATGGATGGATGGATGGATGGATGGATTGTGATCAGAGTTGTACAAGCCCCCAATAAAATTATTTTTAAAAAAAGAAAATGCATGAATGTTTCCCATGTTTGTTTGCACGCACATTTGGGTGTGAGAAGGCCTTTGGTTCTATAAAATGTCCTCAAATGGATGCATGATCCCAAAGAAGTTAAGAACCGCAAGCTGATATTGTAATCTAAATCTGTTCACACTGCCAAATAGTTTCATCTATTTAGAGGTATGTTTCATTGTTGACCCACCCACCCAACATGGTACCTTCAAAATGAGATGTTGCTAGAGGCCACTGAGGTTTACGTGTTGGATGATGAGAATGTCATGCCTGGCTTTAAAGAAAGCTTCAAACAGATAATGGTGTCACTTTCTTGTCGGGCAGTCAGAACTTCTGTTAGAGACAAAGCACATTTTCTTTGAAAAAGATGAATTTACCTGTGGCTCCCTTTTGCTCATACCCACTCTGGGGTTGGTAAATCTTTCTCCTAGAGCAAGATTACAAGCCCATCACTCTTTATTGCCTCACTCCTCTGGCAACAAACGGCTCCCATTTAAACGTGCCACGTAGAGTATTGTTTGAGGATTAGATTGAGATCTCGCTGACATTAAAAGCCACACCACACCTTGATTCCAACATCTGATGTTTGCAAGCAGTGGTCTGATGGACAGATTGATTTTTTGTTTCTCTGAGTTATTGAGCTGCCCGCCCCCCAGTTGTATTCCAGATGAACAGAAAAGGGGAGGTGCCGCATAGAGTATGGAGCACACACCTGGCACTTAAGAGGATGGTCTCTTAGTCCCAGTTCTTCCATCATCTTGCTCAACATACTCAAGGAAATCTAACATCTCTCTGAATATAGGGTTTCTCCTTGGTAAAACTGAAATAATAATGCACGCCCTTTCTGCATCACAAGGGCAGTGCTGTGCAGCTTAAGTAAATACTGTTTTGTGAAAAGTGACTTTCAAATTAGAAAAAATAAGAAAGCGATAAGAAGAATGGACGCATTTGAACTGTGGTGCTGATGAAGAATATCGAAACTCAGGGACTGTCAAAAGAACAAACAAATCTATCCGGGTAGAAGTAAAACCAGAAAGCTCCTGAGAGGCAGGGGTGGTGAGACTTTGTCTCACGCCATTTGGAAAGGTTATCAGGGGGACCGGCCGCTGGAGAAGGACGTCCTGCTTGGTAAAGCAGAGGGGCGGTGAAAAAGGAAGGCCCTGGCCAAGGTGGATTGACACAGTGGCTGCCACAATGTGCTCAAGCCTAAGAACAATTGTGAGGATGGCGCAGGACTGGGAAGGGATTCCCATTCAGTTGTTCAGAGTAGCTATGCCTCAGAACTGACTTGATGGCACCTAACAACGACAACATGTGCATGTGAACGTTGGGTATTTAATAAGAAAGAACTAAGAATAACCTAGTGTAGAATATTGAAAATACCACGGGCTACCAAAAGAACAAACAAATCTGTCTGGAAAGAAATACAGTCAGAATGGCTCTTAGAGGCAAGGATGGACAGACTTTGTCCCATGTACTTTGGACATGTTGTCAGTAGAGACCCATCCCTGCAGAAGGACATCATGCTTGGTAAAATGAAGGGTCAACAGAAAAGGAGATGACTCTCAACAAGATGGATTGACATAGTGGCTGCAGCAATGGGCTCAAACATCTGAACAATTGTGAGCATGGCCCAGGCCTGGGCATTGCTTTGTTCTGTTGTATGTAGGGTCACTATGAACAGAACCCAATTCAATGGCACCTACTCACAATACTCCAATGGGTAGCAATGCCATATGGTTATTGGTGACATTGTTGATCGTTGCTCTTTGAATCAACTCCAGTTCATGTCAACCTTACATCATCCAAAATAAAATGTTTTGGGTCCCATGCCATCTTCATGATCATTAGTTTCATGTGGGTAGCACACTTCTAAAATTAGCTGTCTACTAAGTATCCCCTGAGTCCCACTGGATGGGTTGGGTGGCCCAGTGTTGAACTCCTACTGTTCTTGTGCTTCCCTGAATTGTCACACTAGTCTTATTTTGGCACCAAGGAGGGGAAATTTACTGACTAGTAATGTGAACTTGGGAATTACAATACATAGGTCAATTCCTGGAACAAGCGTGTATTAATTGTGTAAACTTGAGAAAATGATTTAAGCACCTGACACCTACATTTTTCTCATAAGTAAACCTGGGAAGGTAATAGTCTATAGCTCTCGTGGTTTGTGGAACATTAAATGAGTTAATTCATGTACAGTACAGTTCCTGGTTAACTTGGTGGCTTATGGAGCAAGATAAAGATGTTAGGGATTATTGTATGATCTGTCCCCTGGTGGACTGAGAATACTTTGATGGTATGTGAGAGAGGTGTGGCATTTACCACAACTTCAATTTCTATAGCTTGATAGTTGCTTAACAAATATTCAGAACATGCATACATATCACACATGCATGCAGGAAGGCATGAATGAGTGATGTCAGGAAGAACCTTGGTTCTGAGGGCAGTAAAGGTAAATCACGGTCCGACTTTAGTCTCTAATTCCATCTGACACCTCAGCAACAAATTATTTACCTCCCTAACCCTCAGTTTCATCATCTATTACATGTAATAATGGTCATTTAATCTCCAGAGGTCTATAAAATGGGATTATGAGATGATAAGAAATGAGTTATTTTGCCCAGAGTCTACTAGTGAACCATACAATGCACATAGAGTATCACCTCAAGTCTTCCCGATGCAAAACCAGATAACCAATCTTGCCTCTATTTTATAAATATAGAAACTGACAATACTTAGAGATGAGCCAGTCAGGGTGCGATGTAGCAATGATGAAAAAAACAACTTTCCTCTGGTTCCTAAATGCTTCCTCCCCACTCCCACTATCATGATACGAATTCTACCTTGCAAGTCTGGCTAGACCAGAGGATGTACACTGGTTCAGACAGGAACTGGAAATACAGGGAATCCAGGGCGGATGATCCCTACAGGACCAGTGGTGTGAGTGGTGATACTGGGAGGGTAGAGGGAGAGTGGGTTGGAAAAAGGGAACTGATTACAAGGAACTATATGTGACCTCCTCCCTGGGGGATGGACAACAGAAAAGTGGGTGAAGGGAGACGTCAGACAGGGAAAGATATGACAAAATAATAATTTATAAATTATCAAGGGCTCATGAGGGAGGGGGGAGCGGGGAGGGAGGGGAAAAATGAGGACCTAATGCCGGGGGCTTAAGTGGAGAGGAAATGTTTTGAGAATGATGAGGGCAGTGAATGTACAAATGAGCTTTACACAATTGATGTATGTATGGATTGTGATAAGAGTTGTATGGGCGCCTAGTTAAATGATTAAAAAAAAGAAAATGAAGTACAAAGATGGATCAATAAAAAATATTCTTAATTTTTGTTCTAAAAAAAAAAATACTTAAGTACGTTAAGTAACTTACCCAAGAGAACACAGCTAGTTAGTTGTGAAGCAAAAACTCAAACCCAGGTCTTTCTGATGTCAGAAAACAGTTCTTTCTATTACTCTACTGAAATCTAATATATACAGGTGAAAGATGATTTGTTGTAACTCACGCAACACCTCTTTCAAAGGGAAGCAGAGGCAGTACTCAGGGGGCATGGGCAGGTACACTTACAACAGGTGTGAGGAGAGCTGTCCATCGACACACATGTCTAGATACGATGGCATCTGTGTTGGGATCCAGATGGGGGAGACATTAAACAGGGGAGACAGTAGTAACTATAACATTAGCCTTGTGTTAATTGCTATTTTGATGTCCTTATGGAAAGAAACATCCACTGTACATATTCATGCAGTAAATGGAATTCATAACAATCTCTTTGAGTTGGGAACCACTTGTCCCCTCCTCCCTGGAGCTAATCCAATGTCTATATATAAGCTGGCAAGCTGGGTGGCATTACATTTGGGTGATTATTTATAGATACCCTCATGCACGGTCTGCTGAAAAGCCATGGGGATTCTGCCAAGGCAGAGGGGAGAGAATAGTTCCAGATGTGTGCGTGCATATGACTCCCTGCTTGGGCCTTTGCTGGAGGAGATGTCTGGGAGCTCAAATACGTATGAGAGCTCAGGTGTTTCTGCTTTTATTTTTATTTCTAACTCCTAACATGAGGGGCTTTATTGGGGCATGTGACTGACTAGATCATAAACTCTTACGGTGACAAGGAGTTTTGGAATCATTCACACAATTTCTAATTCATATTTTTGTCTGCTATGTATTATTTTTAATTCCAACAATATTTATTATAAAAACTTGAACCTTGTTGTTATTAACTGCTAGCAAAGCAGCCCCCTGGCTCATGAAAACTCCCTGCACTACAGAGCAGAACTGTTCCATAGGGTTTAGTTGGCATGAATCTTCACAGAAACAGTGGGGAGTCCTTTCTTCTGAGGGTGGGTTTGAACAGCCAATCTTTAGATTAGCACCTAATTGAAAACAGTATGTGCCACCTAGGCTCCTTAACCCATACTGTCCATCAATCCAATGGGTAGCCATTGGGAACCTGCACTGCAACCTGGTCTAGGACTGCAAAGAACATGGTCTCTGTCTTCTGGTTTGGAAGGATGGCAGGTAGGTGAGATCATTCAGCAAACTCTACCATCCATAAAAGCAATTGCTGCAATGTAAGGAATCACTGAATGTGATGTGGCTGCCTGGAACATGGCATCGGGCATAAATAAGGACGTGCTCAGTTCCTGAGTGGCACAAATGATTAAGTATTTAACTATTAGCTGAAAGGTTGGTGGTTCTATCTCACCTAGAGAAAGGTAGACCTGGTGATCTGCATCTGAAATGCCACAACCTTAACAATGCTAAGGAGAGTCTACCCCACACGTGGGCCGGTCACGAGTCAAAATCTACGTGATCACAACTAACAGTCACAACACAATGGTAGCCATTTTTCTGAGGTGGCTGGAGCAAACTTCACAGCTGGGTCTTAAATTCAAGTTGGAGTTAGCGTGGGAGAATGAAACAACAGCATAATCATGCAACAATACGAACAGCAGAGTGGCTGAAATCCATCCTTCATGTTGACGAGTATGCTGAGAGCAGACTAGAAGGGTAGACTGGGTCCCGTTAGGAAGGGCCTTGAGCAGTATACGAAATAGTGAAAAATGGTCTCAGTGATGTGATAAGTAAAGAAAGAAAGCCATTTTCTTGTCTTAAAAACATACAAAAAGTATCCATCTCAGTGAGTAGATATTCCAATTGTGAAATTTCTTGGAAATGATAGAGTCTGCAATACTCAGCTCAGTTTTCATATCTGTAAAGTGTAATGTGATTCAAATGAACATTACAGTACATGGAGCATGCAGTTCACAGAGTCTAAGGCTACTCATAATGGAAGCTGGTTATCATTGCTCTGGTTAGTACTTATCAGTTATCAAGTTGGTTCTGACTCATGGAGAACTCCATGTGTATCAGAGTAGAATTGTGTTCCATGGTGTTTTCCATGGCTAACTTTTTAGTAATAGAACATTAGGGATTTCTTCCAAATTGCTTCTGGGTGTTTTAGAACCTCCAAACTTTCAGTTAGTAGCCTAGCGCATTGGTTAATTTGCCCCACCCAGGGTCTCCTAGGTCATAATTAGTATGCTACAAAAGATTCAGGTAATGTTAGAAGGGTCTTGTTCCCCTCAAATGTCGCTTAAACACTACACCTATGATGGTTGCTGTGACTCTTATCTTTATTGATCACTTACTATGTGAATATTTTATTTTTAAAACACTGTTCTAGATTGTCACATTTAATTTAATGTTAACAATCATATGGAGTAGGCATAGTTAACTTCATTTTACAAGTGAGATAAAGTTCAGAAAATCTAATTAACTTGCCCAAAGTCACACAGCTATTAGAGAGGGGCAAGGATGCAGATCCAAATACTATTGATTGGTGTCTGTGCGCATATCCTATGGTGCACCTTGGAAGAGTGTAAGGCTGTGTGAGCTAGGCAGGTTAGGGAATGTAGGAGAATATTGCTTACTTGTCTTCACATAGGCTCAAATTTAGAGGCTTTTCCCTACTTGTAGTGTCTACACAGAGACTATCTAGACAGGCAGTGACATATATGCACAGTCTATTAACCTAATATAAAGGTATTTTTAATGAAGCAGAATTGGCCTAAAGTTTCATTTTCTTAGTCACAGAAACACTTTTGAGGGTGTCACAGGATCAGGAAGTATTTTAGTCTGTTGTACTCTGAGGTCACTGTGAGGTTGAACTGACTCAACAGCAACTGACAACAGCCACTATAAAGCCATGAAAGTAAAATCATCTCTTGCCCGAAAACAACATGGCTTTATACTAGTCACCTTTGAAAGTTCTATGCATGTTGGTAGAATTCTATCTTCACCTAGCTCTACAGTATTAGGCAAACCACTAACATCAGTAAAAAGAGTAGGTTGAGTATTTTATTTTTTAAGATTCTTTTATGTTTTACTTATTCTGTATTATTCTAACCTTTTGGGTATTGTAAGACATGGAAAGAATAGTCCCACTTCCCCAGTAATGTACAACTTACAAAAATACGCAAAATCTACTTAAATCAAATTTCTAAGCAAATGGTGCCACAAAGCAGCAAAACCTCATTTTCTGGAGGTGGGTGGAGGGGGGCTTGGTCAAAAAGTCCAACAGCGTAGAGTAAAGATGATCATTTGGCTGGGATAGATATCCCAGAAAAAGGTAGGGATTAGATAGGACTATGTTATTGAAAACAAATATGACCGGAGATCAAGAAGGCAGCACCCTTCACAGCAGCCAAGAACAAACTGAAATACCTACGAATATATTTAACCAAAAAACCCTAAAGAACTATACAAGGAAAACTACAAGACCCTACTACAGGAAACCAAAAGAGATCTCCACAAATGGAAGAACATCCCATGCTCATGGATTGGAAACCTCAACATAGCAAAGATGACAATCTTACCCAAAGCAGTTTATAAGTTCAATGCTATTCTGATTCAAATACCAACAACCTTCTTCAAAGAATTGGAAAAACTGATCACCAATTTCATATGGAGAGG
>NW_022111310.1:23890488-23892236 GCF_000313985.2 Echinops telfairi
TCTTTGATCTTCATCAGCAACTATCTCAAGTCCTCCTTGCTTTCCGCAAGGAAGTTCAAGTCGTCTGTATATTGCAGGTTTTTATTGAGCCTTTCTTCAATCTTGATAAATCATAAAATACAGCTTCTCAGATTGTTTGCTCAGCATGGAGGTTGAATGGATATGATGAAAGGCTATATAAATGTCTTCTATAGACTTTCCTGATTTTTAACCACACAGTATTTCCTTGTTGTATTCAACTGACTTCCTGTTGGTCCATGTACTGTTTCCATCTCACCACAATAAATTGTTCTTGAGTTCCTACTCTTTGAAATGCTTTTCATGAGCCACAGAATTCAATGCCTTTGCATAACAATAAAACACAAGAAAACATCTTTCTGATATGCTCTGCTTTCTGCTAAGATCCATCTGACATCAACAATAATATCCCCTGGATCTATATCATTTTCTGAACCCAGCTTGACTTTTTGGTAGCTCCCTGTTGATGTACTGCAGGAAGTGTTGTATTATTATCTTCAGCAAACTTCTACTTTCATGTGATATTAATGTTAGATAGTTTCTTCATTCTATTCAATCACTTTTCTTTGAAGTGGGCACAAATGTGTATCTCTTGCAATCAGTTTGCCAGGTAATTTTCTACCAAATTTCTTGGCATAGACACATGAGTGCTTCTCATCTTCCATCAGCTTGTTGAAACATTTTCGGCTGGTATTCAGTCAATTCCTATAACTGATGATTTTTCCACTAGTGCTTTCAGAGCAGCATGGACCTTTTTCTTCTATACTATTGGTTCTTGATAATATGCAACATCTTGAAGTAGTTAAATATGGACCAGGTCTTTTCAATACAGTGACTCTATATTTCCTCTGTTTCCTTTGGATGCTTCCCATATCTTTCAATATCTTCCCCATAGAATCCTTCAGCATTACTAATCAAGGACTCAGCTCTCTTCTTTAGTTCTTTCAGTTTGAGATACGCTGTATGTGCTCTTCCTTTTTGATTTTCTAATACCAGGCCTTTTCACCCTTCATTATAATGCTTTACTTTCACTTCTTAAGCTGCCCTTTGGAATTTCTGTTCTACTCCTTTCCATCACCATTTCTTCCGTTTATTTTAGCTGCTCAAGAGAACGTTCTGCCCACATTGATCTTTTCTTCCTTTCCTGTCTTTTTCATGACATTTTGCTTCCTTTCTTGATGTCATCGTACAGTTCACCAGATCTTCTATTATTATGATTCAGCCAAATCTGTTCTCAATTGAAGTGGTGTATTTCTAAGGCTATCTTTTGACTCTCATGGGCTTGTTTGAACTTTCTTCAGCTTCAACTTGAACTTACATGTGAAGAATTGATGGTCTGCACTGCAGTAAGCATTGGTCTTGTCTTACCTGATGATATTCAACTTCTACATTGTCTCTTCCCACAGATGCAGTCAATTTGATTTTTCTGTATTCCATCTGGCAAAGCCAATGTCTAGAGCCACTGCTTATGTTGTTGGAAAGAGGTACACCATTAGTCTTGCAAAATTCTATCATAGTATCTCCAGCTTAATTTTTATCACCAAGGGCATTATCTTCCAATTCCTGCTACTTCCTCATTGTTCCCAACTTTTGCATTCCAAATGCTAATAATTAGCAATGGATCTTGATTATGTATTTGATTGATTTCAGCTTTTCAATTTCTTTTATGTTGTTCTTTTGTTTTTAAATCATTGTATTGGGGGCTCTTACAACTCTTATCACAATCCATA
>NW_022111310.1:23893088-23895632 GCF_000313985.2 Echinops telfairi
CACTTGTATTTACTGGACTTCCTTGTAATTGTGTACATATTATACTACAACAGACACATTATATTTCAAGCTAGATCTTGAAATGTGTGTATTACTTGTAAAGTATTTTGCCAGTTAAAATGAAGAAACTGTCTAAGAGGTGGTTTTGCACAATAACTATAACAATGGGCTCAAGTGAACCAATGATTTTAAGCATTATATACATAAAGTTTCCATGAACCATAGGCAACTTGATGGCTCTAACAATAACAGCATATGTTATATCTATTTACATATATACACACAATTATATACTTGCACTTATATAATAATACCTGTAGAAATACATAAACATGTTGAATGACTTGGATTCTTGTTGTAGTCAGTAACTGTATGACCATGAGCAAGTTGTTCAGTGTCTCTTGATCTAAATTTATTTACCTACAAAAACTATCAAAATGTGCTATTAAAGATTCTCCTTTCTTTACATCTATATATTATCATTATATGGTGTATATTTGACAGAGCAAAGAAGGTCGTTTACATGACACAAAAAGGAAACACCTTTGTTAACAGTACATTACCAGTCTGAAATCCGTTTGCTATAGCATAAACACATTTCCTCTTTCTGTCAAAAACAAAATAGGAAAAAGTTGCATTTCCTCCTATATGTCCTTCATGTTCATTAGATTCCACAGACAACATTATAAATGAGCATCAAGTGACTGTCTTGTCATCTTCTGATAATAGTTATAGTTTTCAAACAGTAGAACTCTGGTATTTATGCAAATGAATCTTGAATTCACTGCTATACTTAAGAAGCCCTGGCAGTGCAATGGTTAAGTTTTTGGCTATATACTGAAAAGTTGGTGGCTCAAACCCAAGAGCATATCCATGGGAGAATGATGTGCCAAACTGTCTCTGTAAGGGTTTACACTCTGGGAAACCCTAAGGGGCTTTGCTACCTTGTCATATAGGGTCATTATGCATCAGATTTAACTCCAGAGAAATTAGCTTGCTTTTCTGTTTCTCGGTTATACTTTCTTGGTATACTTCCAATATGCTGACTTAATAGCTACAGTGACTGAGAAAAACAGAGAAGCCACTCACATATATTATAAGAAAGATAATGACTTATTATTCCAAAACTAGGCTTGTTGCACTCATTTGCATATAATGTTTAATTTTTACCAAATGTTTCATTTTAATACATGCAAAAATGATAAAAAAAACTATCAAAATATGCTAATGAACTTTATATTGCAAATATATTATTGCCCTTGATTTGGGGAGTTTATTATAAAATATTTGAATTCTCACTGGTAAAGTGATTCTGTTAATAAAACATCATATTAAAATTATTCATAACCTTTTCAGGTTTGAGAGGGCCTTGGAAAAAATATAGATCTAAATATACATTTATATTTATTAATGAATTTTTAGAGATCATCTAGTTAAAACACTTTGTTTTATAAATGGGGCTACTGGAACTCAGGAATGTGAAGGGTTTTGTCACAGGTCCCCCCGCCAAACAGTAGCTGATACCAGTAGATGACCAAGGTTTCTGTTTCCTGAGTTAGTGCTTTTTCCACTGGTCTACATTATCATACCATCACTCATCTGTTACTATGTCATACTGCAGTCACTGAGGTTTTGCTGTGATGCTGGAAGCTAGGTCATCGGTAGTTCAAATCCCAGGAGGGTCACCCAAAATGGACAGGTTTGAATGACACTTCCAGACAAATTCTGATTCAAAGCAAAGACGAGAAAGACCACTGCTGGAGGGGTAGCCACTGAAAACCTGATGGCAAGCACCCTGATGGTGAACCTTGTCTGTCTTACAGCCGGAGGAGAAGAGTGCCCTCAGATTGAAATGCCCTCGAAATATGACTGAGAAAGAGCTGCCTTCTTAACAAGGTGGATGGAGCCAAGTTTTCTGTACCTGAACTTGTGGATGAAATGAGAAGAAAAATCCCAAATGAGAAGAAGCAGCTGGAAAGATTGGATAATAATCATAACATGGAATATAATATGTATGAATTTGGAAATATTGGAAGTTGTAACAAATAAAATGGGAATGCATATCAATATCCTATGTATTATTCAGTTAAAATGGACTGGTATTGGCCATCTTGAGGTAGACAGTCACATGGTTTACTATACCAGGAAGAATGATAAATTGAAGAATGCCCACATGGTTTGCTATGCCAGGAAGAATGATAAATTGAAGAATGCCATCACATCCATCATCCATCATCAAGAAGGATATTTCAAGATTTTTCTTAAGTACAATGCTGCCTGTGGTAGGATAATATTCATAAGTCAACAAGAAAAACAATTAATGGGACTATTGGTTAAATTTATGTACCAACTACTAATGTTAATCATAAAGAAATTAAAGAATTCTATCAAATTCTTCCATTTGAAATTGTTCAAATATATTGATAATTACTGGTGATTGGAATCCATTTGATATTGTTCAAATACATTGATAATTACTGGTGATTGGAATGGGAAAGTTGGAAACAAAACGGAAGAATGTACAGCTGGAAAATATATCCTTAC
>NW_022111310.1:23897475-23898354 GCF_000313985.2 Echinops telfairi
TGATGATTGGATTAAAAAACTGTAGTATACATACAATGGAGTACTATGCATCGCTAAAAAGCAGTGATGAATGTATGAAGCACATCGCTGCACGAGAAGAACTGGAGAAAATCATGATAAGTGAAGTAAGTCAAGCACAAAAGGACAAGTACAACATGAGTCCGCTAAGCTAAGCTTTTAAAAAAAAATACAAAATGGGCATATGGAAAAGCTACTGTATACAAACATTCCTGGGGTGAGGACCAGGTATGGCAGGGACCAGATCAAATACAGGGATACCCATGGTAGACAACTAATAAGGAGGTGTGCAAAGGAAATAATAATAATAAAGAAGAAATAGGTAGCGGGGGCACAGAGCACTAACTCACCCAAGGGGCAGGTATTGTTTTTATCTCTACAGGGAAAGAGGGACCAGACTACAACCCAGTGCTCCAAGATGTGAATGCAACATGCCAATGTGGAGTAGGAAACCAGTGGAGAGGTCTGGGGGCCGGCCCAAATCACAAATACTAAGTGGACACCTGCCCCTCCCCCCAGAAGAATTTATTTGAAAAGATGGCATTGAATCTACAGCTCCGGGAGAGGGACATATCTGATCAGAGCACACAGAAGCAGATGAAGGGGGAGGATGAGAGTGTGGAACACATCCTGGCCCACCAGGCCAATGAGGACAATGATCCCAATTAGAGCAGCCAGTCCACAGAGAGGACCAAATGGCCAGCCCTACTATGAGACATGACACCCCTCACTGACCCATAGCCCTACAGAGGACAACACCGGAGAGACAGTGTGGGAATTGCACTCAACCTGATCCTGCCACACCGAGGCAAAACACTAAGGGGGTGCAACAGAACAGCAAGGGAATGGAGTGGCAAGGTC
>NW_022111310.1:23900075-23905594 GCF_000313985.2 Echinops telfairi
AAATGTTTTGAGAATAATGAGGGCAATGAATGTACAAATGTGCTTTACACAATTGATGTATGTATGGATTGTGATGAGTTGTATGAGCCACTAATAAAATGATTTTTAAAAAGATCTGGAGCTAGATAGCTAGATAGCCTTCACAGAAACAAATAATATATTCTGCAAAGTTCAAGCTGAAAGAACAGAAGCCCCAAACTGAAGCGTTTATTTGCAGGGGTGAAGGATTCTGTAGGGGAAATACTGAACAATGGAGGAAGCATTTAATAGGAAGGGGGTGGGGGTGGGGCTCAGGGATGAAAGAATTAGACAGTCACTGTGCTAAAAAAGAATTTCTCAACATATCACCAATCCAAGAGCTAGCATACGATCAAAAACCAATGGTATTGAATGGCAAGCAAGGCTCCAGGAATTGACAGAATGCCAATGGAGATGTTTCAACAAATGGATGCAACTGCACAGCTGTAGGGGCTCACCTATCTATGCCAAGAAATTGGAAAGACAACAACTTGGAAAATCAATTGGAAAAGATCCATATTTATGCCCATTCCAAAGAAAGATGACTCAACAGAAGGTTAAAATTATTGAACAAAATTATTAATATCACATGCAAATAAAATTGTGCTGAAGATAATTTTAAAAATAACTGTAGCAGTATAACAGGGAGCTGCCAGAAATTTAAGACAGATTCAGAAAATGATGTGGAATGAGGAATATCATTTTTTATGTCAGAAGTTTGCCTGAAAAATAGAATATCAGAATTATGCTTATCTGTGTTTTATTGACTATGCAAAGGCATCTAGTTGTGTGTATCCTAACAAGCTTTAGATAACGTTGCAAAGAATGATATTTACAGAACACTTAATTATGTTCGTGGAGAACCTGTATCTACATTAAGAGAATCATTTAAACAGAGTAAGGGAAACCTGCATAGTTTAAAACCAGGATAATTGTTTATGAGGGTTGTATCCTTTTACTGTTTTTAATCAGTTTGCATGCTGAGCAAATAATTCAAGAACCTGCACTACATACGAAGGAAAATAAATCTAGAATCTTTGTCTTGGGTACTGTGTCCTCACTGGACCCTTTGGGGATCGCGTCACATGCAAGAGTACATCATACCCAGCCACCGTCCTGGTTATTGGCTGCTTCAATTACCCTATCAAGATGATGTCCAATTTCTCCATTATAGAGTTGCTAATTTTTTCCTTGCATCTAATAAGAAATCTATGGGGGCGACACTTGACGATGGGGCACATATCCTGGTTTTCACCAAAATTACTTTCACTCATATGTACTGTCTTGCCTGAATCAATCTTTACTATGATAAGCTATAAAATTCTGACTTTCCAAATCAAACAAGGCCTACTTTTTTAAAGTTATGTATTATGTTAAACAAACCAATGTAAATATCAGAAGAAAATCAGTATATACAGTATAAGATTAGGTGCTACATTTAATTCAGTATACATAATAGACATGGAAACATATTTAACTGCTTCTGGGTTTCTTAAATTTGATAATTATTCAAGTAGTCCAGTAAAGTCAGTACATATTTTTAAAAGCCAAATAAATAGTGTGTGTTAAAAAAATCAAAGAAATAATTATTAACAAACTGTAATTGTAACACATTTTTGCTGAAAGTGAAGAGGTCTTAAAGCACTTACTGATGAAGATCAAGGATTTCAGTCTTCAGTATAAACTACACTCAATGTACAGTAAACAAAAATCCTCACAACTAGATCAATAAACATGATCATTATTAACCAAGAAAAATGGAATTTATCAAGGATTTCATTGGATCCACAATCAACGCTCATGAAAGCTGCAGTCAAGTAATCAATGATACATTGCTCTGTGACCATCTGCTATAAAAGGAATTAGAGGAAATAACTAGGAATCAAAGGACATTTATAGAGGTCTAAATACAGGTACGTACATATGTGAATACATTTATATATAATGATAAGGAAATAGATCTAAGTAAATATATTTATTTGTTAAGTATAAGGTAACAGATTGACATTGGGCCTCCACACATGTACTTTCCCAATGCAAGAACACTTTGTTCTAATAATAATACGGTATTCTGTAATGCTCACCTTCCTTGACACGATTGCTGAAGACAAAATGGGTGCATAAGCAAATATGGTGAAGAAAGCTGACAGTACCCGGCTATCAAAAAATATAGCATCTGGGGTCTTAAAGGCTTGAAGACAAATAAGTGGCCATCTAATTGAGAAGCAACAAAGCCCACATGGAAGAAGCACACCAGCCTGTGTGATCATGAGATGTTGATGGGATCAGGTATCAGGCATCAAAGAATCAGAACAGAAAATCCTATCCATGTGAATGAGGGGGAGGGCAGACTGGGGACCCAAAGCCTATCTGTAGGCAACTGGGCATCCTCTTACAGAAGGGTTGCAGGAGGAGACGAGCCAGTCAGGGTGCAATATAGCACCGACCAAACACACAACTTTCCTCTAGTTCTTTAATGCTCCCCACCCCCACCCCGCCCCACTATCATGGCCACAATTCTACCTTACAAACTTGGCTAGACCAGAGCACGTACACTGGTGCAGATAAGAGCTCGCAACACAGGGAATCCAGGACAGATAAACCCCTCAGGACCAATAATGAGAGTAGCAATACCAAGAGGCGATTGGATAGTTAGAGCAAAAAGGGGGGATCAATCAAATGATCGATATATAACCCCCTCCCTGGGGTACAGAAAACAGAATAGTGGGTGAAGGGAGACAGAAGTCAGTGTAAGACATGAAAGAAATAATTTATAAATTATCAGGGGATCTTGAGGGAGGGAGGTGGAGGAGGGGTTAAAAGAGCTGATACCAAGGGCTCAAGTAGAAAGAAAATGTTTTAAAAATGATGATGGAAATATTTGTACAAATGTGCTTGACACAATGGATGGATTGTCATAAGAGCTGTGAGAGCTCCCAATAAAATGATTTTTAAAAATCCCTCTCAGAAATAGAATTCTTGAAACTTATTCAAGTAGGATCTTTCTGATTTTTGCTATTCATGGACCATTATACTATTTATTTACTTAATTTTTTTCTTAAATAGACCCTTTTATTTAAATAAATGCATACTAATGGACAATTTTAAATCACTGTAGCAATGAAATGTATTAGACAGAAGACAGTGATAAAATAATAATAATAATAATAATAATAATAAAATGGTAACAACAGCTTATGCAGATACATTGTTTCTGATTTAATTCTAACCAGATACACTTTCTTATCAGATATTTTCTGCCTGGATCCTGCTTTTTGCTACAAAAAAAGAAAAAATGGTGGAAGTGGGAGATTAGCAAGTGTTATAAGTGTTAAAGAAGTTAGTATCCAACTCAGATTTTTTTCCCTTGACATTTAAAGATAATTGAAAAGAAAATGATTTTCTCACAATATGATTCAGCGTTTTCAGTGTTCCGTACCTTCTAAATCGCCTCCTGGACCATCAGCAGTGTATACATGTCACTTCAGAAAACGCTGAGCTACACAGAGGCATTCGTTTTATGGATGTTTCTAGCCATGGAACACAGCGTGCAACGGGGAGAAATCTTAGGGGTCATCCAAACAACACAGCAGAGAGATGAGGGTAGAGAGCCTCAACTCAGAAGCCTCCCTGTGCCGTCATTGTGTATTCTCATTGCGCCATCTCCTAAGTGTAAGAAAATAAATGAGTTGCTCTGAGCCTCAGTTTCCATAGATATGAAATGGTAATAATGATAGAACATATTTAGTTGTTATACCACTTAAGAAAATAGGTAACAAAAATGGAAATATTGACTGATCTAATTGTAAGTGCCATATGCTATACTGAATCCTCACAATGACCTATAAAAGATGTTATTAATCTCATTTTGCACATGAGAAAACGGAAGCTTAGGAAAGTTAATGATTCCCTCAAGCAAATAGTGGTCAAACAGGAAGTAAATTCTATGTTGTTGTTTTTTTCTCTCCAGTTGACATCTTCTTAGTTATTATACTTAGGCATAGAGGTATGATGGTCACGGAGAGAGTAGTCATCTCAGATCAGTGGGATTCTCTGAGGAAAAATTCCACATATAATACCTATAGCGCTAGCAGCAAACTATTGAGTTTGATGATGAGCTATTGCTGCAAACATACTGAAAAAAAAAAAAGCACCTAAACTCAGTGTTTTACAACAACTGTTTCCTTTCAGTTGTTGCTGTTGTTGTTGTTGTTCATGAATGCTTGTGCTGGTGCAAGTCTTCTCCACGCACACTTAACAGTCTTTGGGATTCACAGAGCTACTCAGCCTTCTTCTTATGGTTGCTTACAGGAGATCAAGAGAACAGATCAAACTGCATGTACACATCCAAAGCCTTTGTGTTACAAATCTCTTTACCTTTTATTGACCACAGTGAGACACATAGCCAACTCCAAAGGAATTATATCTGACCCCAAAAGGCAAAGGAGATGAATATTTTCTGGAAAACAATGTATCACCATTATGCTACAAAATATGCCAAAGAGAGACATCAGTCAGTGTAAGACATGACAAAATAATATTAATTTATAAATTATCAAGGGTTCGTAAGGGAGGGAGGGTGAGGGATGGAGGGGGAAAATGACATGCTAATACCCAGGGCTCACGTAGAAAGAAAATGTTTTGAAAATGATGATGGCAACAAATGTACAAATGTGCTTGACACAATGGATGGATGTCTGGATGGATGGATAAGAGTTGTATGAGCCTCCAATAAAATGATTTTTTTTTAAAGCATATCCCAGAGGGAGAAATGAGAAAGAGCCCTTTGAAGACGACTGCAGCCTGATGATGGCTAAATTCCAAATAATAAGAATGTGGTTCTGCAAATTCCACAGGGAATACAAATGGTTAACATGTTAGACTGATAATCAAAAGGTTGGAGGTTCAAGGGGAACAGCTGAAGAAAGGCGTGCCAGCTACTCCCAAACTGTCTGCCACTGAAAATCTCACGAAGCACAGGTCAACTCTGACACCTACGGTGTCTCCATGGGTCAGAATTGACTTGACAGAAACTGGCTGTTCATTTTGGCTTCTCTTTGTTGTTAGCTGCCATCGCACCGGTTCCAACCCATAACGGCTTTATGCACAACAGAGGGAAACACTGCCCGGTCCCGTGCCATCCTCAGGCGGTCCCACTGAGCCCATTGTTGAGTTCTTCATCTCATAGGGGCCTTCCTCTTTTTCTGTTTTAATCATTCATTTTATTGGGGGCTCATACAACTCATCACAATCCATCCATCCATCCATTGCATCAAGCACATTTGTACACATGTTGCCATCCTTAGTCTCAAAACATTCTCTTTCTACTTGAGCACTTGGTATCAGCTCCTCATTTTTCCCCCTCTCCTCTTTTTTTTTTAAATAATCATTTTATTAGGGGCTCATACAACTCATCACAATCTGTACATACGTCATCTGTGTCTAGCACTTTAGTACATATGTTGACTTCATCGTTCTTATGACACCCACTTTCCACTTGA
>NW_022111310.1:23906345-23918945 GCF_000313985.2 Echinops telfairi
AAAAAAAAAAATCCTCTCTCTCTCTTTTTTTTTTATGCCATTCTAGTTTACCAAACATGATGCCCTTCTCCAGGGACTTGGCTCTCGTGTCCACATGTCCAGAGTTTGTAAGACAAATCTAGCCATTCTTGCCTATGAAGAGCACTTTGGTCATACTTCTTCTAACACAAATTAGTCTGTCTTTTTAGCAGTTCATGGTACTGCCAATAGTCTTCTCCAGCACAACAATTCAAATGCTTCAATTCTTCTTCCGTCTTCTTTATTCAATGTTCAACTTTCACATGCATATGAGGCAATTGATAATACCATGACTTAGACCTCAAAGTAACATCCTTGCTTTTCAATACTCTAAAGAAGTCTTGTGCACCAGATTTCCCTAATGTAATATGTCTTTTGATCTCTTGACTGCTGCTTCCATGAGCATTGATTGTGGATCCAAGCAATCCAAAATCCTCAACAACTTCAACCTTCTCTCCATTTATCATGATGCTCCCTATTGGTCCAGCTGTGAGGATTTTGTTCTTCTTTACACTGAATTGTAATCCATACGGAAGGCTGCAGTCTGTGATCTTCATCAGCAAGTCCTTTAAGTCCTCCTCACTTTCAGCTAGCAAGTTTGTGTCATCTGTGGATCGCAGGTTGTTAATAAGCCTTGCTGTAGTCCTGATGCTGAATTCTTCTTCATGCAATCCAATTTCTCTGATTATTTGCTCAGCATACAGATTGAATAAGTATGGGGAGAGGGGGAGTGCCCTAGAGAAGCAAAACCAGTGACGCTTGTCTGTGTTCATGGAGAGAAAGAGGTGTACATCAAGAAATGGCTTACACAGTTATAGAAATAGGTAGGTCCAGTACAGTTCAAGTTAGGCTTCTCCTGACAGATGGTCACTGACAAGCAAAAAGCCGGATGACAAAGCTGAGATGGCTGGGGCACAGGCTGGTAGTTACAGAGGTAAATGAATCCAAAGTCGACTGAATGACCCCCAAGGAGGTGTCATCAGACTGCCTACCTGATTGTTAGGTTGATCTCTAATCCTACTCTTAACCTGAACAGTCTAGTTGACCTAATCCCTAACCATCACACTGGCTTTTAAACTCCATGGAGTTACTGAAGTTGTCGCCATGGATATTATTAACATCCCACTCATTTGGAAGATTTTCCTAGAACTCCTTTGTTAACCAGTCCACAGTACAGGGAATGTATTAGTGCCTCTGTTTTATGAGAGAAAGTGTGGAGACGAAACGAGCAAACAATATCCCCACATTGATAATGATAGCAAATGAGTTTGGATTTCGAACTATTAATCTTTGATGCCCCTTTTTTTATACGTGAGGAGGCCTAGTGGTATTGTGGGCTAAGCATTGGCCTGCTAATCATAAGGTCAGCAGTTATAACCCTAGGGAAAAAGATGGGGCTATCTGCTGCCGTACAGATTTACAATCTTGAAAGCATGAGGAAGTACTCGACTCGATCCTCTAAGGTTACTATGAGTTGGAATTTACCCCATGGCAGT
This sequence comes from Echinops telfairi, assembly GCF_000313985.2. Taxonomy (NCBI): domain Eukaryota; kingdom Metazoa; phylum Chordata; class Mammalia; order Afrosoricida; family Tenrecidae; genus Echinops; species Echinops telfairi. The sequence goes on from NW_022111310.1 coordinate 23,907,860, forward strand.
GGGTTTGGGTTCAACGGTACACATGTACACACACACCTGCTCATGTAGTAGACACATACTTCTTATCGAGAACTGCATTGCCTTTGCCTCTCTAACCAATCCACATTGAGTGGACACTAGGAAGGTTTTAAGACAGAACCCCACACAAGGCTACCAGGAGACTGTTGAGGGACAAACAGAGTTTTCAGATTTGTCTCCTGAGAGTCATTTCCCAGAGAGGCAAGTCTCCTTTCTGGAGAGCGGGGCCCTGGGCAGTGTGCAAACTTCTGAGCTCAGAGCAGCCTCAGCTAATAAATCATTTGAGAGACAATAGCCTGCGGTATCAAGTTACTCCAGGCCCAATTTTTTACCATCTCTGGATAAAAAATTGTACTCTGCACTGCAGGCTGAGAGCTGGGAACAATTTGCTGCTTTAAAGTGCTAAGGCTTCTTGTGTCACCCTTTGTTTCCAAAGCTCTATATAGCAGGCTTCTGCTGGGAAGGATAATAGGACCCACTCCCACTTTGCAGGAGAGGCTCATGTGTGTGCTTGCTTAAAATAATAAGGAACAAGAGCCAGGCCTGCCTGCAGAGCACTTTGGAATTCATGACTGACCTGCCTATGGTGATTTCATTTGCTCCTCCCTGTAGCTCGTGACAATGAGTTAACTTACTCTTGTGCTTGCCGTGAGGAAACTGAGGCTCCCTGTGTATAGGGGGGGTGCTCCTGATTCTCCATCTGACAACAGGCAGACCTGGGTTTGAAATCCTGGCCTCTGAAACCAAGTCTTGGGCTTACTCCTGATGACTAGCTACATAGTGTCACAGAGCCTGAGGGACCGTCATAATGAGAACTTCTCCAGGGATAAGCATTGTCATTCCCAATGATCCCTTGAGAAAATACAAACTACCTGCCAAAGCATGAGACTAAGTCCTGCTAGAGATGAATGAATCATAAAATCACATGGAAGGAATGCCTCTTTGAGGAATATCTGGCCTGACTGCTTCCTTTTGTACATGGAAAAACTCAGATTCCAAAATAGGAACAGACTTTCCCAAGGCTTCTTACATAAATATGTATTGGAAAAATTTTAGAAACTCAAACCCATCTTTTCACACCATGAAAGCAGACCAGAATAGAGCCAGCCTGAAAGGCACAGCATTACAAAGAGTTTGTGATATTGGAGGGAGGGCAAATTAGGGTTCCAGTTTATCCATGTTGTTAGGTACCATCTAATCATATCCAACTCACAGCATCACTATGTACAAGAGAACTGAGCACTCCGGTTCTTGCCCACCCCTCACCATGGTTAACTTAATGACATTGTTGCAGCCACTCTATCAGTCCTGGCGATTTTCTCCTTTTACCAAGCATGATGTCGTTTTCCAGGGACTGGTCCCTGCTGATAGTATGTCCAAGTATGTGTGATGACATCTCGCCCTGGCCTCTAGGGAGCACTCTGGCTGTGCTTCTTCCAGGACAGACTGTTGATTCCTCTGGCAATCCATAGTACTGTACTTTCAATATTTTTCACTACTCTGTAATTGAACGCATTGATTCTTCATCAGCATTCCTTTTCCATTACTCAACTTTCAAGTGCATAGGAGGGAATTAAAAATGCCCTGGCTTAGGGCAGGCACAACTTAGTCCTCAAAGGGAGATCCTAGTTCCTCAATATTTTTAAGAGGTCGTGCCCCATGCAATATGTCACTCCACTTCCTCACGGCTGCTTCCATTAGTCTTGATTGTAGATCCAAATAAAATAAAATTGTTGACAGTTTCAGCCTTTTCTGTTTATCGTGATGTTGTCCATGGGTTCACTTGTGAGGATTTTTATTTTCTTTACATACCAAAGGCTGCAAGACTCTACGAATCATCAGCAAATGCTTCACGTCCTCTCGTTGTAACTTACAAGGTTGTGTTATCTGCATATCTCAGGTTGTTAATAATCCTTCCTCCAATCCTGATGCCAAGTTCTTCTTCATATAGTTCAGTTTCCCTGAATTTTTGCTCAACATACAGATTGAATAAGCATGGTAAAAGGATACAAGTTTGATGCACAACTTTCTTGATTTAAAACCATGAAGTATTTTCTTATTCTGTTTGAACAATGGACTCTTGATCCATGTATCATTCTACATACATGAGCACAGTGAAGTGTTCTTTTGTGTGTGTGTGTGTGTATGTGTGTTTATGTTTTTTTATTTTTTAATCATTTTATTAGGGGCTCATACAACTCTTATCACAATCCATACATACATCAATTGTGTAAAGCACATTAGTACATTAATTGCCCTCATCATTCTCAAAACATTTGCTCTCCACATAAGCCCCTGCATCAGGACCTCATTTTTCCCCTCCCTCCCCGTTCCTCCCTCCCTCATGAACCCATGATAATTTATAAATTATTATTTTGCCATATCTTGCCTTGTCCGACGTCTCCCTTCACCCACTTTTCTGTTGTCCGTCCCCCCAGGGAGGAGGTCACATGTAGATCCTTGTAATCAGTTCCCCCTTTCCAACCCACCCTCCCACTACCCTCCCAGTATCGCCACTCACACCACTGGTCCTGAAGGGATCATCTGCCCTGGATTCCCTGTGTTTCCAGTTCCTATCTGTACCAGTGTACATCCTCTGCCCTAGCCAGTCTTGCAAGGTAGAATTTGGATCATGATAGTGGGGTGAAGGAGGAAGCATTTAGGAACTAGAGGAAAGGTGTGATTTTCATCGTTGCTACATCACACCTTGACTGGCTCCTCTCCTCCCCGAGACACCTCTGCCAGGGGCTCTCCAGTGGCCTACAAATGGGCTTGGGGTCTCCACTACACACTCCCCTCCTCATTCACTATGGTAAGATTTTTTGTTCTGATGATGCCTTATACCTGATCCCTTCGACACCTCATGATCGCACAGGCTGGTGTGCTTCTTCCATGTGGGTTTTGTTGCTTCTGAGCTAGGTGGCCGCTTGTTTACTTTCAAGCCTTTAAGACACCAGGTGCTATATCTTTTTATAGCCGGCACCATCAGCTTTCTTCGCCACATTTGCTTATGCACCCATTTGTCTTCAGTGATCATATCATGGAGGTGAGCACACAGTGATATGATTTTTTGTTCTTCGATGCCTGATAGTTGATCCCTTCGGCACCTCGTGATCACACAGGCTGGTGTGCTTCTTCCATGTGGGCTTTGTTGCTTCTGAGCTAGATGGCTGCTTGTTTACCTTCAAGCTTTTAAGACCGCAGACGCTGTATCTTTTGATAGCTGAACACCATCAGCTTTCTTCACCACATTTGCTTATTCACCCTGTGAAGTGTTCTGATGTTCCCATTCCTCTCAATGTTATCGTAATGGTATTATCATTTGTTATGATTCACACAGTCGAATGCCTTTACACAGTCAACAAAACACAAATAAACATCTTCGTGGTAGTCTCTGTTTTCAGCCAAGAGCTATGGAACATCAGCAATGATATTCTCCATTCCATGCCCCCTTCTACATCTTACTTGAATTTCTGAAAGCTTCCTGTCAGTATACTGCTATAACTATATTTGAATTGTCTTCAGCATAATTTTATGTGCATGTGATATTAGTGATATTTTAAAATAATTTCTACTTTCTGTTGGGTCAATTTTCTTTGTAATGGGCATAAATATGGATCTTTTCCAATGAGATTGTAAGGTAGTTTTCTTTTAAATTTCCTGGCATTGCTTAGTGAATCCTTCCAGTGCTCCATCGGCTTATTGAAATACATTGGCTTGGTACTCTGTTAATCTATGGGACCTACTTTTTTTGCTAATGCTTTCACTGCAGGTCGAACTTCTTCCCTGAATACCATTGGTTCTTGGTCAGATACTATTTATTGAAATGTTTGAACATCAACTAATTGTTTGGGTACACTCTGTGTATTCCTCCCATCTTATTTCGATGTTTCAACATTCAATATTAAAGCACGAGGCTTGAAGGCTGGCTGTTGTTCTTCCCCCCAGTTCTTTCCACTTAACATGTACTCAGTGTGTTCTTCTCTTTTGATCTTCTAACACGAGATATTGTCACATTTCTTTATAATACTCTACTCTGTCTTTTCCAGCTGTCCTTTGAATTTTATCATTCTGTTCCTTTACTTAATTATTTCTTCCATTTACTTTAGCTATCCTATATTCAAGATCAAGTTTCAAAGTCTCTTTTGCCATCCACATTGGTCTCTTTTTTCCTTACGTTCTTTTTAATGACATTTTATTTTTTTCACATATAATGTTCTCCATGTCATCCCATAACTTCTCAGGTCTTTGGTTGTAAGTATTCAGTGCTTCAAATCTATTCTTGAGATAGTCTCTAGACTTAAGTGGGATATATGCCAAATTGTATTTTGGCTCTCATGAACTTGCTTGAATTTTCTTCAGCTTCAACTTGAACTTCCTATGAGCAATTGATGGTCTGTTCCAGTTAGCCTTTGTCTTATTTTTGATGATAATACCTAGATTTTACATTATCTCTTCCCACAGATATTGTCAACTATAGCTCTGTGTGTTTCATCTGGCTAAAAACAAAACACTATATATAGTAGTTATTGAAAAATTTTCTTGCAACGAAGAAGTTGTTAGACTTTCAAAAGTCTATCATGTGATCTAAAGCTTCATTTCTATCACCAAGGCCATATTTTTCAACTACTGATTTTTCTTCTTTGTTTTCAACTTTTACATTCCAAGTGTCCACAATTATCTGTGAATTTTTATTGCATATTTGATCAGATTTAATGGTTGGTTCATAAATTTGATGAGTAGTTCTATAAACTAGTCTTCTGGCAGACTTATGAGTATTATTTTATCCCAGACAGCATTGTGCTTCAAGATAAAGCTTGACATGCTATTTGTGCCCCTGAATGCAGCACCATTCCTCTTGGATTTGTCATTCCGGGCATAGTCAACCAGAAGGTTGTCACACTCTAAAAGGCCACCTCCAGTCTATTTCAGCTTATCAATGCCTAGGATATGTATTTTATATGTTCTATTTCATTTTTGATTAATTTTAACTTTCCAGTATTCAAACATTATATATTCCAAATTCCAATTTTTACAACTCTTTCTTCTCATTTCAAGTCCTGCCCTATTAGCAAATGAGGGTTCGAAAGCTTTATTCCATCCACAACATTATGATCCACTCTATTTTGGGAAGCGCTTCCCCAATAGTATTTTGGGCTTGATCCAACCTTAGGAATTCATCTTCCAGTTCTATAATGACAACGTTCTGCTGTGGTTCTGCAGTTTTCAGTGGTTAAAACCTTAAAATGGATAGCCTGTTACTTCTTCATAGTTTGTTCTTAGTACAGAAGCTCTGCTAATATCTGTTCAACATGGGGACCCTGCTGGTATTTGAAATACCAGTGAAATATCTTCCAGCATCACAGAGACACACACACCACCACAGTACAACAGGTGGACAGGTGAGTGGTGGTAGAAAGGGGCTAAAGAGGTGGAAACCTTGCCTTCAGAATTGTACTTCACATTTTGATATTTTTGTTCAGTAAAGGTTTCAATGATTTTGTAGAAATACCTTTTAATTTACCATTTCTTGTACTTAACAGCGTTTTATTAAACTCTGTGTGGCTCAGCTTTTCTCAAACAAAGCAGTAGACATCCAGAGAGAGGAAGTAACTTGGTCTGGGATATTCTACAATTGAGAGGCCTGTTAGAGATCATGAAGGAATGAACTCCTTCATTTTTAATGAAAATGTAGTGAACGTATTTAATTTTCTTTTACAAGGAAGTATTGCGCATGGATTAGGTGGCAACTACAGAGCTGGGTTACAATTAATAAGATAAAGCCCACAAGACTTGGTATCTGACCTTCTAATGAGGACAACTGTTATGAATTATTTACTTATACAAATAATTACATAATTAAACCTAATGCCATCTAGTTGATTCTGATGCATAGTGACCCTAAGAAGAGTAGAATTGTCCAACAGTGAAGAGAATGCAGGATCAGGCAACTTCTCATTCTGTTTATGTGGGAGTGTCATGAGCCCTAAAGAAACAAAGGAAGAGGGAGACGTTGATGGTAGAGAACAGAGATTTGATGCCAAGTGGAAATTAGGAGAACATGTGGGAGTCCAGTGCACAGGTAGGAAAAGTGGTAATTTGACTGGAGGTACTCTTCCTTCTGTATTAAAGGAAAGAAGGCAAGGATGGGGGCAGACACAGACCGGGGGCCCATGAGTTACTGGAAGTCTGGCCTGAAAAAAATCTGGAAGAAAGCGATGAAATAACTAAAGCCCCAAATTCCTGACTTGTGAGTTGGTCCCTTAACCCATGTGGTTGGTTCATGCTCTCCATAGATGGAAGCTTCAGCCTGGTCCCCACACAGTTGGCACATACCAGAGAGAACCCTGGCTGAGCAACACAATCAGAGATAAGATGGCATCAGACCAGATTCAGCTGGGTGGACATGAACAGTGGGGCCACAGAAGCATGGTGCATCAGTGTTGAAGTGATTAATCTCTCATCTCCATTACTGTAAATGAGCTAAACAAATCCCTTGCTGGGCCTGTCACACTAATGTTCCACATGCAAATTGTTCTTAATGAGCAAGGGCACAGGGCTGGTCCCCTGGTTTGTAAATCTATTCATCTCACAACGTGTCATCTTGGTCACATATTTCTAGGACATAATCCATTGGAAATGAAACACAGGCCATATAGAACAGCGTAGGGAATACTCTCTCAGGCTGGGTTGTTAGAGGCAGTAGGATTGTGACATGACTCTGGCAATTTTCCTTTCTCTGAGCCTCTTGTTTCTTGAAGCATAAAATGGGGGGTTGAGCTAGATCGGTGTTTCCAGTGTACTTGGTAAGGTATTTGTGGTTCTTAATAGAAAGAAGGATTCCAGCATCAAGTCATGTGGGGACATGTAGGGCTAAGCAGGTGTGCAAGCATTTTTACTCTTAGACTTCCCATAACTGAACTATGCTAATTTGCATTGTGAGTTTGGGTTGTTAGTGTTTGGTGCCATGGAGTTGGTTTGGACTCTGTGATTTCACACACAAAAGAGTGAAACACAGCCAGAGTGTGTGATGCTCACACTTTTTGTTATGCCTGAGGCCATTGTCGGAGCCACTGTCTTGATCTACTTCTTGAGCTCCCTCTTTTCTCCAGGACCCTCTAATTTGTTCATCAGGATGTCCTCCTCCAGGGATCGGTGTTTCCAGATAACACGTCCAAAGTATGTGAGATGAAGTTTCTCCATCCTTGCTTCTTCTGTGAGTGGGTGAACAAAATGGACAAATACATATAGAGAGAAGGTCTTGTTGGTGAATCCTTGTGAGAAGTGCCAAACTGATGATGCTGGAGCTGGCTGTCTGTAGCAGTAAGGGACCAGGGAGAAGTAGGAAAAGAAAGAACACTCAAAGCACTAACCACAGACAGATGAATGATTTCAGGAACATTTATTGAGCATCTTCTCTATGCTAGGCATGATTTATATGGGTTCTTCTTCGTTTCTCCTGTAGTAAAATCTAGTAAAATTAGAAAAGATAGAATATTAAAACTACCTGACTGATTTTAGTGATTTTTTTTAACCTCTGTGTTGGCAGTAAATCTTATTGAAATCTACATAACCCCTGAGCCACCTTGAACACATCCTTCTTATCTGGTGTGCAGCTTCTGCTGAAATACCTCTGGGGACATGAAGCTCATTACCTCAGATGGCCACCTCTTCCTTCTTTGACACCATTGTTGTAGAAAAAACCAGAAGTTCCTGCCTCATGCTTCTAAATGGACTGAACTCTCAATGACCATCTGACATTAGCCATCTCAAATTCTGTTTCCACTTGAGGAGGGACCCTCTGGTATAAAATTGGAGAGAATGGTGTGATAACTATAGAATCTTGCCAGAGGGAATATAAAGGAAGGCCTGCTAGCTATATCTATTACCCATCAAAAACTTCAATAATGAGTGGGTGCGGTTTCTGCTTTTAGTTGATTTTTTACTCATAGTGATTGAGTAGAAGTACCCTATAGAATTTCCTAGGTTTTAATATATTTTTGTAAATTATTATTGTGCATTGGATAAAGGTTTACAGAGCACATCAGTTTTCCATTCAACAATACATATACATTATGTTTCATGTCATTGATTGCAATCCTCCCAATGACTCATCCCATTCTTCCCTGAACACATCGTTTTTAACTGGTCTTCAGCCTCCTTTCACATTTCCAGTCTCCCTTATTGGGATACCAGTGCATTTGGTTCCTTACAGACCTTTGCTTCCTTCTGAGATATTTCTCTGGGTAAACACTACCCTTCGGATCTAGAACCGTTTATTGTTCTAAGGAAGTGGTTCTCAACCTTCCTAATGCCACGACTCTTTGATTCAGTTCCTCATGCTGTGGCGACCCCCAACCATACAATTATTTTTGGTGCTATTTCGTAAGTGTAATTTTGCTACTGTGATGAATAGGGAGACCCCTGTCAAAGGGTCATTCGGCCCCCAAAGGGTGGCAACCCGCAGGTTGAGAACCGCTGCTCTAAGGAGTGTGAACCTCTGGAGTATTATTGGTCACCTTTTATCCTTTAGCTGAACATTGAGCCTGTGGGTGAGTTCAGTTTCAGGCTTGAAGAATGAGTAAGGTCGATGATAGTCTTGGGGGGTCCACTGGTCTTTGTCATTTTAGTTAGCCTGGTCTTTTTTATGATTTTCAGTTTTGTTCCACATTTTTCACCCACTCTCTCCTGGGCCATCTAGTGTCCTCTCTTTCTGAGTGCTAGTGAGAGCTTTGCACTCAGTGGTTCTTCTGGCCTCAGGGTCTTCAGAGCTCAGGTTCAAGTGCTCCATGTGTCCTTTAGAGTAATTGTTTCCATATACCTTTGAGTTTCAAAAGAAACCAATCATTGTACGTTTCAATGGCTCCTTACAAACGTTGAAGAGCCCAAGGGTTACTCCCAAAGGTGTAAAGTAGAACTTTTTCTTTGTGGACTCCATTGTGTCAATTGACCTTGATGTCACCTGAGACAGTTGTCCTGAGCCCCAGCCCAGAGACGTATCCCCTCAAGGTGTTTACTTATGACTACAAACTTTGCATAACTTTACCCACTGTATGGTCCACTATAGTCAAAGACAGATTTTAAACATGAAATTACATATACATATGTAAATATGTATATATATACATACATATATATATACATGTCAAACCTGTATGTATACTTGTAGGAATATCCCATTCTCCTTCCCATACCTATTCAATATCCATACATGTTAAATTCTGAATCTGCTCATAGAATATTGTTATGATTGTTACAGAAAGATTGTGTATAGGATAGTATCTGCCTTTAGCTCTTATACTCACCCAAGTCTTCCTTTGCCTTAATAATTTTTTCTGACCTACCCCTTATTATATTTTGCCTTCTCCCTCATAATGTGTTTGCTTCTAGTTAGAGGTTGACCTTCAGTTCCCCTCCCACCCCTCCACCCCTGGTAACCATCAAATGGTGTTTCTTTTTGCATGAAAGTCTTTCTTTCTTTTCAACTTTTAATTGTCAATTAGGTGAAGATTTAAAATCAGATCATAGTTTGACATTCAGTAAGTTACATGCCTTTCTAACATGCTGAACTTTGTCCTTGTGTCAATGTTGCCCTTTTTATTTTAAATACACATAATTTTATCATGGGAGTGAGTTCACATCCAGGCCTGAAGGGTAGCCAAGTCCCATAGACTTAGGAATTCCACCACTCTCTATCCTGCTATGAAGCCTGTTCTTGTAGGATTTTTCTGTTCTGCTCCACGTTTTTCTCCCACTGCCATCTAGGACCATCTAATGTGGTCCCTTTCAGAAGAGTTGGTAGTGGCAGCCAGGCACCATCTAGTTTTTCTAGTGTCAGAGTTTTGGAGACTTGTTTGTGAAGTTGATTAGTTCATTTGATAATTGTCCCCATGTCTTCCAATGTTCATCACTCTTCTTTCCTTTAGAGGGAAAAAGATGAAGAATTGCACCTTAGATGGCTGCTCATAAGGTTGCAAGACTCTGCTCACTGCTCAGCAAATATTGCTTTTGAACTGTTATGCCAATTGACGTTAGGTGTCCCCTCATGATCCTGATTCTCTAAGCCCAGCAACTCATTCCCTCAAAATGTCTGGTTATGTCTAAGAAGTATTCATAACTTTGTCCCCTGGATCCCTTACCATATCCATGGATATATTTATTACAAATGCAAATATACAGATGCAAACATTCTCTGTCAAATATATATATATATATACTCATGGGAATAATCCCACCCACATTTGTTCAGCCTATGTGTCTGTCCAAGCATCTACTTTTAGATCACCTATTTCAGGTTTGTGTGTGTTAAAGTATTCTCCTCTATTGTCTTTAACTCTTACAAATCTCCCCGTGTTTTCCCTGCCTCCATTTTCACCCCAAGATCCTGCGTATTGTGTATTGTCTTCCTCTTTACCCAAGGTAACACTTGTCTACCCTGTGAACCCCCTATTTCCTCCCTCTCCTTCCCACCTCTATGAACTATCAAAGCATGTTTCATTGAGTGTGAAAACATTTTCCTGACTTTTTACATAGTTGAAAACTTTTTTCTTAACTTTTAATAATAGTGGTTTCATAATTATATTTTTGTGATTGACTAATTTCATTCATAATCTTCTCCAGTTTCATCCATTTGATAAGATGTCTTGTAAATTCATCATTATGGTATACCATCAGCCATTCATCTGCTCATCTGTTGGTGGGCATTTAGATGGTTTCCATCTTTTTGCTATCATGGATACTGCTGAGTAATGCAGGTGTGGATTTATCTATTTATGTTACATCTCTGATTTTGGAAGGATATTTACCTGGTAATATGATTGCTGGGTCACATGATATCTCTATTGCCAACTTTCTAAGCAAATGTTATACTGTTTTCCACAGTGGTTGTATTAGTCTGGGTATAATGTATTAGTCTAGGTACTTTGGAGAAACAAATCCACAGCAACTCATGTATAAGAGAGAGGTTTTTTTGTTTTTTTTTTAACATTTTATTAGGGGCTCATACAACTGTTATCCCAATCCATACACACATCAATTGTGTAAAGCGCATTTGTACATCGTTTCTCAA
>NW_022111310.1:23923195-23925963 GCF_000313985.2 Echinops telfairi
GGATGTTTTTGTGATGCACATTTTCTTTACATAAAACTCTCTCTTATACATGAGTTGCTGTGGATTTGTTTCTCCAAAGTACCTAGACTAATACAGTGGTCTTCCAAGTTTATAATCCCATAAGCAGAGTATGAAGATTTCAGTTTATCCCCATGTGTTAGTCTAGGTAGACTAGAGAAACAAATCCACAGAAACTCATATGTGTATGAGACAGTTTTATATAAAGGGTAATTGTACATTAAGAAAGCATCCCAACCCAGTCCAAGCCCATAAGTCCGATATTAGCTCATATATCCAATACCAAAGTCCTCTTCAGACTCATGAAACACATGCAATGATGCCAAATCCAAGGCAATGACAGGCCAGTGGGTAGAAAGTCTTTGGATCCAGTGGTGTTATAAGCATCTCAGCGCTGGCAGGGGTCTCCATGTGGCTTCTCCATTTCCCTGGCATGGGGTCTATCAATGTAATGCCATGTGTCTTGCCAGTTGAGTGTCTCCAAGGGAGTGAGTAGAAAGAGAGAGTCTCCGGCCTCCAAGGAGGAATACCGGAGTTCCCAGAATACTCAGGGGAAGTCCATGCCCACACAGAGGCCTCATTGACTATGACCTGATTGACAGACTAGACTCCACCCCTTCACTCTTAATCCTATCAAGTCCCAAACTGACACCAGATTATGTAACTACCATACCACACATTTGTTGTTTCTTGCTTTTTAAAAGTTAATGTTGAGGTAGAGATACCTCATTGCTGTTTTGATTTGCATCTCTTTAATGGCTCATGATCATAAGCATTTTCACTTGAAATGTTGCCTGTTGAAGGTCTTCTTTGGCCAAATGTCCATTCATATCCTCTGCTCATTTCTTAACTGGGTTGTCTTTTTGTTGTTGAGGTGTTGAAGCATCCTATACATTTCACTTGTCTCACGTATTGTTGTCAAAATGTGTTCCTAGTCTGTGGGTTCCATTTTAACTCTTTAATTGAAATATTTTAATGCACACAAGTGTCTAATTTTTAAGAGTTCCTATATAGTTTGTCTTCCATTCTTTTGAACATTTTTAGTTATGCTGTATAGTGCTTTTATGCCACCATGAATTGAGGCCCCTACATTTATCCCTATTTTTTTCTTTGATGATTTTTATAGTTTTATCTTTTGAACTTAGGTCTTTGATTCTTATTGAGTTTGTTTTTGTAGACATTGTGAGATATGGGTTCTATTTCATTTTTCTGCAAATAGATATATCTATTTTGCCCAGCATCATTTGTTAAAGAGACTGTTTCTTCCCCATTTAAGGAGTTTCAGTTCTTAGCCAAAAATTAGTTGTCTATAGGTGAATAGATTTACTTCTTTTTTTTTTTTTACCCTAACCCTAACCCTAACCCTAACCCTAATAGATTTACTTCTTAGCTCCCAGTTTTGTTATCATGTTCTAAGTGTTTGTAGTTGAACCAGAGCCTGTCTGTTTTCAGTACAGTGGCTGTGTAATATGTTTTGAAGTTGAGAAGTCTCAGGCTCCTACTTTGTTCTTCTTGAACATTGCTTTGCTTAGCTGCGCCTTTCCTTTTCATAGAATGTTAGTGATTTCATTTCATATTTCTTTAAAGAATGATGATGGAATGTTGATTAGATGGACTGCAATTTTTACAGAAGTAGATCATCGTCTTTCTTCCTCAAAGGTGCTGATGGGTGAGGACAACGGACCTTGAATTTAGGAGCGAAGCACTTAACTCCTGTACCACCAGGGCTCATTCATGTGACCACAAGCATTCTAAGAGAGAGGCAGAAATGCTGGAGGCCGGGACTCGCTGTCAATGATTCACTGTGTGATTTGTAGTAAACAAACCCAAGTTCTCCCTCACTGGTAAGCTAAGCCAGTGACTCCTAACTGTAATATTCTAAATTATGGGCTCTAGTTCTGACTTGAGTCCTGCACTAGTTTTGAAACAACAGATAAGGAGAGAGACTCCCTTACAAGCAAAAGAAACATCAGAAGTCTTTGGAATGATAATATAATAATTATATGATAGTAAGAAAGCCTGTTCTTAAATATGAATAAGAAGATCTAATGGCAGTTAGGATAATATTTTATTCCATAACACTGTGTGTCATTTGAATTCATTTATCAAAAAAGTTATTTTTAAGCAATTACTCTGTGACAGACGATGTTGGAGCAGGTTTCAAAGTCTATGGGCACAAGAATGAATAAGACAGGAACGGTCCTGTTCTCATTGCATGTGTGTGTCTGTGTGACAGGGGTAGAATGGAAGTACAAATTAATCAATTAAATCAATGAGTAGGATAACTTAAGATTTCTCTAGTCACAACCCACAAAAGAATTAACTTATACAAGATAAAGCGTTTCCTCGATGTAACTGATTGGATATAAAGAATCCAGGACTTAAAGAACAATTCCACGTTGTCAGGAAAATGGGTTTTTCCGCTTTATCATTCTCTCATCTCTAGGGCATTCTCCTTGTCTCCTTGATCCAAAGGTCATTATAGTCTCCACAGTGTGGCCAGTAAGAGAAAAGCACATGGCTTACTCTTTAAACTTTAGAAGAACTGGGGCCAGCATCACGGGCAGCTTCTCTCTGTGTGTCATTTGGCTCAGGCTACAGTTTACTAAGAGCATGCCGGCCAGCTTGCTGTTCCTGTGACAGGCCCAATTATCTGCAGATCCCAGCAACAAGTGTCCAGATCACGTACCTTATCAAGTGCCCCACAGCTCATTCAGATGATTACACACTCCAGAGCCTGTGCTCAGAAG
>NW_022111310.1:23927443-23931665 GCF_000313985.2 Echinops telfairi
CCTGGCCTTTCCTTTGCCTCGATTCACTCTGTGAACTAAGATGAGTGGCTGAGAAAGACCTTTGGGTCCAGTTCAATCTCCGTTAAATGAGACTAGGAGAGCTGTGAAAATTATTTGTTAAACATTTAATATTCTGTTGAGCAATTATGATAATTTCTGACCATTTAAGAGGGTGATAGGTCAATGGAATACCATTTGCTTTTTCCTGCAGAATACAGACTAATATTGTTACATAACATTTTTATTGTTAAAAAATGCTCATTATAGAGATTTTGAAATTTCAAATTTAGATTTCTGGGGAAAGCTATTTATACAATTGTTGAAAATATTTTTGGCCACTGCTTCAGATTTCTTCCTTCAAACTATATTTATTTCTATATACACACACCCCTAGCTCCACCCTCCACCCCACCCCCAAACACACTCAAACTTTCATTCTCATTTTAGAACACAAGGTAAAGTTATAACATTATGATATGAATATTAAGTATGGCATTTCTCCCAGCTAGCACATATGTATTTTAAGAGGGGATTTTATATTACCCCAAATGGAACTCATGGTGACTTTTAAGCTGCATTAAGCATATTTTCATTCCTCAAAGTAACTGTAATTTCATACAGGATCATCCTGCAAAAAACTCCTATACTATTCTTTCTGCCACAGGGCTCAGAGTTCTTCAGGCTTCTCTCTATTCACAAACCCACCTCAGCCCAGACAGCAAGTACCATCAAAAGCAAGCACAGAGGCAAAAGGATAAGTTTCATTAGGCAATGGAAAGTGTACACCATACCAGTTGTGCATTAGCTGTGACTCAGCGGGACCCGTGGGTGTCGGAGTGGGTAGGGATGGGGCTCCACAGGGCATTCCGTGGCTGATGTTCATAATCCGATCACCCAGCCTCTCTTCCAAAGATTCAAAGCTCCATCCAACATTTTGATCAGCAGCCAAGTATATTAATATAAGCATTTACCCTCATATAGGGACTGTATAGAAGGTGTATTGTTACTGTTAAGTGTCAGAGAATCTCTGTCCTCTTTCTCCCCTCACCACCCTGGACTCATAGGTACCCCCAGACCAACAGACCCAAACACTGCCACGCAGTGCCACAGAGCAGACGACTGTGAGCCACAAAGTTCTTACCAGCTGTGTTTGTAAGTAAATGGCCAGGCCTTTCTTCCTAGTCCACCTGAGGCTGGAAGTTCTCCTGAAACCTTACAGTACCACAGCAACATGCAAGCCTCTGTACTATAGACAGATGACCAAAGAAGTACTTTGTCTGACAATTAAACTGCGCCTTCTGCATAGAAGGTGAGAATTCTGTCTAAACCACTATTTCTCCCCGAAAAGATCTAGGCATTTTATACAGGCATCTTCACCTATCAATTTCAATCAACTCCCAACCTGTAGCCCCAGAGTCCATTAATTCTGAAAGTGCAGCATGGTGGGATAGGTGCTGACCTGGGAGGCAGATGACCTGGCTTTGCAGCCTGGCCCTGTGACTTTCTTTCTTAACCTTATCAGGCCATTGACCCTCCACCACCACCACCTCCTTCAGTTTCCTATCTATACAGTGAGCTGTCTGGGGGACCAATGAGCTGGGTGGGTCAACCTCTTCCAGTCCAGGATTCAATATATTCTCAATTGATTTCATTTCAATTAATCTCGGTTCAATCCAATTTGCTATATTTCAATTTGATTATTTCCATTTAGTTTAGTAATTCCATTTCATTCAGTTCAAGTCAATTCAAATAAACTAAATTCCACTGACTCCAATTGGAGCCATGATTTCCTGGTGTCTTAAGCAATTCCTCACTGTCATTGCCATTGGGTTTGTTCTGACTCATAGCAGTTTTGGAGGACAGGGTAGAGCTGCCCCATGAGGGCTTCAGAGGCTGTAACTCTTAACTAAGGTAGAAAGCGTCATCGCTCTCCTGCTGAGCAGCTGGTTATTTTGAACGGCAATTAGCAGCCCAACATGGAACCCACTGTACCACTATACCAGCCGGCTTGCCTCCCAACCCCTTCCTGGATCTAAGGAGAGTGAGCAACAGAATGCCTGGTTCTTTCAAGAAGAAAGTATGAATCATTGGAGAATGCAGACTGCAGAATATATTTCACAATACTTAAGGTCCCTGATGGGAGAAAAATGGGGCTTTCTAGTTCATTGAAGAACCACAGTCTCATAAGTTCACAGGGGCCATTCTAGCCTGTCCTGTAGGGAGCCTGTAAGTTGGTATTGAATCAAGGCAGTGATTATGGTATCGTATGGAGTCCTCGAAGGGATGGTCACTGGTGGCACAGTGATAAAGCACTTGGCTATTAACTGAAAGATCACTGGGTCAAACTCACCAGCTGCCGTGCCAGGGAAAGATGTAGAAATCTGCTTCTGGAAAGATTGATAGTCTTGAAAACCCCGCGGGGCAGCTCTACCTCTACTGTCTCTCTGTGCTAGAATTGACTGAATGGAAATGGATTTGGTTGGGGGAACTTTCCTGGATGGCACAACATATTTGGACTCAATTACTATCCAACAGTTGGTGATTTGAACTCACCATGAAAAAAAGAAGCCTGCAGCTCTGCTTCCATGCAGAAGATAGCCAAGGAAACCCGGGTTTTTGACTGTGCTCTGTAAGCCATGCGCTCCTGTCAGTTGAGTTGCTTTTGACTCAAGGTGATCTCATGTGTTATGGGATAAAAACTACCCCAGAGAGCTCATTTTTCTCCTGTGGAGAAGCTGATGGGTTTGAACCACTGACCTTATGGTTAGTGGCCAAGGGCTTAACCCACAGCACTATCAGGGATCCTGGCATCAATAAGAGACCATGAAAACCCAAGTAGTTGAATAAATGAATGGATATTAATGGGCATTAGGTGGCCCCACTCCCCCATGTGACTTCCTCTGTGACCTTGGTAAAGTCACATCACCTCCTTGTTCTCATGAACGAGGTAAAGGTGATGTACTAGGTAGTCCAGATCTCAAATCCCAGATCTGTGATTTTGTATGTGTTCCCCACTCTTACCTGGCTGGGCTCCCCTAGGACCTAGCCTCTTCCTCCGAAGAGGAGAGCTGGGAGAACAATGCTCCTGATTGGCTCTGTCAACTTCCCCATGGGCAGACCAGCAGGTGAGCAGGTGGAGCCCTGATTGCCAGGCTGTGATGAGTCAAGAGGGACTGATTAGCGTGATCCTCTTGAGTCAAGCGTCTCTGAACTTCCCCCGGTGTGCACGGTCCTCACGTGGGCTCCGCTCCCGGAGCCACACAGGCTCCTGTCCCTCAAACAGTGGAGAAAGCTGCACTTTCTGTGACTAGCAGCGGCCAGCCTCCTCACTCGGAGGCGCTCATTTGTTTTTGTAATTGTTGCTCTCATTGGGAAAATATTGCTTCCTGTGTGCTAACTAGCATGTTCGGATCTTCATTAAATCCTCAGGACCAACCCCGTGAAAGGAGATTATTCTCAACCTCAGTTTATGAGAGAAACAATCAAGGTTAAGAGAGGGAGGTCTTTGCCCTGAAGTCGATCAGTCAAGCACTGGTGGCAATATGAAAGCAGAATAAAGACTGGTCAGAGCAGGATAGAATGTAGGCACTGCAGGCTGACTCCCTTCTGGGTCTTCCTTTAATTCGGATCCACCTCATGCCAAGTCCTGTCTAATGTGGTCTGAGTCAGGCAAGCTAAAGCCCATGTTAAAGAGAGCGGACAGTGGGAGTGGCAGGCAGGCAGCTTCCAGAAAAGCCCGCTATCACCCAGGGATCGAATGATGGGTCCTCAGTGCCAGGGGCTCCTAGTGTTCTTTCTTGAGGATACATACATCAAGCAGGAGTGTTGCCTCCGCTTAAGGCCTTTATAGCTTTACAAAAGAAGGGCTAATCCCCATCCTACATTTATTCGCTGTGTTATTTTTCCCAGGTAATTTGATTCTTTAAGCAAGTCAAAAGAACTTAAGTCCTTTAAAGATGAATGAAGTCCCTGGGTGGCATCTAGAAAATTGGTGGTTTGGATCCACACGAAGACTTCTGCCAAAAAGGCTTGGAGTTCCAGTTCTTAAAAGTCATCGCCTTCAAAACCCTTTGAAGAGTGTAGTTTGACTCTTTAGCACATAGGGTTGCCATGATTCCAAATCGCTTCTGTGCTAACTGGTTCTATTTTGTTTGTTTGTGAAGGAGGAAGAAATGATAACTGTTAAGCGTGATTGACCCCTTCTCTTTTTTTTCCTTAAAAA
>NW_022111310.1:23932501-23936927 GCF_000313985.2 Echinops telfairi
CCCCCACCTTCATGGAGTTTCCAGCAGAGCATGTGGGTTATGGAGCTAAAAGATAAATAAACACGTGTACAATAGCCGAGGTGTGAAGTGCTTTGAGGAAATGTGAAGCAATGTAAGTAAGTCGAGAGACCCGAATGAGAGCAGGCCTGCGGGCTGTACATCAGGTTTCCAATGCAGGAGTCCCCGGGCATTTTGAAAAACCCTGCTTTATTTTGTGTTGAAATCTTTATATAAAGTATTTCATTGACTCCTCACACCAGTTAAAGGAGGGATGATAGTTCATTTCAAATAGATGGGAACATAGAGGCTCAGAGAAAAGAGACCATCTGCCCGAACCATCACAAACACATGAGTCCAGCTTCAGGGCTGGCTTTTTTCTCATGTAACATGCCAAGGAATAGGGAAAATCACAACCAGCATGGGCAGCTTCAATGGGGCACCTCTCCCATCCCCCTTTGTTGTTCTTAGATGCCCTTGAGTCAGTTCTGACTCGTAGCAACACACTTTATATACAACCCAAAATCCCCTGCCCAGGCTTGCGCCGCTCTCCTTAGTGTTGCTATGGTTGAGCCCATCGCAGAAGCCACTGTGCTAATCCCTCTTCCCAGGCTCCTCTGGTGCTGCCCTTCCGCTTGACCAAACACGATGTCCTTTTCCCGGCACTGCTCGCTCCGGACAGCATGTCCAAGCTACGTGAAACAAAGGCTTGCCATCCTTGCCTTTAAGGAAAATACTGACGACTTCTTCCAAGACAGATTTGTTGGTCTTTTTTTTGATCCATGACACTTTCAATATTCTTTGGCAGCGTAGTAATTCAGATGCACCGATTCTTTTTCGGTCTTCGTGATTCTATGTTCCACTTTCACCAGCATCTGAGGCTGTTGAAAAGACCATGACTTAGGTTAGGCATACCTCAGTGCTCAAAGTAACAGCCTTTCTTCTCAATATTTTAGAGGTCTTGTGCGGCCTCTCTCCTATCCTGATGTCTTGTTCTTCTTCATGTAAGCCAGCTTCTCTGAGCATATGCTGTATATTGAGTAAGTATAGTAAGAGGATACAACTCTGACCCACACTTTGCTTGATTGAAAACCATGCAGTGTGCCCTTATTCTGTTTGCACAACTGCCTCTTAACCCATATCCACGTTCCCCATGAGCACAATGACGTGTGCTCCCATTCTTCTCCATAGTTTTCCATGAGACCCACAGTTGAATGCCTTTGCACACTCAATGAAAGACAAGTAAACATCTTTCTGGTATTCTCTGCTTTCAGTCAAGACCCACCTGACGTTGGCAATGTAATCCCTTGTTGCACATCCTCTTCTGAATGTGGCCTGAATTTCTGGCAGTTCCTTGTCAATGTTCTGCTGCAACCATGTTGAATGATCTTCAGCAAAAGTTTGCTTGCACGTCATATCAATGATATTGTTCTATAATTGGCACATTCTGTTGAGTCACCTTTATTTGGAATGGGTATAAATGTGAATCTCTTCCAGTCAGTTGACCAAATATATCTCTTCCTAATTTCTTGGAATCGACAAGTGAGTGCTTACAGGGCTTCGCCAGTCTGTTGAAATATTTACATTGGCATTCCATCAATTTCTGGAGCCTTGTTGACTTGGTGCAACTTGGGCTTATTCCTTCAGTATTACTAGTGCTTGATCATATTGCACCTCTTGAAAGAACCCCATAAAAGAAATTGAATAGTTCTTTTTGGTACAGTGGATTTGTGTACTCTTTCCATTTGCTTTTGATTCTTTCTGTGCCATTCTATATTGTACCTATAGGCTCTTAAAATATTGCAACTCAAGGATTGAATTTTGTCTACTGTTCTTTCAGTTTAAGATAAGCTGAGCATTCTACCTTTTTGATTTTCTAACTCTAGGTCTTTGCACATTTCATTATAATACTTTATTTTGTCTTCTTGTGCTGCCCTTTCAAATTTTCTGTTCAGCTCATTTATTTCTTCCACGGGCCTTAGCAACTCTATGATCAGTAGCAAGTTTGAGTCTCCTCTGACATCTTCTTGATCTTTTCTTTCTTCCCTGTCTCTTTAATGACCTTTTGCTTTCTTCATGGATGATGTCCTTGATGTCTTCCCACAGCTCAGTAGGTCTTCTGCCTTTAGTATTCAATGCATCAAATCTGTTCTTGTAATCTAGGTGGGATACAGTCAAGGCCTTTTTAAAATTTTCTTTAACTTCAACCGGAACTTATCTATGAGCAACTGACCATCTGTCCTATGGTGGACCCCTGGCCTGGTTTTAACTGCTGATATCTCTTCTCACGTGTGTAGTCAATTTGATTTCTGCGTATTCCATCTGTAGAAACTAAGATGCATATTTGCTTTTAGTGTTGTTTAAAAAGGGGGATTAGCAATGAAGTCATTGGTCTTGTAAAATTCTATCGTGTGATCTCTACTTTCATTTCTATCCCCTGGGCCATATGTTCCAAACATTGTTCCTTTCTCTTTGTTTAGGTTTGCCTTCCAATTGTCAATATTTGTCAATGTATGTAGATTGCATGTTTGATCAATTTCCAACTGAAGATAATAGTATTCTCCAATTTCTTCATCACCAGCTTTAAAGGTTGGTGCATAAACTATAAGAATCGTTGCATCGGCTGGATTTCCTTCTTTGCAAAGAGATATTATCCTCTCACAGACCACATTTTAATTCAAGGTAGATCTTAGAATGTCCTTTTTGATGATGAATGTGACACCATTCCTCTTGAATTGGCCATTCCCAACATAGTAAACCATATGATTGCTTCATTCAAAATGCCAACGCCAGTCCACTTAACTTACTAATGCCTAGGATACTGATTTTTATGTGTTCTATTTTATTGTGATATCTTTCCTTATTTTTAGATTCATACAATGTACAATACAAGTTCCAATTGTTAATTGATATTTGCAGTTGTTTCTTTTCATTTGGAGTCATGCCCCATCAGCAAAGGAAGGTCCTGAAGGCTTTACTCCCTCCATGTGATTATGGTCCACTCTGCTTTAAGAAGGCAGCTCCTCCTCCGTCATACATTAAGTGCTTTCTGACTTGAAGGGCGCATCTTCTGAAACTATATCTGGCAATGTTGTGCTGCTATTCGTGAGGCCTTTAGTGGCTAATTGCTCAGCAGTAGACACAGCCTGTCCCACTGTTCCTGTTCCTATTGGTCTTAGGCTGGAAGCTCTACTGAAACCTGTTCACGTTGGGTGACCCTGCTGGTACTTGAAATAACCAGTGACATAGCTTCCAGCATCACAGCAACACACAAGCCACCCCTGTATGACAAACTTACAAATAGTGGCCACCACCTTCGATGTCAAAATGTTCTCTACTTTGAAAAGCACATTCTCATCTATTAACTCATGGGACGTTCATAAATCTGTGGAAGAGGATGTTGGCCTCTGTTTTCCCCACACCTTCCATGCAGTCACAGGTGCTGACACCTGCAAACCCATGACCTATGGCCATTCAGATGCGGCATATCCAATAAATAGAAAGAGTCTTACCAACATGCTTGGGGTGACCTTCGGGTACCTATGTTCCCAAATGGAGCTTCCCTTGAACTTTCTGGATTAACCAATTATACAAATCAGACTTGCTTCTCTAAATTCTGGTCTGCTTGACTGGGGTTCTAATTCTATCCAGTCCTCTATTCCTCTTGACTCAACCCTTTTCCTTTATGCTCCACACAGATAAGACAACATATGCTGATCATAACAACAGCAATAATGACACTAATCATAAACATCTCTAATGGTGTCTGGTATGGAGACAAAGCATTCAATGAATATTTGATGAAGAGGTGAATAAATGAAGAATGATAACCTTTCATGAGAGATGACTGTGTTTCAGGTGCCATCAAAGCAATTTTTCATTTAATTATCATGAGACTGAGTAAAAGAAGTGTGATTTTTAATACCCTATTTCACATGTGAGAGAACTGAAACTCAAAAAGGTCAAGTTATTCATTCAGGCTCACAAAACTAAGAAACCATCAAGTTTGCATTTGAACTCATGTCTGTCTGATTCCAAAGCTCATACTCTCATCCATGATCCATCATCAGAAACAAAATTCTATCATCATCATCATCATCATCATCATCATCATCATCATCTACTTCCTGATTAGTTTGGCCCATCACCATTGACTGGAAACCTCTGCAGTGTTACGAATACACTAGATTAGCTTGTCTGGAATACCAGCAGTGATTCAGATCAAAACTAGAATGTATATACCCTTTTATCACACTTTGCAAAACATTTTTTTTTTAAGATTGACCCAACAGCTAATGCCTTCCCATAAGTCCTGGTCCCATCAGCTTCTCCTAATCTCTCTTCTCACTAGCCCATCTTGGTGCTACGGCCAAGCTTACAGCCAGTTGATCTTACTTACGGTGCTTTTAAAACATAGCTGCAAAACTCT
>NW_022111310.1:23937180-23950969 GCF_000313985.2 Echinops telfairi
AAAAATATGTGTTTTTAAGAAGAATTTCATACAGTATTTTTTTAAATTATTGATTTACTCTAAAACATAGTCCTAGTCAGGCCACTGGGATTCCTCTAGAAACTATGTACACAGACCATTCTTTTTAAAAGAGAACACTGTCTAATGCAAGGTATTCTTTACTAATTTAATCTAGAAACTTTTTCACTTAAAGGTGACTTTAAGAAACCAGTTTTCCAGACACTTAAGGTTTAAAGGTTAACTCAGAATGATAGTTTGGCTGAGTAATCACAAACTCCACAGAATCCAGAAATCTGGGTTATGTGAGGATAAAATATTTTTTCAACATGCAAATATATTTTTTCTCAAATATCTTTACAAAAGTTAATATGCCTTTTACTCCTAGCCATGTTTTCTAAAATGATACTTTGTTAGCATCTACCTTTTAAATTTTGCATAGTCTGCTTTCTCTAATAATCTATAACAGTCACACTGATAATTTGAAAAAAAAAAAAAAAGAATGACTCCACTTCTTGATGTGTGGGCTTATGACTGCTTTGGTCAAAGAACACAGGAAGAAATGTTTCAGTGTGGCTTCTGAGATCAGATCATGAAAGACCATGCAATTTATACTCTCACTGGACTGCTTGCTCTTGGAGCACTTGAGCTCATATGTAAGAAATCTGAAACCTGGAGGTCGCCATGCTGTGAGGAAGCGCAAGCTATCTGGAAAGGCCAGTGTAAGTGCTCTGATCATCGGTTGCAGAAGGATTCCAGCCTTTAAGTCATTCCAGTGCAGGTGCAAACCTGTAAGAAAGATCTCCAGATGCTTCATCTTCTCACCTAGGCACTAGGCACCCCGACAAGGCCCTGTTCAAGTTCCTTATCCACAGAAGTGACAAAAAGAACACAGCAGTTACTTTTCTTCTGATACTAAATTTAATAGTTGAGTATTACATAACAACGAATCACTGGAAACCATCCAACACAGCACAGTAGTGTGGTATAATGGTAAGGGCACAGAATTTGAATTCAGAACTCTACCCCTTTCTACATCGGGAAAGTTATCCCACTCACTTGCACTTTACTTATTTCATCTGTAAAATAGCAGTAAGAATAGCATTTCAATGCAAGAGTTATTATGGAGAGTAAATGAGATGGGGCATGAAACTTCTTCATAGATGGTGCCTAGCATATAGTGTGTCCTCAGAAATTCTAGCTCCGGTTATTATGATTGAATATCTTAGTAAACCAGCTCCTAGGTCTATAAATATATTGTAATAACTGGATAAGAAAATCAAAGCTCTGAGAGCTTTGATTTCAGAAGATCACACGCCTATCAGATGGTGTAATTCCATGGCCAGAGCCTTAGAGCCTTACCACCCAGCGCCAGGAGAAAACAAGTAATACACAAGGGACTTAGCAGATGAGAGAAAATGTCTCTGGCCTCCTTTTAGCCATTTGAAACCTCCAAAGGAGACAGGACAGAAAGGGTGTGAATTTTCTTCCTGTGTCCCCACCTTCATGGAGTTCCAAGCAACACATCAGAGGGACATCTAAACACAGCCCTAGATCAGCTTCTCTTGAAAGCAAAGCTAAAAAAAGACATGGCACTCTAAATGCCCTATCTCCCCATGCTGGTAAGCAGCTTCTTTAGCTCAGTGTGTGGTCACCTTAAGAGCCCAGAGGAGAGAGCCTGCTGTTGGGAATTATCTTAGGGAGCTCTGGGAGATGAGTGAGTGAGTCACTGGGATGATGGGGAAGGAGAGAGAAGTGGGGGAAGGTTAGTAAACTGGCTCAGGTGGCTGTAAAGGGACAGGGTTAGGGGTGGGGAGGAGAGAAGCAAAGGTTAGGCATAAAGAAACCAGAGGCTTAGAATTTGAGAACAAGAAGGAGGCCAAGTGTTTAGCCTAACATTCATTATTTTAGAAATGAGAAAGGCAAGTACTTTCAAGGAGCCAGTAGGGGGCGATTCTAGAGTGAAAGGTGGCCTACTTAAGTTGTTTAGACAGATTCCTCAACATCCTGACCTGGATTCTGTTGGGCTATGGAGCACAGGCAGTGTGGCTTTTTTACAGAGGAGAAAACTGAGGTCCAGTAAAGAAAACACTTGGACCAAGTTTACACCAGGTGTTAGCCTTAAAGCTGAATGCGGAGCCTGGTCTTTGGATCCTACCATTTGTGAACTTCAGCCCCATAACTTTTCCATGTCATAAACCTGAACTAAGAAATTAGTCCACCATTTTACCTCTTGGAAATTCACAGAGCAAGAGAAACATTCCTCTGTAATAATAGGAAATGTTTCAGCTATCAGAGAATTAGTGGCACGTATGTCTGTGGAGACTGAGAAAAAACAGATAAAAGTGTAAAAATTAAATAGAAAAGATGGCTTTTTAAATTGAAAAGGAACTCATCTCATAGAAGAATAAACCAATGCCCCAAAGGGTGAGGGGACTTTCTAGTTGGTGTAAGGCAATGTTGTGTGCAAAGAAAGGAACATGGGCTCAGGAGCCCAAATGACCCAGATTCTCATCTCAGACTAGACTTCCACCAGACAAGTGTCCTCGGGTAGGTTATTTAACCTCCATTGTCTTGTGTATCAGATTGGAGCCCAAATGAGCTCTGCAAACGGTCCCCTTTATAGGGAAGTATAAAACAGTAGGTATGTAGAAAGCCTTCTATAACCTTTCCTTCTAAAAGGAGACCTTGGGATCAAAACAGGGCTCCTTCATTTCAAGTTTTTTAAACGATTGTGGTTTCTGGGTCAGAATAAGCTAACCACGTAGCGGGACCCCTGTTTCCCACATTTTGCAGTGAGCACCAACTCACTGGACAACCAGCCAGCTCACCCCATCTTCCCCTCCTTGGAAATGCTCTCAGTCCCCAGAGGTGGGACTCTGGCAGCCAGGTCTCTGTTACATGGCTATCACCTGAAGAAGTCGATGATGGGCCCAACAGTAGGCTTTGTGTATAAGCCAGGCCAATCAGAGGCTTTCCCTGGGATTTGTATACAAGAACTGAAGGAGAAGATTCACTCATGGACCACAAGTATGGGAATCAACACAAGAGCATGAAGATGATCTGCTTAGATGAGAGACGGAAAAGATGAAGGTTTGGCTATGTATGATTCCTAATTCCTGGTGTCCCTGTGGCCTAGATGTACTCCTTACCTGAGCCTTGCCACACTCGCCAGAGTCCTTTCAATACTTCCATCCCTTCTTGCCTAAGGTAGCTCAAACTGAATTTCTCCCTATTGAGTTGAATTGGGTGATACTTAAGTTATCACCCTCCACATCTTCTTACCAGCTAAGGTTCTTCAATATGATCTAAAATACCTACTGCCTTCTCACCTTGGGACCCTAAGACATAGGACAGGGGAGATAGTCAAGGCCCCAGGAGATGGAAAATTCCAGAAATCAAATGGTTGCTAATGTATCTAAGACTTAGCTACCACTCTGAAGCTAATACAAGTATTTTCCTAAAGTTAAATAGCATTTATACTTTATAGCACTCTATCATACAAAACACTTATAAGACGTTTATGTGGTATTCTATCACAGAGGTTGGTCTCCTGATTCTTCCAGGGTTAAATATTCAGCCTTCTTTAGTGAACCTGACCCTGGAAGAAGCTGTCTAAACTCCACCCTTCCTTGGTTAATCAACCCTACAGCTAGAGCTTCAAATTTGGCATCCCTGCTTCAACGTTCCCCTTGTATTGCCTTTGTCAACAACCCTTCTTCTGCAGCAGAAGGTTGGGCTCCCAGTGCGAGTGGACTCCTAAAATAACTACTTGGGCCGCTTGAAGGAAGCACTGCCACTCACTTCACCTGGATGATGTTTTCATACTGAGCAAGCCAGGGGCCAGGTTCTGTGTGGCTAGGGTATTGGCATGTGAAAGAGATGAGCAAAAGATAAAAAGAAAAATAAATGTAGTTTTTACAGCGAATGACTTTGAAGACTACAAGGAGGCCAGGTGTGGGTTCCGGAAACAGGGACAGGAAATAGTAGACAGAAGGAAGGAAAATAGGGTGCAGGGAAGAGAATCATATTCATGGGGGAGTTTAACAGGATGCTATTACTGTTTTCATTTGTTGGGATGTGTCGTGTAACTATATAAAATAACTGTATATATATATATATAAAATGCCTCCAGATTCCTTACCCCTAGATCTAAATATTGGTCTGAGTGGCTTAAAAAGGAGGACGGAATTAAAATTGAAGTGAACTTGAGTCTTTAGTGGCCTATAAGTTCATCTCAAACATATGAGAAAAAATAGATAAGCACCTGGACCCCCATTAGCTCACCATTTGGGTGGGAAAGAGGACACAATAAACAATAGGGGATGTGTTATAATACAGACGGGCACTAAGCAGTCATGGGAACTGCCCTCAGAAGCGTTCTGAGAAGATTTGTTACAGGTCTTTAGAGCCTCCCAGGTTCTCCCAGTGGCTGGAGAGTTAAGTGTCTGAGGCTAGCAGGAACTGACTATTGAACCTAGGAATTGCCTTTTGGGTTTTTTTTCCTGTGAAGAGTCAGGTGGTAAATATTTTAGGTTTAGTGAGCTAAGGAAAAATGTCCTCAACTCTCTGCGCAACCATCCTCACCAAAGCACTAATAGTTTCTTTTACATTTTAAAAATGTGAAAACCATTCTTGATCCAGGGAGCGCACTGGTGGGTTGCACTGGCTCATGAGTTTAGTCTGCCAACCCCTGCCCTGGAGGAAGGTGAAGGTCAGGGAGGACGAGGACCTTGGAGGCCACAATAAGGAGTTTGAGCTTCGCAGGGCAGGGGAGAGGTCAAAACTTAAGCAGCAGACCTTCCACACCAGAGATGGGACAGAGCAGCGACAAACAGGGAGGAGGGAATTTGAAGCCAACAGTGCAATGGGAGAGTTCCTACAATCACAAGGGAAGCGATAGTTGTACAGTGGTAGTTCTGATGAGGACCCTGAGAGATGTTTAGGGACCAGATTAACATAATTAGTTGTCTAGATTTAGGAGTTAAGAATGCAAGAGAGGCAGAACTCTCAATGTATGTCTTTATCCAATGACAGATTGGCCTCAGGTAGAGTGGGAGTGAGTGTCCCATCCCCAGAAGCATTCAAATAGAGTATAGATTCCTGCCTGACAGGGATTCTGTGGACAGCAATGAATGGAGATTGAAGCAGATGAAGTCTCTGCTAGCTCCTAGGGCCCATGATACGATGGTTCTGTGATCGTCTTTATCAATCTAAGAGGAGCCAACGCTTTGTTTAGTCAATGAGCGATATAGACAAACTTCACCCCTCCATAAAAACCACCTTAATTTTGCAGAAAGCTCTCTATTTTCTAAAGTGCTCACATCCATTATCCCTCTGAGGGGCCCGGGAGAAGATTCTGTCACCAGAAAAATGCTAGACAAACGCGAGATTGGGTTATTATGATTATTTTGAAAGCCTGCTTCAATTGAATATAAGCATCCCCTATATGATTCCAAATTGAGTGTAGCGGCTCTGCCTTTAGCCCAGTGAATTATTCATTTATAGTCCCCTCTCCTCTCTTGGAAACCACGTGGCACATTGTGAAAATACACAAACGTTTGTCAAATCCTAGCAATCCACCATGAATCAGCTCATTTCCCCCCATCGCTGTAGAGGAGACTCAGCCTCCATTACAATGATAGTGGTATCATGGCTCTTGTTAGTCATGGTCACCCTTACTCAGGATTCTTTGTGGAGCGCACAGGGCTGGGATCTATAGCTAGTCTCTGCGAAGCGTTACAAGGACCTGATGCAATGCATCCTGCTCCGGGGTCCATTTTACAGGTGAGAGAATCAAGGCTTGCTCAAGGGCCTGAAAGTCAGAGAACTCTGCTTTTAGCAAACATTCTACTTTGAACGCTGCATCTTCCCCGCAGACACGGGAAGACACTTTTGTATGTATCTATTTAAGGCGGGAGAGATGAGGGTTGCTCGCTGTGCCAGGAGTCCTAATAAGGTCCTTTGTCCTACTGCCTCTCTTTCTCAGGGTCGCTCTGGGAAACGCAGGTCGCTGGGACCGCAGCATCTCAGCCATGGAAACCACAGCTTCAGGCTCCCACCACACAGGAGCCAGTGCGGCTACCGACCAGCAGAGGGCAGCTGCAGGAAGCCATCCAAGGACAGCCTCCACACCCATTAGAGGTAATTAAGGCTGGAGACAAAAAGCAAGTGCATTTTTGCGTGATGAGAGCAAGCAGACCTCCTCTCAGGCTGGGGAAGTGGGGATTCAATGGAAGGGGCGTCTATTGTCTTCCAAGAAGCCGGCTGGATGGTGCCAAGGTGGCTGTCTGCAGGGAAACACTGGCCAGGGCAAACTAGATCCCAAGGCTGCAGGCGCACCTCACCTTCCTAGGCCAGGGGGAAGGGAATCTCAGGGCCAAGTCCAGGGTGGGAGATGCTATGGAGCTGACTCAGTGGCTCAATCCAAAGGGTCAGCCTGCTTGGGGCAGAAAACCCTATTCAGACACACCAGGAAATGCAGTTTGCCCAGGAGCATAGGATGGAATGCCGATGGCAGCAAAACAAAGGGAAAGATACCAACATTTAGGCTAATTCAACTCAGTGAAGAATCAGGCCAAGACATTTGTCAGCTTGTTCTCCAGATAGACACCAGCCAGATACCTATGGATGCAGTCCGGGTGATGCACACCCAATAAACACAATGTTGGTCCCCCAGCACACGTGCTTGTGGAGGTCAGAGACCACACTGGTGTGAATTCAGAAGGCCTGAAGCTGCTCCCAGCTTACCACAATGCCATGGGACTTGGGCCACTTAGTAAGTCTTCTCTTTCCAAGGACCTGAGCTGGAAGAGCCCTCTGAGTCAGGTCCCTTAAAGCCATACAGCGTCACAGAATCCGATGCTCATGCAAAATGTAGGGAACCACAGCAAGTTGCTTCAGGGAAGCCTGGGACCGGACGGCTGCTCAATTCCTTTAGCAAACATCTCACTTTAGAGAAGGTCTGAGCCCCTGGCCCCAAACCACTTCGAGTAACATCCCCAGAGATGCTCAGTCACCCTGGGAATCTTGAAGTCACTGTGCCGCTCTGGCTTTCTCCCCATGAGCACAGTCATAATGAATATGCAATTTATTTTTCTGTCCTCCTTTTCCACCTCACTTTACTGCAGAACATAAGCATTTCATAAACTTTTTTTAAAAAATGGCCCGGAACATTTCCTTATATGGATATCTGTACCTTTCTCATTCCCTATTTAGACACCCTCCTTTGTGTGTGTGTGTGTGTGTGTGTGTGTGTGACTACTATAAATAATTCTCCAGGGGAAAAAAAGTCTTCAGGCATGTATCTTTCACTATTTTGGGACATTTAAAGAAAAATAATTCCCCGCAATGCAATCACTCAAATAAAATCAAGAATTAGGACCCTTGGCGCACATTGCCATATTGTTTTCCCGGCCCGTTGCCCCAGTTTACAAGCCTACCAGCGAGACATGAGAGGTTCTACTTCATTCCAGTCTCAAAAGGAAAGGCCATCCTCTGCTTCTTTAATTATTATTATTTTTGTTTCATCTTTTCTAATTCAGTAAAACTCCCCCTCCCCCACCCCCTCCCCCAAAATAATCTGGTAGTTTTAATACACATTTCTTTGATTATTAGAGAGTGCACAATTTTTTCCTTGTGTTGTTAACAAGTTAGCATTCATTCCCTCTTTCCACAATTGTCTGTCCTTGCCCCATGCTCGCTTATCTGCTGGGATCTCAGTGAATGTAATTTATTTGCATGCACTCGTTACATAATAGAGATAGTAATCCTTTGTCACATTTGCTGTATGTTTTCCGTGTGCTGTATGTCTTTCCCTTTGTGGTTTCTCATAGCACTTCTAAGCTGGTACAGCTACCCCATCCTCTAGAGTCTAGAGAGGCTTGATAAATATTCATTTCTCATTTCTGATATTTTTCTCCTGGAATGATTTGATTCTATAAGCTTAAGATTCCACGAGACTTTAAATCTATGATTCCATGCTTATCAGATGAACACTTCCAGCACTGGCTCTCTTTCAAAGTACAGAGTCCTTAATAAGTTTCATATTTTCTCTTTGCCTTCCTGTCTCCTTTCAGATGTCAAACGCCATGAGGTCAAGGGCTGTGTTTGCGTCCCTCTACCAGCCTCCTAAGAGCCCAGCACAGAAGCAGGCACGTAGTATCTATTAATTGCTTTGTCCACTGGTTTGCCTTAAACCCTTGAGAACACCCAGATTGTGGGCCACTATCCAAGTAGGCCTCAGAGTTAGAGACCTGAGACGACCTAGAACAGCAGGAGGGGATTTGTAAGCGGGGCAATAAATAATAGCAGAAGTAAAAGTATCAAAGAACCTGGCATGTGGGGAACATCAAACAGTATGCCGAGAGCACAGAGTGTGTGTGATTGCGATGGAAGACGTGGCTGGAGATGTAAGTTGGACCCATACCAGCTGCTGAAGGACTCTGAATGTCAATTTTGGAATTTCTTCCACAGAAATTCCATTCTCTCCAGTGCGACCAGACTGATGTTTTTAAACAGTAAATGTTATCCCATCCCACTACCTTTACACCCTTCAATGCGTTCCTGTGGAAATTAGCATCTAGTTGAGGGTCTTCGGAAAGGTCCTAACTTCTTCATCCACCTCACTTCCTGCCACTGTACCTCCATTCCTCCCATCCCAGAGAGACTTGGGGTCCTGTTGTTTCCTTGCCCTGTAGCCCTCTTACAAAGGAGCCCTAACAGCATAAGTTAAGCAGGGCAAACCAAAAATGCAGTGGTCCAAAACCCACCAGCTGCTCTGCAGGAGAAATAGGTGGTGGCCATCTCTGGCCATCAGATTATAACCTTGAAGTTCCACTCTTTCTTACACAGTCGCTATGCGTTAGAGTTTACTTGAGAGCCCTGACTTTTGGTTTGGGTCTAAACCCTCTTATCCCCAAACTGCTTTCTTCTCTGACTCAACTACCAGCTCAAATAGGACCTGGTCCAACATCGCCAACCTTCTTATCGCCCATGTTTCTACCTTTGTCTGACTTATGATTATCTAAAAGTATCCTCTCTGCTTGTTTTCCTGTTTATTTCCTGTCTCTCCTTCTTAGATGCCAACTCAGAACGGCAGAAAACTTCCCTATGTCATTGTTGCTTTAGCTCCGTCCCCTGGGGCATTGCTAAGTGCACATCCTAGGTGATGGCCAATATTGTTTGACTGCCTTAACTGAGGACACTCACAGAAGTTTGGGATCGCTGGAAAGTCTATGAGCACAACCAGGTGTGTGTTACAGAAAGCAAATTCTGTTGGCCTGGTAGAGAAGACTATGCAGTTACAGAAACTAGGGTGTGGTGGTTAGATAATTTAGTGTCAATTTGAAGATGTATGAAAGTGTAGGGGTGAAACCCTACCTGTCAATCAGGTTACAGCCTGATGCTGCCTTCTTGGGGATTGGCCTTCACATAAGGAAGACTCTGGAAAGTTCCTCCGGTCTCTGCCACTTTGCCTTCCTGCCTGCAGGGACTCTGTCCTTGACCCTGAGAGCTGCAGATGTCCTGCCATGCTTCCACCGACCTTGAATCCACGTGATTGCATCCACTAGCCTGCGATCATC
The DNA here is from genome assembly GCF_000313985.2 of Echinops telfairi. NCBI lineage: Eukaryota > Metazoa > Chordata > Mammalia > Afrosoricida > Tenrecidae > Echinops > Echinops telfairi. Next base: position 23,946,762 of record NW_022111310.1, read on the forward strand.
ATGCCTGCAATCAGCATCGTTGCATTTGCCTACATGTGTCTGAAGAGGGACTTATGGGCTCGTACTGAGCCCCTGCACTTGAGTTAGACTGGGCTGGGCTGCTTTCTTGACATATAATTACTTCTTGATATAACGCTCTTTCTTTTATATACATGAGTGTCATCGGATTTGTTTCTCTAGACAACCTGGACTAACACCCAGGGGAAGAGCACTAGAATGGTGTTACATGAAAATGAATAAGGAAATTTGGTTCAGGAAAAGCTAAAGATGGACGAATTTTATCCACTTGGTATGAGAAAGGACAGAAAATAAATGTACAGAATTGATAATCTCAGGGTATCCATGGAACAAATATCCATAGTTATAACCAATATTTATATGGTGCTCAAGTCTCCTACAGCGTCTGCATTATCTCATACTACCCTGGCTATCGTGATTCCAAATAGGCAAGACACAGGCTAACCACTAACCACCGGGTGCCTCAAGTCAGTTCCTCCCTGTGGACGTTCCTGTGTGCAGAGTAGAGCTGTACTCCATAGGGATTTCATGGTTGTGACCTTTTGTTTTTTTAAAATAATATTTTCTTGTGCTTTCAAAGACGGCTTACAGAGCAATTTAGCTTCCCCTTCAACAACTGCTACCCATTTTAGAGACCGTGACTGCGTTCCTCACAACGAGCATCCAGTACCAGGGACTGCTGAAAGGATGAAGTGATCTGGCTGGGAAGAAGTGGGGCCAGAGTGCTCCTCCAAGGCAAGGATGGCAAGACTTCATGAAACCGACTTTGGACATGTTGTCAGGAGAAACGGTGCCTGGGGAAGGACATCACGTGTGGGAAAGTAGAGAGCAGTGAAAGAGAGGCACACCCCAGGGAGATGGCATGACACAATGATTGCAACAGTGCATTCATGCCACTCGTGAGGATGGTGCAGGAGCAGGCAGTGTTTTGCTTTGTTGTGCATTAGCTCACTATGGATGGGAACCCACGCGCTGGCACCTAACCACAAGTATTATTCTCACGTGAAAGATGGTAAAAGTGAGGCCCAGGGCGACAGTCAGGCCATCGTATTCCAGTCCTAAATTCAGATGATAAGCATATACATAAGTGTAAAGTCTTATGATTTCTTGAGTAGGCAACTTAGCTATTCCTTTAATGTGTCTTAAAATTGGATTTCAAGGCAAAATTAATGTCATCTCAAATCATAATGCCATACAGTATCAAAAATGCAAAGTCATTTGCCTGTCTGTAACAGGACCCATGCCTACTTGGTAGATGTGGAGTGAAGGGGAGAATATGTGAATAGGACTTAGATTAATGCCTGACACAGAGCAAGGGCTCAATGACTGATAATGGTGACCATCATCAGAATTATGCTACCAATGAAGAGATAAAGTGTTTTCTTAAGTTTTCAAATATTTTCTGAATGTATTTTGAAGTGCTTCTCCCAATAATGTAAATGGACCTAAGTTTTAACATGTGATTTTGTAATGTGACTTCTGATTTCTTCTGCTTTAAGAAATACACAATCAAATAATTAATGCTGATACATAGATTAAGCAAATGCATAGACTGATATTTTACCTTATTGGAAAGGAAGGTTTCCATCACTACATCAGGTGCCTAAAATTCCCACAACCTGGATCCTTGTAAGAAATTTATCAGTTTATTCAAAATTGTTAAGGAAGATCTTCTACCCCCCAAATTAGGTTAACTAGGGCTGTGGTGCGGAATGGGGGTGATGGCTAATAATGACAGGGTTTGGGGGGAAGTGATGATTGCATCATAGAGGGTGTATACTAGAAAAAAAACAGTGAATTGTGTAATTTAAATAGATGAGTTTTATGGCATTTAAATTTTATCTCAGTAAAGTTGTTTTTAAAAACTGATATCACAATATTAAAAAAGTTATAATCTTAGACATCTTCAGGAGCAGTAATTTTAATCTATCCTATAGGGTCACTATGGGTCAGAATTGACTAGATAGCGTGTTTAGTTGACTGGAATAACAAGAATTAATTTTTAAAATTATGGTTAGCACCAATAACAGCAAAAACCTTCTATCTGGATCACTTCCCACTATCCTCCCATTGTTTTCTGAAGTCAAGTTACCTCTGTAGATTCTCTTCTCAAACGTTTATGTGTGAACCTCGAGAATATGGCTGAGATGCTGCTGCCTTCTGTCACTCCCCTTGTTCAGCCATTAGTGGGCGTGTGCTCAGAGAATGCAAATTCATGTTTACGTCAGCAAGAGCAGAACTGAATAAAGAGGGCCATCTGATATGTGATATATCAAACACACCCACAATGGATTTGAAAGCCAAGTGTAACTGTGAGGTGCTGTGCATGTGTGGGAAAGAGTGATGAACTCAAATAGGGTGATTTGGAGTCCCACTGGCTCACACACTTGGAACAATCACTGAACTTCTCCCAGTTTCTCTTTTATCTTTGGCAAAATTGGGCATAGTCCTAGGTAATAAGAACTTAATCACTCATTTGAATTTTGCATATTTTAATTCCTATTGGTTAAGCGAATAATTGAAGCCTGAAGCTTATTAAGTGTTAGAGAGCAATCGTGAGTCTTACCGAGATCAAGTTACACATTAAGGTGGACTTATAGCCTCTTACTATGAATGTACAGGTAGACCTGACCTATGTTGCTTGTCAGCCCGTGTAGGTATGATTTGGCTTAAGATGCAGCATTGATGCTATGCAGGTCCTTGCAAACTATATTTAACAATCGTCCATTTTTATATGTGCATCTTTTTTAGTAATATGTAGTATATTCTGTGTTACAGAACATAATTTGCTGATACTATGATTCTCATGACAGTTCTTTTTTTTTAAATCATTTTATTGGGGGCTCGTACAACTCTTATCACAATCCATCCATCCATCTATTGTGTCAAACACATTTGCACATTTGTTGCCATCATCATTCTCGAAACATTTGCTTTCTACTTGACCCCTTGGTATCAGCTCCTCATTTTCCCCCTCCCTCTCTGTTCTCCCCTCCCTCATGAACCCTTGATAATTTATAAATTATAATTATTTTGTCATGTCTTATATGATCTAACATCTCCCTTCACCCACTTTTCTGTTGACTGTTCCCCAGGGAGGGGGTTATATGAAGATCCTTGTAATTGGTTCCCCCTTTCTACCCCACCTTCCCTCTACCCTCCTAGTAACTTAACTCTCACCACTGGTTCTAAAAGTGTCATCTGTCCTGGATTCCCTGCATTTCCAGTTCCTATCTGTACCAGTGTATATCCTCTGGTCTAGCCGGATTGGTAAGGTAGAATTGGGGTCATGATAGTTTGGGGGAGGAAGCATTTAAGAACTAGAGGAAAGTTGTATATTTCACCGTTGCTACATTGCACCCTGACTGGCTCATCTCCTTCCCATGACCCTTCTGTAAGGGGATGTCTAGTTACCTACAGATGGGCTTTGGGTCCCCACTCTGCACTCCCCCTCATTCACATAGTGAAAATAGCAAGGTGTTTGACTTATGTCAGAACCAACTTGCAACAGCATCATTGGAACAGAACCATGTCATCAATTGGTGACTATCAATATTAAAATGAAGAACCATAGGTGTACTGTCTCTAAGTTTCAGCAAAGGGGTTGACCAAATTTCTTTTTATATCCTTCGGGACAAGTTAGGACAATCAAGATTAAGTCAGTGGTAAATAAGATAGGAAATGACCAGAATTTCCAGGGAAGTCTTATCAACATGCACATGTTTTAGCTGATTCAGAAAAAGTATTGAGATGATCATAGGTAGAATCTGTTGATCCCAATGATCTCCAGTTGAGTCTGAAGATCACTTTGCTTTTGAAATGACTAGAATTAGATAGGATTAGGTGGCTGGGTTGGTAGTTAAAGTAAGAGGATTGATTTGCCTGGATAAATGGAAATCTCTCTTCTTGGCCTGGGGCTGGTTAACGCTTGCAGGTAGGATTGAACTTGAGAGGCAGACTTGACACTGGCCAGGTTTATAGATATTGTGCACATCCTGGATGACAAAAGGAGACTCGGCAATGACCTGATTTCAGACAACAGGCAGAACCAACCAAAGGGAAACTTAAGGAAATGTATGAACCCCTACATTTTAATCACTTAAAAAATAAAATTTTAAGGAAACAAGGGGGGGGCTTCAAAAAGCTCATGGAAAAATTCCATTACCTTTTAATTCTACCTTTCCACAATT
>NW_022111310.1:23951069-23952052 GCF_000313985.2 Echinops telfairi
TCTATATTTACTGAACACTTATTACCAATTAAACCCTTTACAAAGGACATTGTCTGACTTACTCCTGATTATCATGATGTGAAATATGTGTAATGCATCCTATATTATAAATTAAGAAACCAAGGCCCTAAGGCTTCAGTAATCTCCCTCACCCTTACCAAGGATCAGAGGTGAGTTTCAAACCCCAAACTTTATGATTTAAAAAGGTCTCCCCCCTCTTCATTATACGCTAAATGTGAGCATGCAATTTCCAAACAAATGGGGATTTTCAGAAAGGGGCTAAATCTCAGCTCTGTCCTTCATCTCAAACCTGGTTCTGGGAAACACTTCCTTCCTGAAAGGGTTGTGTTCAGAATGAAAACATTTAGTATATTGCCTGGGGCATGCTCAGGCAACTCCCGGTAAATGGCATCTGTTATTTGGGTTATCATTATCTCGTGTCCAGAATGAAAGAGGGACCAGTCCAGCTCTACTCAGCACTTTGCAGGGGACAGAGGAATAATGGTATTCCGTTCGAGGTGCTATACTTTAGAAGATTTGTAGACTGACAGGAGGCCCTGAGCGGTATAAATGGTTAGTGTGCTTGGCTCCTAACCCACAGACTAGAGCTCTGAATCCACCCACAGGTGCCTCAGAAGAAAGGCCTGCCAACCTACTCCTGCAAAATCTGCCCTTGAAAACCCTGTGAAGAGAAACAAGGGTACCCTGATGCCCATGAGGCTGTCACGAGCTGAAACAGACTCCTTGGCATCTGGTCCTGGTAATCAACCACAAAGAATGGGTTTGTGGTGGCGCATAACCCCAGCAGGGTGATTGGCTGTACAATCTGATCAAATACATGAGAAGGAACTGAGAGGGTTTGCCCTTGAGAAGAACCGAAAAAGATAAATTAGATGATGAATTAATATAAGAAAGCTGTTTTGGTTTTGGACACCACCCCCCTCCCATTAAAAAAGTTATAATCTTAGACATCTTCAGGAGCA
>NW_022111310.1:23953146-23956567 GCF_000313985.2 Echinops telfairi
TCTGAAAATACTATATATCAACTGGAAGACATTATAAAGTTAATATAAAATGACAATAATATAACAATTGATTAAAGTGAATTTGAGCTCAAACATAAGCTCCTACTGACCACGAAGTCATGAGTTCATACTCACCAGATGCTCCAAAGCAGCAAGGACCTGGCCCTCTGTGCCCCTACAGAGGACAGCCTAAGAGCCTCTGGGGAGCGTCTCCTCTGTCCCATAGAATGGGTAGGAGCGGTGATGTCTCAGCCTCCACAGCACACCCAGAACCGAGTTATGGAACGCTGGCACTCAGGCTCTGAAGTGTGGAACGGACCGGGGAACAACATTTAGTTCCTCCTCCATCCTGCTGTAAATCAGCTAATCCCACTGCCTATATTCCCTTCCAGTAGCCTGGACCTCCTTAAAGTCTCTCATATTGGGGCACTTTTCACTGTTAGGTATCCCAGTCTATTTTTGTACAGTTCTGGGAGTTAGAATGGTTTTATCCTTATTGTGGTCAAATAAGTGGGACTTGCTTAGTTCCTTTGGGGATTAATACTAACAAGGATAATCATAATCTATATTTACTGAACACTTATTACCAATTAAACCCTTTACAAAGGACATTGTCTGACTTACTCCTGATTACCATGATGTGAAATATGTGTAATGCAGCCTATATTATAAATTAAGAAACCAAGGCCCTAAGGCTTCAGTAATCTCCCTCACCCTTACCAAGGATCAGAGGTGAGTTTCAAAACCCAAACTTTATGATTTAAAAAGGTCTCCCCCTCTTCATTATACACTAAATGTGAGCATGCAATTTCCAAACAAATGGGGATTTTCAGAAAGGGGCTAAATCTCAGCTCTGTCCTTCATCTCAAACCTGGTTCTGGGACAAGCTTCTGTAGAGCTCCACTCAGTAGGGGTATGGCCACCCCCAAAAAGAGGCTTTCAATCTTTGTTTAGTGCAGCTTTAGACTTTGAGTGGAGAGGGCTCCTAGGAACTGGGCTGTTAGGGACTTTGCACCCCACTTTCAGCCAGAGATATTTTGCTCTTGTTATTTTACCCACGACACTTCTGCATAAGACCTCAGTCACAGAAAAGTCGCAGTGACCCATAAGACTGACAACTCTCATGCTGGACAAGGATACAGATCTAAAAGTCCTGGGATCTCTGAGCCGGCCAGTGTTCTATAACCTCAGAGACTCCCCAGGCCCAACTCTGAACGCAGGAATGAGAAACGCTGGTTCAAGAAAAGAGAAGCTGATGTGCTCATTATGCAGAGACACTTCCTGAGGATGGTCTTTACCCATCGGGGTTCCTTCCCCAAAGTTCCAGTCCTTGTCATGGCTCCTCTCTCTCTGACTCTCAGAATCATCCAGACACCAGTCCACAGAGCACAGGTAACCTTCTTGGTCGACTGTCCTCACCTTGCCTGCATCTACACCTCTTCAACCCAACTGACTCCATCCTTTGGTCCATGACGTCACGCTCTCAATGTGACACACCTCTCCCCCTTACTCTGCTCTTCGGATCGGTGTGTCCATCAAATACTACACTCAATCCAACCAGCTCTAGACCAAGAGCAAAAACAAACAGAAGAGGCATTTGTTTCTTCTAAGAGAGCTTGAGAATGGTATATAAATGTGGATTCTGGATAGATAATGTCTTGGTGCCAATTTCAGGCACAAGGAAGCACACACACACACACACACACACATAAATACACAAGCATATATTCTGCTTCCAAAAGCTTGAGCCTTATAATAGGACCCAGGCCCTCCCTGCCCCAATTCTTAGCTCTTATTCATTGGCCCCCAAACATCCCTTTCTATTAACCGGATAGCAGGGCTTCCTGACCTTGACCTTCCTTTCTCTTTAGAAGCAGCTTTACATAGTCCCTCTTAGACTAGTTATGCCAACTATTCGAATAAATGACGACACAGCTGTTGTTTCTCCCAGCTCTGCTCCACCTGTGCACTCCATACAACTCCTTATTCAAGGATGACGTCACTCACTAACAAGGTCTGTCGATTCCTGTCTCAGGATGGCCTTCTCTGAGGCGAGGGCCAGCAGAGCACCGGACTCACCGTGAAATCGTCACAACTATTTAATGAATGAAAGGGCATATGGGTGTGAATTGTCCTTCCTGCCCCGCCCTCCTCCTTCTCATCTCAAGAACACCCCCCCACACACCCACACATACAGACAGAAACACACGCACACATTCCTTTAACAGAACATGATGTCCGTGAACAGTCCAAAGGAAGGTATTCTATTTCTTTCAGTAAGGATTTGTAAGCAGTACATCTTTGACAGGTGATAAAGACAGAGCTTAAAAACAAAACAAGCAAAAAACAAAGAAGGGGAGGGGATCTAAAAGTGTGGCTTTGGATGCAGGAGAGGGAGGAGAAAGAAGTAGAACGAAGATGAGCGAGGGCCGAGAAAAGCAGCTAAACGGAGGGAGGGAGAGTGGCAGGAGAAGAATCATTTGACGGATGGCTCCTGTCAGGAATGGCTCCTTGTTCAGTTGCCCTGGGAGGACGGGCTATGAGAACCCATTCCCTCAAACTTTCCATTATTTTCCTGTAAATATTACGTCTGAGGAGTCAAGACCTTCTGAGAGCACTGTCGCCCTGAAAGGATCCAGCTTGTGCAATGATACTGTCACGGACATTCGGATACCAGTGGCTGAAACACCTGAAGAGGCGCGAGTTCCTGATCTAACCCCTTCTGGGCCAACCAGGTGCAGAGCCTCTGTGGGCCCTGGTGCTGGTCTGGCTAGCCCTGTTGCCTTCCGTTTCTTGCTCCCATCCTGCAGCAACAGGACAGATGCCTTACCATGATTAGTGTGCGCTGGCTACACCCCCTGAAGCAGATAGCATTTGAACAATAGGTAGACTTTGGATGTGCCAAATGGAGGGGAGGGAAGCTATTCCATCGAGGAGAATTGTAAGACATTCGAGGCTCATGAATCCAGAGGCTTTGCCTGCCCCGCTGGCTCACTGCTGAGCCTCCACCAGTAATTGCTACCTTAATAAAGACATTTCGGGCTCCAGTGTAGGGAGGAGGGTAAAGAGATCTGAGTCTCCCTGCGTGTCTGCCTATTTGGAAAGAGACGTCCCTCTCCGTCTCTTTCTGACCCTTGTTTATCTCTTACTTCCCTTGGTCTCCGATCCGTTCTGCTGTAATTTCAGCCACTGGGGAAGAAAAAAAAAGAGTCAGATGGAGCGATATCGCTCGCAGCAAATGGCATTTACTGCTAATGTGGCGGCACATGGCCTCCTCCCTGCCTTGTGATATTTTAACTCTCTTAAGGAAGGACGTGGTTTAGCAGTGCTCTTCCCTGGGCCCAAAGGCCAGGGAAGGTCTCTCATCTGCACCATTAGCTCCAAAGCATGATTTTACCCACCTCGACATTCTGCAGAGAGC
>NW_022111310.1:23958297-23966298 GCF_000313985.2 Echinops telfairi
GCTGGAGACACAGTGTGGGAATTGTGCCCAATCTGACCCCATCACACTGGGGCAAAACACTAAGAGCATGCAACAGAGCAGCAAGGGGAGCAAAGCAATGAAGTCCCCAGAAATACCAAAAATAGACTTTGAAGACATAGTGTGGCACCCCTTCAGACTCAACTGGAAAACACTCGTAAAGGCTAACAAGCAGACCTTGAACTATTTATAGGTTTTTTTCACTTTTGTCAGTGGCTTTTGTTTTGTTGTTGTTATTAAGTTTTGGTTTTTTTTAGTTGTTATTGTTTTGTTGGTTTTGACTTCTTTTGTTGTTTTGTTTGGCTTTGCCTGGTTTTTGCACTTATTAATGTCTCGGCACGTCTATCTTTATCTAGATAAAGATATCTAGGTGGGATAAACAATTCGGAGGAGATGAAAACAACGGGACCAATGGTTCAAGGGGGATATGAGAGAAGGGGAGGTGGGAGGAAGGAAGTGGGGGTGGAGGACAAACCCAGGGACAAGGGAACAACAAGTGAACTAAAATCAATGGAGAGAAGGGCGTAGGATGCCTAGTGGGGCTTGATCATGGACTTATTCTTTTAAACACAGAATTAAAAGATTCCAACTACACAAACACAATCAATATTTCCCTATATGGCTCCACTATGACTTTGCTTATTTTGTTTGTGAATGGCTACTCCACTAGACTCCTCCTCCATGTTACATTGGGCATTCTCTATACACAACTATAACATTTCTCCAGAAACATTCATTGTATCGCCATATCTTGGTATGCAATTGCACTTAGTTTCTACCAGCTACAAAAATGGCATTCTACTCTTTTTGGCATATTCTTTTCTATTCACTCTTTCCACTAACCATTGCATGGAGGCAGTAGCTAACATTTATTCAAATACCTATTAAGTTATAATCACTTGAGAGGAATCAATACCTTCTGCTTTTAGAACCCCACATAATCCATTGTCATTTACACAAATCCACCACACAGCAGCCACACATAACAGAGTAGAACCACTGTCGTGTGTCCAAAGCTGTGATCTTTATGGTGGTTGACTGGTACAGTTTTCTCTGGCTGAATAGCTGGGTTTGAACTGCGAACCTTTTGATTAGAAGCCAAATGTGTAATTGTTTGCACTACTAGGGTTCCTAGAAAGGCTAGGGAAGTCAGAAATACTAAATAAGTTGCCCAAGGTCACATATCTGATGAATGGCAACATCAAATTCAAATACCATAGCTCAGGCCTATCTTTCTACAATAAGCCACCTACCAAAGTTCAAGTTGAAGCACAGAAAAATCATGCAGTGTATTCAAAGCCACACAGCAAATCCGTGGTGGTTTCAGGCTGAAAGCCAAATTTGCTTCCTCCTGGGCCAGAGACACTGTGACATTGGTATTTCTTTTTCTTAAGAAGCCCAGATGAGTTTTAATTGAAATCATGTATTCCTGAGCACGTTGCTTTTTGAAATACAAATACCACAGGAGAGAGTGTCACTAACACAGTTCCTCTCCAGACCAGTTCAGAAAAGTGAATTTGTTAGCCAACCTCTGGGAGCATGGATTCAGGGAACAATGAGTACGATATTCAATGTGTGAATCTCTGGGGAACCAATTTATGTCAGGGCTGGGAAAATGCCCAGAAGGTCTGCAAACAAACCAGGGAGTAACTGTGTAGTAAGAATCCCAGTCACTGATGCTAACAAGCCCATCCTCTTGCTGCCCCAGCCCCTCTTCTTTTCCAACAAGACTTTCAAACTGGTCTAAGAACAGACAGTGGAGAATAGCCGTGAAGTAAAAGCGAAAAGAGAGCGCTCCTGTGCACTGGCTGTAGATGCTCTCCGTCGTCACTGGGTCCCTGTCCTCATCTGTGGTTCACCTGCTTTGTCTCGCCAACCTCCTCCGGGTTCTCCCTGACCCAGTCACAAACCCTGCAACTGTTCTTCAGACCAGCGACTAAGCACTCTTTCTAAATTCAAGTCAGAACCTAGCCCTCTCTTGTTCAAAATCCTTCTGGTGTCCTTTGCCCTCAGGATCAATTCTAAGACTTCTGCATGACCCTTTCGACCCTGCCTCGTCTAACTCTGATTCTGTCTACACTGTTAGCAGGGCAGGGGAACGGATGAGGGGACTAAGGCATTCGTGGAGGGCACCGAGTTGAATATATCCAGAAATCAAAATAAATATTCTAACTCATCATAAACAAAAATAACTGTACAGAGGGCAAACAAGCCCATGAAGAGCACATTATGAAAAGTTTAAATAAAAAGCTTGGAGCTTAAGGCAAACAGAAAAATCAGTTAATACTGATTCTCTTTTTATTTAATCTTTGATATTTTGTTCAGAAATGATTTTTTTTGCATTTATTTTTACATGAATATTAAATATGCATTCCCACCCCACTGATACTGTCTTCAATGTGTTAGTATCAAATTGCAAAAGGGTGCATGTAAAAAGAGAGCATGTTAAAATTCATTTGGCCATAAGGGAGAGTGAGAATTTGGAGGATGAAAACTGAGCAATCCAGCCAGTCAGCTAAGTCTAGTTCTGGCCGGCCTGGAAGGGTTCATGGCAGGAAGAGACCACAGCTTGGTTCTTGTCGTCATGTCCCATCAGTTCATGTCAGTCCAATAGGAGTCATAGATGGAGATTACTGACCCTCATTGTTTATGTGAGGGCAAATGAAGTGGCCTGTGGAGGCAAAGCCCCTGGGTGAAGTGTGCCGCATGCCATTTGTTGCACATCAGCAGTGCCAGGGAAGTCACCAGTTCCAAAGGTGAAATCAAAAGGCATCGCAGGCTTTCATGGAACACAAGGCAACCTCACCCTGAAGCCCTCAGCTCCTCTCCGTGCTCTGCACCCCAGGCTCAGTGCCCTGAGTGTCACCTAGGTCTGCCCGGCACTTACCATGGGCCTGCCACAGGGCTGGCTGCGCTGCCTGGTGAGCCTTGCAGCCTTGACTTATTTCACCTGCCTCTGGCTGCAAGGGGAAGTTCAGGGCCAGAGGCTGAAGGCACAACACAAAACACTTTTACACAAGTGTTTGCAATCAAACTCGGTGCTAAATTACAACTTGCTCTGGTTCCAGGTCATACGCCTGGACTTGGAAGAAATTGACTCACTATAAAGATGCGAGGGATTGAGCTGGTGGGAATTGAGGGTTCACGAAGTTCAGGTGAGAGGACTCAAGAGATCTGTGGAGTGGCCTCTGCAGACATGCAGGTGAGAGCTGATGAAACCTGGACCGGGTTTCAGGCAGTGGGTTGGGGAGAGCACCTTTGAATGCATGTCCTTTCCATTACCTTCGCCTGTCAGGTGAGAGATGATGGCATTAGTGATCATGAAAATGGAAAGGAAAGGACAGATGCGGGAGACACTATGAAAGTAAAATTGACAAGACTTGTTCAATAAGTGCTTCTTGATTGACTGAGTAGAAATTAATGTCTAATGCCTTCTGTGAAGAGAAAAAAGCACGCGCATTATGCAACTGTTTAAAAATTGCTCCTTTATGTTCTCCCAGCTCTTTTTTAATGTCATTGAATGTCACCTCTTCTGATTGTGTGCGTGTAACCTGACATGCAATTAATCCTGCAGGTAGCAAGATGTGTAATTAAGCATATATGTGTGGTGATTCATAATTAAGCACACATTTATTGTGATGTGCACATTGGTGGATGCTTCTTGGTGTGTGTAATTATGCATATGCCAGATGACATGATATCACAACTTGTCTGTGAACAGACTAAGGTCTCAACTCCTATCTCAACCTGTTAATTGGTATTAAGCTCCCTCTTTTAGAAAAACATCTTTGATAATTGGACGCATTCCACTCTGTAGCAATGAGCTATGGAAACAGTCATACATATCACAGAAAGATATGCTTCATATATGTATAGGGAAGCTTCAAAAGATCATGGAAAAAACTCCGCGTCTTTTTATTCCAATTTACATGAGCTTCTTAAGCTTCCTCCTATGTCAAAAGAGACTGTGAATGTGCAGTAAGTACTCTTGAATGTAGAGTGCCTACAGAGAATGGGAAAGTCACGTAGGAAAAGAGCTGAAAGGAAGTTTTCAAAGGGAGACTCGAGAAGATAAAGTAAAGTATTTGAATAAAATGTACAAGGACCTGGAGTTAGAAATCCAACAGGAAGAAAATGCTTGATATCTCCCATGCTGAAAGAATTGGTAGGGGGGCAGGGGAGGGAAACGCCAGCCTCAAGTTGAAATACTGAAGAATTCCAAGGGGAAATATTGAAACAATTCAGGGAAACTTAGGGGGCATACAGAGTCACTGTACCACCAAGAATTAGTGTATGCTCAGTTATATCAGGAGAAAGCATATAGTTGAGAATAAATGGTATTGAAAACAAAGAAGTCCAAGGTTCACTGAAGCAGTGGTAAAACCCTCTTGAAGTTGCGGTATATGTGCTTTTGGGGTTTGTGTGTGTGTGTGTGTGTGTGTGTGTGTGTGTGTATTGCTGCCCTAAATGTTCACACAATGTTCTCCAGTGTAGTCCAACTAATGAGGTTCTTTGTGGTTACATCATTGTGTTTTAGGGATGTAGTGTGTGTGTGTGTGTGTGTGTATGAAAACCAGGACTGATGAACCTATGGAGTCAATAAGTGGAATAAGGTGGGGTTTTTTTTGGGGGGGAGCACAGAGGTGATGGTGAGGTGAAGGGGTGATGATGCCAAGGGGTCCATATAGAAAAAGAATGTTTGGAAACTGATATGGTAGCAGATGTACAATTCTGCTGGACATAATTGAACTATGGAATGATTTGATATAGGCATTAATCCCAAATAATATAAAACAAAACAAGGCTCTAGAAATTGATGGAATGCCAATAGAGAAGTTTCAACAAATGAATGAAATGCTGTAAACTGTTCACTCATCTATTACAAGAAATGTGGGAAAGTTATTTGGTCAATTAACTGGAAGAACTCATATCTGTGCCCATCCCCACGAAAGATGGTTCAAGAGAATGCAGAAATTACTTTTAAATATCAATATTTCACACAAATAAAATTTTGCTGATATCATTAAAATTAGTTGCAGTAATACTTTGACAGGGAGCTGCCAGAAATTCAAGCCAGAATCAGAATAGGCTGAAGAAAGGGGACTATCATTGCCATAGTCAGACAGAGCTTTCCTAAAAGCAGTAAGTTCTAGAAAGATGTTTACTTATATTTTTTTGACTATGTATAGACATTTTGCTGTTTATATAATATCAAACTATGGATAACATTGAGAAGAATAAGAATTGTAGAATCCTTAATTATGCTCATGCAGAACCTGTATGTAAAATAAAATACAGTTGTTTGAACATATAGGGACACTACAGGGCTTTAGATCATGAAATGTATGTATCAGCATTGTATTTAACTTACTGAGTATAATGAATAATCCGATTACATGGCATCAGGACTGGAGAAAGGCTCTTTAATGACATGTGAATAGAAATAACAAAAGAGGATTGAAACACTTGCGGAAGACCAGAGGCCCTACATTATGGGTTAGAACTCCATGTAAAGGAAACAAAATTCCTCTCAACTGGCCCCATAAACAACACGAAGAACACGCTAAGGTTATAACTGATTTCCTTGTACTTGGATCCACAATAAATTACCATAGAAGCAGCAGTCAACAGATCAAATGACATTACATAGAGCTAATCATCTGCAAAAGAAAAGATAAAAGTTTTAGAAGTAAAAGGTGGCTTTGAGAACTCAGTTGGTGCCCAACACAAACTGGAGTGTTTTTAATTGCCTCATATGCAAAGCCCAGGTAGTGAAAATAGAACAAGAAGATAGAAGAACTGATACCCGTGATTGTGGTGTTGGTGAAAATTACTGAATATGCCATGATGACCAGAAGAGTGGAACATCTGTCTTGCAAGAAATAGAGTCACTCCTTCAAAAAGAGGATGTCAAGACTTCAGTTTACTTTCTTTAGTCATGTTATCAGGAGCAACCAGTCCCTGGAGAAGGACATCATAGTTAGTAAAGTGGAAGGTCAGTTAAAATGGCAAATGCCACTCAATGCCATGATTCAACATGGTGGTTGCAGCAACGAGCTTAAACTTGGCAATGATTGTGAGGATGGGTAGCACCAGGCAATGTTCTATTCTGTTGTACACAAAGACGCTATGAGTCAGAATTGACATCACCCAACAACAGCTAGAAACTATTCATCAAAAATTGAAGAAAGGAATATTTCTTCAAGAAAGCAGCAATATCGAGCAATGCCCTGTGTACAAGATAATGTTCTCAAGATAAATACCCTTCAGATTCAAGATGATGGTGTAGGATAGACCCTCATGGTAAAGAACGCAGTCTGAGGTGGTCAAAGAGATAACCTGCCATGTTCAGTGACCTACAGATATGCCAATGAAGCCCAACTTGTCTTCCTACAATAGATATTGGGGACAGAGTGACCTCTGTTCAGGTCCTCCTCACCTCTCCCCCCCAGCCCCACTATCCACCCATGATTGGGACAATTAACTGATCCCAGTAAGCCTCAGTTTTCTTACTTGTAAACTAATAGCAATCTTATTTTGTTTTAAAATGTTGTGAAGCTCACATAAGAGAGCATCAAAAAGTTTAGCATGGACTGGGACACACACTCATGAGCTATGTAGGCTTTACATGCATGGCCTTATTCAACCTTCATAATTGCATAAAGTAGACGCTGAGGTTCAGAAAGGCTACCAGTGCCATGTCACAGTGTACAGGAAATGAAGCAGGTATTTAAACACAGTTTTATTTTACTCAAAAGCCCATGTATGCTATATAAGATTGTCATTTGTTTATGGCTCTATGCCATTATATCATTGTGAGTTGCTTATAAAAGAGAAAGTCAAAAGAAAATGCTACAAAATCATAGAAACCTTTATTAAACAAAAAAAAAATCAAAATGTGAAGCTACTGTTTCTCAATCTATCCTCTATTTAGGTCTATACATTTCTGAAGGTAGTGTTTCCCTTTAACCCTCTCCAAAGAATTCTATCCTTTGATTTACATCACATCAAAATGACAGTTTGGGCATCCTCAAGAGACTCAAATTTCATTCCTTTTCAATATTCTTTGAGTTTAGGGAATGAAAGAAGTCTAAAGGGATACAATCAAGGCTGTCGTGCAGATGGAGTAAGATTTCCAAATGAAATTCTCACAAGAAAGGCCTTACTACTCTTGGAATATACACAGGTGCATGATCATGGGAGAAAAAAATCATTGGTGCAACTTCGTGGTCATTTTCTCATCAATGCAGTTTCCCATTTCTCAAAACTTTCTTCATGATAATCCACTATGATAGGTAATCCTTTGCCCTTTGAGAAAAGATATCAAGATTATTCCTTTGGAATCTTCCAAAATAGTCAATGTAACATCCCGAGCTGAACTTTCTGTTTTGAATTCAACTGGCCCAACAGATCCCCATGGAAGTCTCACAGTTTTGATTGGACCACTTGTATACAAGCACTCTGGTGAGACTAAAACCAGGGCGCTATTCAGAGACTTGTGCTCAGCCTTCTGCTGAGCACTGTGAGATATTTAGACATATTTTGTTTGGAACAAACCCATGCACGTATGAACAAGAACCTAGTAGCAATACCTTTTGAATTACATGCCTGCTTTTTAATTCACATATTTGTACATATATGAAGTCTATGTAGTTAAAAAATCTTGAGTCACACACTGTACTAAGCCTTTTTGTGCTATATTTTTCATAATTGTATTGAGATATAATTCACATATGATACAACTCAATTGTTCAATCCTATTAAGAATAGTTGTGCTAGTATCACCACAATCAATTTCAGAACATTTCTTCTTTTTTGTATTCAAGGTTGTTGGCCCCCTATTTCCCCTCCACCCTCCCCTCACTTAGATGGTTGCTTGTTTTACGATGTCTTGAAGACCCCCGGCACTATTGTGCTAGCTCGGCACCATCTGATTTCTTCACCACACTATGCTACAGTGCCCACACCTTCACTTTTTTTTTT
>NW_022111310.1:23968132-23969503 GCF_000313985.2 Echinops telfairi
ACAGGAAAGATTTTCCCCTAAGGCCCCAGCTTCCTGACTTCTTCAGCCCCCACCTGCCTCCCATGTCTCAGCCTTATGATTTTACTACAAAGCCGCCAGCTTCAGACAAACACTGTCTGTCTCACAGACTCGGTTATCATGTCAACAGTAAGACATGGGGCGTCAGCGTGACAAGGGGCTGTCACGAGGCTGAAATGTTTTCTGTCTGCACAGGAGAAAGGTTTGGCTGCAAGAGGGAAGGGGAGGAGCACAGGCTCCTGAGGGGGCTTGGCAGCCAATTTCATTCTCTGTGTCAGAAGTCATCTTCACTCTTATGCTAAGGATGAGGGGGTTGTCGAGCAGGTGAGGGGAAGGGAGCTGGACCATCCCATCCAGATGGTACCACCAGCACCACTGGGATAGAAGAGAACACCAGCCAATGAGAAGCAGATTGACTTCTGTAAATGGCTCCCTTCTCCATCAACTCAGATCACCAGGACTTTCCTGGTCTAGCCTTTTGAACACTAAACGTGGCATACAATTGGCAAAGCACTAACTACTGCTGATTGAACACCTAGAATTTTCCTCTCATTATTACTCACCTGCTGCCTTTATGAAACTTGTCTTCTTCTTGCTCTGCTCTTGGTTTCATAGCTCGATTTTGCCCTAGCTATAAAATGTGGCGTTGCCTGCCTGCAAACTAAGGGGTGTTTGGTTCCCACCACCCCCCTACCCCCCAGGTGCAGTTTGTTTGTTGAGAAAGGATAGCCCTGGCATGTACTTTCAAAAGAGAATCTGCTAGTCTGGCTGGCAAGGCCTGACATTCATTGGGCCTCATTTCACTAGGGTGCAAGGTCACTGCTATGAATAGTGAAATGTTTAGGAAAGGATCATTTTCCCATTATGGAGTCCCATCCTACTAGTAAATTAGCAGGCCAGCTCTCTTGTCTAATAGCATTTTTTCAGTAAATGGACTCAAAGCTGCCTTTGCAGATCTTACTCTTAAGATTCAGTGGAAAAGGGAATACATACACTTATGATTGCAAACATTAGATACGAGTACATTTTACCAAAGATGATTAGCATTTGGAAAGAATCATATGATCCAGATGCCTAAGTCATAAGTCTGTTGTTTCTTCCTCTATGTTTCCATTTTTATTGTAGACATAATTTCTTCTGGAAAGAGTCCTAGAAAGATCAGAGATGAGACACCAAGAAAACCTTACTCCAGACCTTTCATAGGTGCTGCATCCTAGATTTCGAGCCCTGGGAAATACTTGGCTGGTAGCTGAGCAATTCAGATAGAAACACATTACTTGTATCTTAATCAAGAAGTTATTTCATTTGAATTGGCATCTTAGTTAGGTGTGCTTGCAGATAACTAGATTATCA
>NW_022111310.1:23970773-23972721 GCF_000313985.2 Echinops telfairi
GGGTTTGAGGATAAGTATAATGAGAAGGAAGCACTTCTCAGGTATATTGGTGCAGATAGAAGACCTACATGTCTTCTATGGCAGTTACATAATGTCCTGTCAACTTGAGTGCAGGGGTGGAGTCTAGCCTGTCAATCAGGTCATAACCAGTAATGGCTCTGTGTGGGCATGGTGTTCTCCTGGGGATGCTGGAAATTCCAGCTATGCTGATGGCAGCCAGAGCCCTGGGCTGGAGGAGCCACATGGAGACCCATGTCAGCACTGAGAAGCTTCTGGATCCACTAGACTTTCCATCCACTAGCCTGTGATTTTCTGGCATTTGGCACCATTGCATGTGTTGCGTGGGCCTGAAGAGGAATTTATAAACTGGCATCACACACATTGGCTAATATCAGACTTATGGACTTGATCTGGACTTAAAATACAATGTTTTCTTAAAATACAATTAAGGTATTCTTTGATATAAAACTCTCTATTACATACATGAGTGTCAATAAATTTGTTTCTCTAGTTGACCCAGACTAATGCAGAAGCCGTAAGTTCTAGATATTCAGGAAGTGAAAAGAGAAAGGTTCTGAGCTCCAGGAATCATATTTATATCAATGCCCCCTGCCCTGCCCCCTTCTTACATTCTTTTCTTAGAGTGCAGAAGTTATATATGTACTTCTCATTGTTCACAACAGAGCATCTATATTGCTTCAGGATCTAGAGGAGAAAACTAAAATGGGGTATGCAATGAAAATAACAATTTAATAAGTACACATTAATAAAGTGCATATCACATTTTTGTCTTATTTAATCCTTATAACAGTTCTATGGATTTTACATTTTTGTTAATATTCCTATTTTACAGATAAGTGAATTGAGATTAAGGATATAAATGGAAATTATGCTGACTTGCTGAGCACTTCCTAGATGTCAGGAGCTTTCATAAAATTCACACCAAATGCACTGCCATCGAGTCAATTCCTACTTATATTTTAGGACAGAGTAGAACTGTTCCATAGGGCTTCCAACCCTGGAAATCTTTATAGAAAAACAGGCACATCTTTCTGCCATGGTTTGGCTAGTGAATGTCAACCACTGACCTTTTTGTTAACAGTCAAGAGCTTAACCACTGCACCACCAGGGCTGCTCTGCACTTTCATATACTCCTTCATTTGATCCTCACTATACCCGGAAACACTCTGAAATGTTGTTATTAACATCTCCTTTCACAAAGATGAGGTCCAGTGACTTACCCCAAATCATTAAGGTAAGTATTGAGTGGAATTGTTTAACAACTTTCTGTTTTCCTTGGAAAACTGAACTCTTATCTATTAATTTCAAAAATGCAAACTGTAGGTGCAATGCTCCCTTAAGAATGTTTTCTTCCCAGAAGAGGAAGGAGGGAATTTTCCAGTTGAGGATCCAGGAGAAGTACATAAAAAGAAACTGTCTTTTAAAAGCCAAGTTCAGTGAAGTAAGACCAGGAGATGAAACCTTTCCAAGTGCACCAGTGCATGCATGTATGAACGTGTACACATACATAGGTATATGTACACATGCATTGTTACTAAGGCTATGTATCCTTTACTAGTGGTTGAATTTCTTTGATAAATGTGTGTAGAGTGAGTATGGGTTGGCAGACACACAGACTCATAGATATGCAGACTGACATTGAGGGTGGTGCGGATAAAGCTATCGCAACTACTCTGATGGTTGACTTTAATAAAAACAGCTCTCTTGGAATAATGCAGTGCCTGAGAGATGGGGTGTAATATGGTTAAATGCTTTTACAGTTCCCCATTAAAGTAAGTGGATGGAAATTCATAAAATATTGATAGCATTTGAAATGTGTTCATTCACAGCTCTGCCCAGAATCTCAAGTGGTGGCAGAGTGGCTGGTCCAGGCAAAGAGAGCATGCCCAAGCCTGCCCAGCCCCACAAAGCCCACAAATCTGGGGTG
>NW_022111310.1:23972821-23974286 GCF_000313985.2 Echinops telfairi
ACTAGATATCTGAGATTCAATATAACCATGACATAGTTTCCTACCCATATATCTTGTTTTCATTTGGGCAAGAGGATAAGTAGAGAGATTCCAGTATACTATAAACACAGTAGTCCAGTGGTAGAAAGTTCACCTTCCATTCAGGTGACCTGGGTGCTATTCCTGACCAATGTACCCATGTGCAGCCACCACCCATTTGTCAGTGGTGCTGAGCAGGACTCAGGGCAATTTCCAGATGAAGAGGGATTGATTTGCAACCAAAGGATCAGGCAGCATTTCATTTGACTATGTGAGTGGTTGTCATGAGTCAGAGACCAACATCATTGGCAGGTAACAACAGCAACAAACGACAAACACACACACAATTGCTTTTTTAATGATTCGTGAAGGAAAAGGTAGGGACAAGTAGAGGAAGCAAACATAATGAGAGGTATCATCAGAAAAGGCAAGGAGTTGAGATGGAAAATGTCCTGCATGAGGGGAGCGTGGACCTAGTTTCTGCTGTAGTAAGTGGTGGCGAGCAGAGACTATGGAGAGAATGGAGCGCAGAAGTAATGAGTTCAAGCTCCAAATCTAGACCTCCAAGTTCAAACCTTAGCTCTGCTGCTTGCTAGCTGATGACCTTGTCTGCTTTACTGACCTTTTCTGAGCTTTGGTGTCTTTATTTGGACAATCAGATGTAATAGCAGGACCTAACACATAAAGTTTCTTATGGTATGTAAGCGACTTATTGCATAAAATTTGTTAGAACCATATCTAGCTCAGAGTTCAGGATGAATGTATGTTGGCCATACTCAATGGGCAAAGAAGAAAGGGGTGGTGAAAAGTCAATGAGACATGAGATTGATACAACCAAATCCTGAGCGTCTTTGTTAGTTCTGCTAAGCAATGACACTTTACCACTGCCCATAAGCATCTTGTCATCCAGAAGGGAACAACTGGCTGTAATGAAATGAGAAAAATACTGTGGTGTGGTGAGGGAGTGGCAAGGGGTGGAGAGGCTCAGAGAAAGGCTCCAAATCCAATCTTCGGTGATTGAGGTTGCTTTCTCAGAGATGATGAGGCTGGGTGGGGCCAAGTTCTGATGGAGCTGTGGGGTTTGAGGATAAGTATAATGAGAAGGAAGCACTTCTCAGGTATATTGGTGCAGATAGAAGACCTACATGTCTTCTATGGCAGTTACATAATGTCCTGTCAACTTGAGTGCAGGGGTGGAGTCTAGCCTGTCAATCAGGTCATAACCAGTAATGGCTCTGTGTGGGCATGGTGTTCTCCTGGGGATGCTGGAAATTCCAGCTATGCTGATGGCAGCCAGAGCCCTGGGCTGGAGGAGCCACATGGAGACCCATGTCAGCACTGAGAAGCTTCTGGATCCACTAGACTTTCCATCCACTAGCCTGTGATTTTCTGGCATTTGGCACCATTGCATGTGTTGCGTGGGCCTGAAGAGGAATTTATAAACTGG
>NW_022111310.1:23975200-23976779 GCF_000313985.2 Echinops telfairi
CAACTTTCTGTTTTCCTTGGAAAACTGAACTCTTATCTATTAATTTCAAAAATGCAAACTGTAGGTGCAATGCTCCCTTAAGAATGTTTTCTTCCCAGAAGAGGAAGGAGGGAATTTTCCAGTTGAGGATCCAGGAGAAGTACATAAAAAGAAACTGTCTTTTAAAAGCCAAGTTCAGTGAAGTAAGACCAGGAGATGAAACCTTTCCAAGTGCACCAGTGCATGCATGTATGAACGTGTACACATACATAGGTATATGTACACATGCATTGTTACTAAGGCTATGTATCCTTTACTAGTGGTTGAATTTCTTTGATAAATGTGTGTAGAGTGAGTATGGGTTGGCAGACACACAGACTCATAGATATGCAGACTGACATTGAGGGTGGTGCGGATAAAGCTATCGCAACTACTCTGATGGTTGACTTTAATAAAAACAGCTCTCTTGGAATAATGCAGTGCCTGAGAGATGGGGTGTAATATGGTTAAATGCTTTTACAGTTCCCCATTAAAGTAAGTGGATGGAAATTCATAAAATATTGATAGCATTTGAAATGTGTTCATTCACAGCTCTGCCCAGAATCTCAAGTGGTGGCAGAGTGGCTGGTCCAGGCAAAGAGAGCATGCCCAAGCCTGCCCAGCCCCACAAAGCCCACAAATCTGGGGTGAAATCTAGTCAGCTGAGCCTGTGACGGGGAGCCTTGTAGGGAGGCAAGACAACATGGACGGAGGTGGAGGATACACCCTTTTCAGTTGGTATACCTGGCAAAGAAGACATAGCTTTTTAAAAAGGTATGCCCACCATGCCAATGGAAAAGCATTTATGTCATGTTATAAAGTCAACCTTGCAAAGTCAACAGGTCTACCAACAGACCCATTGTCTGTGCGGTGCTCTGCTAAAGCCATGTGATGCGAATGAGAATTTGACATCACTGTCCAGACTCTGGCCATGGTTGACGGCTCCAGGAGTGAGTGAGCAGCTGGTCCAAGGAGCTCAATTAGAAACTTCTTGTGGAGATTCTTAAATTGTGTATCCGGTGGTCAGAAAAAGGCCCTGACAGGAGTGCAAGAGTTAAAGGTGATAGAGATAAATACTCTCATGAACAAAGTCACACAATAATGATGATCTATGATGCATGGATAGACTCACAGGATGTACAGGTGTGGGAATATACCCTAAAATATAGAGAGAGTTGACAATAGATATTTGTACATGGTTATATAGCCATGCATTTGAATTATGGTGCTGGTGAAGAATATTGAAAGTACAGTGGGCTGCTAAAACAACAAACAAATACCAGGAGATACCCCTGAAAAACAGGAATTTTCTGGTTTTTTTTCAAAACTACATATTTAATTTTTTTTTACAAAGCAACCTTATCACCTTCAGAGTACTCTCCATTACAATTATACATTTGTCAAGTCTATGATTCCATTCTTTTTTTGGGGGGGGGATATTTTTTTAATTGCTTTATTAGGGGCTCATACAACTCTTATTACAATCCATACTTACATCAATTGTGTAAAGCACATTGGTACATTCATTGCCCTCATCATTCTCAAAACATTTGCTCTCCAC
>NW_022111310.1:23977896-23979350 GCF_000313985.2 Echinops telfairi
CATCTGTTTGGATGGCTGACAGCATCTCCCTAACCTTTTTCTTCACCTCTATTATGTCATCAAATGGCTATCCTTTCATATCTCTCTTTATTCATGGACACAAACAAACAAAAAATTGTAGGGAACCAGGTCAGCTGAGTAAGGTGCATGGGGCAAGAGAGGCATGCTGGGTTTATGCCCAAAACTGGTGCATGAGATGGCTGCATGAGCAAGTACATTGTCCTGATGGCAAAACCAATCCCCTATCTGCCACAAATCAGGCCTGTTTGTGTCACACACTGCTACACAACCTTTTTCAGACCTCTAAAGAGAAAGCTTGATTAACAGTCTGGCCCAGTGGAATGAACTCCAAATGCACTTCCCCCCTCACATCAGAAAAGCAAATGAGTATCTTCCTGATCTTTTGATTTAACTTGAGAAACATTTTTGGGGCAAGTTGATGATGGCGTCTTCCACTGGCTTGACTGATGTTTGCTTTCAGGGATTGTAAGAATATCACCATGTCTTGTCCCCAGTAATGACCTTGGGGGAAAAAGTCTGGATCACTTTGCAGCTGTTCTTTCAAAGCAAAGCATGTTCCCACTGGGTGCACCTTTTCCTGGTCAGTCAGAAGTCTAGGCACAAATACCACAGTGCCCTTCTCATTCCCAAATCTTCCATTAAAATTCACTGAACCAAGCTCCAAGATAGTCCAGATAATTTCCCCATCTTTTCAATGGTCTGTTGTCGCTCTATGAGCACAGGTGCACAAAATTAGTGGACATTTTCATCCATTTGGGAAGTTGACAGACATCCAGATGAGGTTTGTCATCAATCAACATTTTACCTTTTTTGAAATGAGAAAACCACTCGTACACTTGAGTGTTTCCCATAGAGCGGTCCGTGTAAGCCGTGTTCAATATCACAACAGCTTCTGTGGTATTTTTAATGAGCAGGAAACAAAATTTCACAGCTGCATGCTGTTATCTTAAATTGGCCATCACAAAAAATGAAGTTTGAGAGAAACTGCTTTTGCGAAAAAAATCCATTGTGACCAGAGAGAACCTTCCCAGGTGATGCCACTGAGTGCACTAACTCAGTGTTGCTTTATGTTTGTCCAGCAGGAAAAACTCATGCTAAGAAAGCTTTGCTGGCAGAGCTTTTCTCCATTTTTATTTTGGGGGGTGGTACCCCCTTGAAGAAGTACAGCCAGAATGCTCCTTAGAAACAAGCATAGAGAGGCTTCATCTCACAAACTTTGGACGTGTTATCAGGAGAGACCAGTACCTGGAAGAGAAAGTCATACCTGGTAAAGCAGAGGGGCAACCCAAAAAGAGTAAGCCCCTCAATAAGATTGCCACAGTGGCTTCAGAAGTGGGTTAAACTATAATCACCATTTTGAGGATGATTCAGGTCCCAGTAATGTTACCCTCTGTTATACCGAGAGAGGCTATGATTCAGAACTGACACCTAGA
>NW_022111310.1:23980577-23982392 GCF_000313985.2 Echinops telfairi
TTTTCATGGATTGTTTTTCCTCGTTTAAAGAGTTTTTCAAAATCCTTCGATTAATTTTATAATTGAATCATCCAAATAACCCTATAAGGTAGCTGTTACACTCATACCCACTTCACAGACGAGGAAACAGATGCTAAAAGGTAGCATGGCTTCTCAAGTCCATGTATTTAGTGAAAGGCAGAGAGAGTCAAGTAAGGATCAAGTTGGTGGAATCCCGATGCTCTTAACGCTATGTATGTCTAGTTTCTCCCCCAACACTAGATATGCTAGACTGGCCATTCCAGAATCACGTTAATGATATCTCCTGCACTGTCCCTGTCCCAGCTCATACCCTCAACTCCTCGCACCTGGGCTGGAACCTTCTATCCAGTATCTTAGATCCCAGTTTGGGGCAAAGAAAATTTGTTCTCCACTTTGTAAGTTTCCATCTTTTCTCTCTGTTTTTGTCAAATGCTTTCAAGATGTTACTCATTTTTGGAGTATTTTCAGTGAAAATACATTTTAATCAGACTCAGCTCAAATTTCTTTGTAAGACATTATATTTTTTAGTCTTCCAATACTAATTCCTAAAAAAGTCTCCGCCATAGTCCCTATACAGCCCAGGTGGAGGGTGGATGTAGTCAATCCTATGCTAATGCTTGCTTTCATCCTTTTTCTGGAAAAGCTGATATTTCTACAAGGTCACGTAACTTCGAAAAGGTAGGTATAGAACGGGAAAACTCAGGGATCTTGATTCTCAGTATGACTCACTAGGATTGCTCATTAAACATCCCCTCCCCCTCCCCCTCCGCGGGTTCAAAAAGGACAGGCAGATTTCTCAAAGTCTGCTCTTCTCTGTGGATGAATACATGAAGGGAATCTGTTGGCATACTGTAGCTGGAAGGACAAACATTCTATTCCTACTTTTTAATTTGAGAGAGCATACTTCATCAGGTAATTAGGTTATTTAAGGTTTTGAGGTGATATGACATCAGATTTCTGAGCTCTCATACACAGAAAAGGAAATTCAGGAGTCTGTAACAATTTCCAGAAGCACAGGCACTTGTGGAATGTCCTAGGAAGGACCAAAAGATCTCCAGGGCTACAGGGAACACTCACTGTGTCTCCACCCCACCCCCAACATGGGCCAGAGATGAGTGGCCTCAATAGGTCCCCCACTACACTAAGCCAAAATCGACTTCCCTGAAGCTCCAAATATTGGTCTCACCATATTCTGCTTCAGAGACATACTAGACCAGTTGTTGTTGCTGTTGTTGTTGTTGTTGTTTGTGATTGGTGGTCATTAAAGCGAAGTAATTGTGCTGACATATAAAATTAGAAGCAGGATATTTTCTGGGGGAACTGTGGCCTCCCAGAGGTAGACCAGGGTCTGAAGGTAAAGCTTTACTAATGGCTTCAGTGCCCTAGAAGTCTCTGGATGGTGCAAATGGCTATCATAGTCAGCTACTAACCAAAAGGTTGGAGGCTCAAGCCCACCTAGAGGCAAGTCAGAATCAAAAACCCTACAGAACACAATTCTACTGTGACGGATGTGCCACCATTCAAAATCAGCTCCATGGCAACTGGTTTACTAGTAAATTTCTTCTGGATAAGACTAACTGAAATTTACGTAAGGAATTAGGATTTCAGTCAGAATCTTGATATATGCACCCACAGGATTTAGCCCCATCTGGTTTGCTGCAATCAGGTAGTTGCTATCTGATGTGATAATCAGGCCCCCAGCTCACATCACCCTGGAGATAATTTTTCAATCGAATTTGAGTGTAATTAACTTCTATTTCATCCTGGAGAGTCCTATAGCAGGAGATTTGCTTG
>NW_022111310.1:23985252-23986152 GCF_000313985.2 Echinops telfairi
TTCTCCTCAAGGTTATCTCACAGGAATTGAGCCTTGCCAGCTGAAGCAGGGAACTGGCTGAGGCAGCTGCACCCTAGTCTGACCATCAGAGAGCAAGAGACCCAAGAACTAGAAAGGCGAGGCTCACCGAGTCACTTATCTCTCCATCCTTCAATTAACCTTACATGTGTTTATTGGCCAGGTTAGCACAATAAACCTAAACTATCTCAGATGCCAATCTCAAAAGATTACATATTGTATGATTTTATTATATGAAGTGCAGAGTGAGCCAAAGTGAGTTTGATCATTTGGTTTATTCACTATGCAAAGGCATTCAACTCTGTGGACCATAACAAAGGGTAGCCTTGAGAGTAATAGGAATTCCAAAACACTTGATCATGCTCATGTGGAACCTGCACACGGATCAAAAGGCAGTTGTAGGAAGAGAACAAGGGAATATTGCCTGGTTTAAAATCAGGAAAGGTGTGCTGAAAGAGAGGCGATTTGAAGCGCTTACTAATGAAGATCAGGATTTCAGCCTTCAATATGGACTACAATTTAATATCAAAAAAACTAAAATCTTCCTGACTGGACAAATAGGTAACATCATGATAAACAGAGAAAAGACTGAAGCTGTCAAAGATTTCACCTTGCCCAATCGGTGCTCACAGAAGCAATAATTAAGCGACCGAAGGATGCATTGCATTGGATAAATCTGGTGCACAAGACCTACTTGGTTGTTACTTTGAGAGCTATGGTGTGCCCAAAATAAGATGTGGCATTTTCACCTCGTATGCCTATGAAAGCCAGATACCGAATAAAGAAGAGAGACCAAAGAAGAATGAGTGCATTTGAATTATGATCCTTGCAAAGATGATGGAAATGTCCATGGTCTGCCATAAAAACCAACAAGGAGGAGAC
>NW_022111310.1:23986649-24004402 GCF_000313985.2 Echinops telfairi
TTAGAGGCAAGGATGGTGAGATTTCAGCTTATGTTCGTTGGTCAGGTTATTAGGAGAGATCAGTTCCTAGCAAAGGGCATCACACTTGGTAAAGTGGAGGAGCCTCAAAAAAGAGAAAGACCTCCAGCAAGAAGGATCGACACAGTGGCTGCAACAATGGGTGCAAAACATGAGAATAACTGTCAGGATGCCACAGGACTGGACAGTGTTTTGTTCGTTTGTATCTATTGTTGTAACAGCACCTGACAACCTCGTCTATTGATATGATTCCTTTCTTCTTTGGCCTCTGATTTATCCTATTTTTAATATTATATTTAGAATATACCATTTAATGTAAATGGTCTTGGATGATATGGTCTCTTTGTTATCTCTCATTTTCATTTGGGGGATGAGGAATCAGGATACTTAAGAAAGCTTGTATTTTTATTCTCTTTTCCTCTTATACAGTCATATCTTTATATAAATCTACAGTCTCTTTGGCAATTGACTCTTACTCTACTAGTTGAAATAAACTTTTCTTAACCTCCTACTTCAGACTAACTTGAAATAAATATTCTTTTATTTTCAACTAATAATAACTATGAGCTTAATCCACTTCTCATGGTCTCTAACCATTGCTTTCCTTTTATAAAGTAGACATTTTATATCTTAAATTTTAGTCTATAGCTCGTCTAGCCTATACTTTCTCCCCCATAGCAATAAATTACACGTAGTTTGGCAGATAGATCTCTATTTAAAGCTCACCATCAGGTCATATGTCAATGTCTCTCCAGTCATTTTTATTCTGTGATAGTTTACTCGGGAAAGACTCACGGGAACAATATTTCCTGAGTTCTTGCTTGTTGAGTGCAGGTTGTCTGCAGCCTTTATATTTAAAAGTAAGTTTGACTGGATTTGTAATATATGGTTCCTATTCTCCTTCCTTGAGTGTGTTTAATATGTCATTCCATTGTCTCCTGACATAAAGTGTTGCTGTCAAAATGTCTGATGACAATCAGATTTTATTCTTTTACAAGACTTTGTCTCTTTCGCTGGGAATCACAAAGTATCTTTTAGAATGGTTCTGGGTTGGCTATTCAGAATCATCTCCCAGCTCACCAGTACAAGGTACATAGTGTTCCCTTCCAGTGTGTACTTTTAATTTCTTTTTTAAAAATAGAAAATTAATTTTGAGCAATTGCATTTATTTTAAGTTCTGCTGTATTGTTTTGGTTTCTACTCTGTGGATGATTATTATATGAGTTTCTTGCTCTTTTCTTATCTTTTATTTCTGTAGTTTTCTTCAAAACTTTCTCATCTCTTATCTCATTTACTTTTTTCTTTAATTTCACAACTTTTCACCTACCCAATTTCTTCCTTAAATTGTCTTTATTTTATTTCTTTTTTTTGAGTTTTATATTTTAATTGCTTATGCTTTAGCACCAATTTATGGAACTCATTTTTTTCATAGTTATCTTAATTTCTCCCTTTTAATTTAAAAATTTTAGACTACAGTTTTCTTCTGTTTTTTTAATATGTTTTTATGGAGTTTTAACCATAACACTGTTGTTAAACAAAGCACTATTGTTTTCCTTATTAATAACTTTGTATAGGATTCAAATTTGATCCTCTTCTGTTCTCATGTTAAATTAGTTTTCCTGAACCTTTAAGAGGAACATATGACTCAGGAAGATTTTTAAGTTTCATGGCTCCGAAGTATTCTCTTCTATTGTTTCCCAATAAGTTGTCCTTCCCGACATCTTCTCAATACTTTCGCAATTGTATTAGGGGTTTTTTCTCTCTCTTGCTCCTAATTTCTGTCCAGATTAATTCAGAGCTTGATTTTAGCAGTTTCTTGTCTGCATGGCATTTCGTCCTAGAACGAAGAGTCAGCTCTTCTCCAGAGCTGTGAGACTCGGGTGACTCCAGCCCCCTCTGTCCTTACTTGTGACCCCATCACTGTATTTCATATAGGAGTGTGCAGAACCCTTCCCGATAAAACTCCTATTTTCAAATTCTTGTGCTCACTTTCTGTCAGATACCTGCAGAGAACCTGACACTTCAGATAGTCTTTTGAACATCTTTGGTTTCTCCGGCACAGATTCTGGTATTTGCAGATCTTCAAGCAATAGACCTTTGTCTTTTAAAATGCTGGTTGCTGTCAAATCCAAGAGGACTCATAACAGCCCCGTGTGTGTCAGATGGGAACTGTGCTCCTAAGAGCTCATGGTGATTCATTTTGGAGGATCTTTCTTTTGAGCCCTCTTTTGGTGGACTGGGATGTCTAACCTTTAAGTGAGCTCAGCATATTAACCAGGTTCCTTGGTGGTACAAATGCTTAACATGATTAGTTGCTAACTGAAAGATTAAAGTTTTGTGCCCATCCAGAGACGTTTTGGAAGAAAATCCTGGTGTTCTACTTATCAAAACCGTTGTTAAAAACCATGGGTCAGCATAGATGCTACAGAAATTGGCTTTATCCTTACTCACTCATAAGTTGAGTTATGGAGGATACCTGATAGGTTTCGAATAGATATTTTCAATGAGATTCTGGTTTTGATACCCTAGTTATGTGTTCACAGGAGGTTTAGGAGGATGCAAAAATATTATCAATGTCATCTTCCTAGAATTTACTGTGTTGCCATTTAGCGTGATCTTTAAAAAGCCTTGCTCACAGTGACATCCGGCATCTACAACCGCGAGGCCGTCTTCCATGAATAATTACCAAATCGACGTTAAAAGTCTTTGCCTCATTTGTTACTGATTCTGTCACATAACCTCTATCAACATGCACAATTAATGTAACTTGAGGTCATTTTGGATAAATTTGTCACATTCAGACATTAACTGATTGTGTAAAATAAACTATTAAGATAATCCCCTTAAATGTGTGGATATAAGTAGACTTTCTTTTGGGGCAAAATCACGTAGTGGAAAAAATTCCATGTACATGCAGTGTAGTCACTGGAAATGAGGTTAAGAAGGTTGATCCAAAATGAGGTTGATCAAAACTGAGACACAGAGGTTTGCAAAGGCTAGTCAGTCCAAGATGAGAAACAAAAGGGTTGTGCTGGAAAACATTAGCTCTGTAGCACTCAGAGAAGTGAAAGCTGTTTGAGAATTTGGTATCAAGACATTATTGAAGGTGAGGAAGAGTTGGAAGACAGCATAAAAACAAGAATATGTTTTACCAGACAAGGTATTAGACCTACTTATCTAAGTAGACAGCATAGTAAACGTAAGAACGAAATCTATTAAGGTCCTCAAAGAAAGCACAGGAATAAAGCTCAAGAACTTGTTTTGACAATGGATTCTTAGGTATGACAGCAAGATCATGAGCAACAATAACAATACAGATAAACTAAACATAATAAAAATTTAAAACTTTGTGCAAAAAAAGACTTTATAAAGAAAGTGAAGAAATTGCCTATACAATTGGAGAGAGATTTGCCAACAATCGTTTCTGATAAAACTTAAATACATGAGACCAAGTCAAAAAGTAATCCTACAAAATCATAGACATCTTTATTTAACAAAAATATCAAAATGTGAAGGGGTTGTTTCCTGACACATCCATCTCTCTAACCCTTTTCAAAAGATGAAGACCCACTTTGATTTACACCAAGTCCAAGCAGCAGTTTGGGCACCCTTGAAGGACTCAAACCCTATTCCTTTTAAATATTCCTGGAATCTGGAGAACAAAAAGAAGTCTAAGAGGCAAGATCAAAGTTTTAGAATAGATGAGAGAAGGTTATTTCTAAGGAATATCCCTTACTTCTCTCTCTGCTGACTAATGCATTTTTGTTGTTTGTTTCTTAAAACATCTTTAGAAGGCTCTGTGGTTGTCCTCTGTTCTTTGAAAAAATCTAACAATATTACCACTTTGGACTCCAAAGACACAGGCATCGCCACCCAAGCCGACCTCTCTACCCTGAACTTAACGGGCCCAGCACATCCACTGGGAAACCGCCATTTGGATTGGGCCTTTTTGATGGCCCTCAACCAGAATAAGATAAATGTATTCCTGAGAGAACTTGTCCGCAGCCATACACTGATTATAGAGCCACATTTAAGCATGTTTTATCTGGAATAAAGACATATGTGTATGAAGTGGACCCAAGTAACAGTACTTAAGATGTACCCTCATATGTGCTAATGATGATCAGGTAGCATTGGTCAAGCAGTTCAATGCTACCAGCTAGGACCTGATCAAAAGAAGAGGGTGTCTGGTCCTATAGAGTTTTACAAAGCCTCAGGAACCCTATATAGGGCTCTGGTCAGAATCACGTCAATGGTGAAGGGTATAAATTAATAATAAAAAAACAAACAACTCAAACAAAAAGTGGCCAAAGGTCTTAAGTAGATATTATAACAAAGAAGATATTCAAATGGCTAGCAAACACATACAAAGTTCCCAATGCCTTTAGGAACTTGTGGCAAATCAAAGCCACAATGAGATAGCACTTCACACTCACTGGGAAGGCTCTTCTCAAAAAACTAGAAAATGAAAAATGACAAGGATGGGGAGAAAGTGGACTCCTCGGGGGAAACAGCTTGGTGAGTTCCCAAAAGTTTAACTTACTCCATGACTCAGGCACTTCATTCCTTGGTATATACCCCAAAGGTTTGAAAGCTAGGACTAAAACACATACTTATGCACCAATATTAAGTGCAGCATTATTCGCAATAGTCAAAAGTTGGAAATAATTCCTTGTCTATCAACTGATAATTGGATTAAAATATATGGTATAGTCATAAAATGGAATATTATTCAGCCATGCAGAGAACTAAAATTCTGATACAGGCTAAACACGGATGAACATTGAAAGCATTATACTGAGTGAAATAAGGCACAGAAAAGGACAAATACTGTACAATCGCCCTGATATAAATCGCCCTACTAAAATAGGACCCTTAATGGTTACTAGTTGAGACGCTAACTGCATCAGTAGTTTGAAACCACCAGGTTATTCAAGGGGGAACGATGGAGCTTTCTACTCCTATAAATAATCAGACTCTTGGAAACTCACAGGAGCAATTCTACCCTGTCTTATAGGATTGCTATGAATTGGAATAGACCCAATAGCAGTGTTTTGGTTTGTTTTTTTTAAGTGGGAAAATAAATAAGAACAAAATTTTATTATTTGTTACCAAGGGTGAGTGGAAGAAAGAGAAATGAAGTGGGTAAAGAGAGGGGGATGGGCGAGGGGCACAGATAGAGAAAGAGAGATTGAAGTGTCCACATTTGTACAAATGGAGATAAAGGATTAAGGGTTAGATTCAAGTCTATCTACGTCTCTGACCACTACAGTAAGGCATAATATAGAATACTGTAAGTCAAAACTTACGTGAGACATGGCCAAGATCAAGGAAGGAAGATCAACATGTGTTAAGACACATTCGACAATGTCTGTAATTACATCCTCCTAGCAATCCATTATTATCCTCTGCGTTCAGATGAATGAAACGAGGCTCCAAGAAATTAGACAATCTACTCCACATTACACAACTAATAAAATCTCTCTGGCTTTTAAATGCATACTATGTCCACTCTCCAACCAGGTGATTCCAGACCCCTCCCCTATTCACTCAAAGTTCAACATGTCAATAAGGGGACCAGGTGGGGAGTGAGGAAGAAGTGAATTTTGATACTAACTTGAGTTAGTGCAGGCTCCTCCATAACCAGTGTTCTACCAGGCTTCTCTTCTCAAAAGAGTCCATAAATCTCAGACTAGCCACACTGGCTCAGCCTAACCTTCCAGAGAGTTGGAAGAGGCAGCAATGGGCCACACACTTTCTCTCTGGCCAGCCTCTGCAGCCTAATCCTCTTCTGCCCTTCTCCTGCTGGGATGGAGGCCCTCCCTTCTCCCCCGCCAGCCCCACCGCCGCTGAGGATAGCAGCACAGCTGGAAAAATAGATAGGTCTTTCTAACCCTCTCATGCGTGTGCCGTGGGGCCAGGTAGCTCTATAAATATGGTAATGGCTTCACAAGCATGCCCAGACTGGAAATGAGGCTGAGAGGCTGGAGAGAGGCTGTTCCCACTGATAACCACTGTGGCAGTCTTGCTGGAGGAGACTGCATCTGAGCTTCAGGTTCAAATTAACTCTCCCCTCTCTTGAGTAGATACCTTCTACCCCTCCTTCCTCCCACCCATTAATCGCCTGTACCCACCTGTTCCCTGATTACATTGATGACATCCACAGAGGGAAGAGGCAGGCAGGAGCTCATGTTTACTCTATTACCAGGAGGCCCAGACTTATGATAAAAAACATACACCAGCAACAACACAGCTACATTGATGTGTACAATGGGGAGCCAGCTTGACACGTCCCTGCTGAGGCTCGACTGAGAAAAACGACAGTGACAATCAAAAGCCAAACTCATTCTCTGCCTAAACAGCCGCCAGCTCAAAGAAGCTTCCGCTGTAACTTGCTTTTCCCCCAGCCCCTCCTTCAGCACGGAGAATGGACGGTGCCCTGGATTCCTCTAGAATCCCCTGGAAATATAATATGTTAAGAATGAGAACTTGGAGTCTAGAACGGCTTTTGACCAAACCCTTAGCCGGGCTCTAGACCTACACCCCTTCTTTCTCCATCAGACCCAAAATATAATGCCTTATACATGGTTAGATAATGCTTTTGAAGCATTAATATATGTTCTTCCTTCTCCATTCCCACTTTGGTATAACTTGTTACCCTAAGCATTCCATCTTTGGGGTGGCAGTTAGACCTTGTGGCTTATGTTGCTTTACCATGGAGATTACCACAGAAATATAGGAGAAGGCTCTTGAATGTTAAAAGCCAAGGTCCAGAGGTCACGCAAGAAAAGGAGGGTGGAACTTACAAACAGACTTTCCTAGTCTCTTTGACCTCCTTTGAGAACTAGATCACCTCTGTGAGTTACTGATCAGCAGCTGGGTGGTCCATACGGATGCTGTCAATAGCATTTTTAAATGAGTAAACTATATCCCAAAGCAAATACTTACTTTGTAATTACAAAGTAAATGGTAAAACCATGACTCGTACAAATATAAAATGAGCTTCTTTCAATATTTTATTTAACTCATTCATAAATGAGGCAATCAGTCGGGTGTTACAAACCGATTCCAAAGAGAAAGCAAAAAGTTGACAGACATATTAAAGATACCGAAATAAATGTATTAAAATACCCAAAACTGTCTTCCTTGCAGTGAACTGTGTTGGGTGGTGATCAATTCTACTGAAGCACGACAAGAATTAGATTATGTTACTCTTCATTTTCCACAACTTAAAAGCTGTGAAATGATTCAAATAGCGCATGATGAAGACCCCTACAGAATGAGATAAGCACAGCGTGCACTGGAGGGTGCCTAGCATTCTGTAGACTCTCCCATTACAGCGTTGTCTTATTTTTGCCATTGTTTATTCTGATACAAATGTAGAAGATAGATACAAACATAAAAAAGCCGATTATCATGACATAGTCATTAACACAGCTTAAAATTTTATGTTAGTAATATATGTACTCCTTTATTAACATTAATTAACACAATGTCGTAACGATTGCTATAATTCTGGAATTATGAGCATAAGCAATTATTTGAGGATATCTGCAACAAAAATATCTGTGATTTCCATGTGTGGCAAAGCCAAGGGTACTATTGAAATCAATGCAATCTACTTTTAAATGCCTACTGGCAACTCCACTCATGCTGGAGATACAGTGGTAGCCCAGATAGACGTGGCTTCTGCCTTCATGAGTTTACAATCATCTAAGGGTGAAATAGACATTGAACTAACAATCACACTGTTAATAATAATTACCAGTAGTCATGACTTTGACCTGGGGACAGAGAAAGCTTCATAGATATAATGGTATTTTAACAAATTCTAACCTGCCCACAATGCCACTAACAATGCCTACCCCACATCACCAAAGCGCCTTCCCAATTGGAGACCCTAGGATTTATGTGGCCAACTTAGGAGATTTATTGATCTTGATGTGGAGAAATGTGTTTCCTTTTGGCTTGTATTTTAAAATCTCGATGAGCAGCTTCTCTTGAAAGTTAATAATAATGACCTATCATCATGACCTAGTGTTAAGCAGTGGCCACTTCTTCAAAAAGAGCGTGTGTTCTCAGGTTGTCTTGTCTCCCAGTGCTCTTAAGGCTTTCTCTCCTCACTCCATGTGTTTCCTGGTTGGTGTTCATGGCCTGATAAATATAGGAATAGGGCCTAAAATTTTAGCCAGAACAAGAATCCAACAAGAAGTCACTGCAAATCTACCCCGGAGCCCAGGTAAAGGGTACTGATTGTCACCGTCCTCCGGAGTTCTGACCACCTGTCTGTGATGGCAAGGGGGTGATGGGGGATAAAACCAATCCCACTGTCTTTAATTAAATCACCACTCTTCAGACATTCCTTGGTCTGAAGCTTATTACCATACCCTGTTCTCTTACCTTGCTGCTGAATTCCAATGCGGTGGATCTCAAGTCCCCTATGTGTTCCTTAATTTGCTCTCTAAATGGAAATGTTTACATTTTGATTGCCTAATATGTTTCTATCACTTCCCACCCAGTGGGATTCCAGGGTCCTGGACAGCATTTGGTAAAGTGAACCAGTCTAGACTGCAGCTCCTTAATCAAGTCAAAACGTAGGCCACGCCCAACTCGTGGAAGAACTATCCCAGGGTTCTAGATGGTGAATATTCACATTCAGTAAGACCTGGGTCTGGATTTCAGCTTCACTCCTTAATAGCTGTTTGACCATGGAGCAACTACTTTCCTTCTCTAAGTCTGATTTGTAGAACGAACATAAAGATAAAACAGGGTATCAGATAAAATACTTGGTGCAAGGCCTGCCATGTAGTTAGCACATATTCCAGTGGCTTTATTATGTTATTATACTTATCCCTGATATTACTATATTTTATTATTCTACTGTCATTGATTTGCTATAATTATAACCTATTATAATGCTCCAAATATGAGCCAACTTTTCAGTTGCATAAAATGAGGCATAACTGTATTGCAAAATTAAAGATAGAACAAAAGTAAGTCAATTTTGGAGAAATGAACACCAATCATATCATATCTGAATTCATGTCATCAGCCATACACTTTTCACTGGTTTCCTTGCATCTCTTTTCCTGTTCTGTGCTCGGCTTGCAATGTGAAAATTCGCTGTAGACTTTCTGCAGGGAGACACTGGACGTGTTTGGTACCAGTTGCAGTCACAAGGCAGACAAATATCACAGAAAGGTTCTCCAGGAGAAGCCCATGCTGTGAACAGAGCTAGGAGGAATGGCTTGAACCAATATTATAAAAAAGAAGAAGAAGAATCAAGCTGGACAGAGTAGACAAAGCAACATGGTATACAGCCACCTTCAGTTGCTGAAGATATAAAATGATAGGGCCTGTCATTACGTGGACAGATACCCTCCCTCTGAGCATTTGGTAAATCATGCTCTCACTAAGTTGATAGTGGATGAATGGATCCATTGCCTTTGGAGGAATGAAGATACAATTAAGCATGAGAACCAAATGTGCCTGGTAGAAAACAAAGCAGGTTTTCCCTCTCCACTGTCCTCCCTAGTTTCCACTTTCTCCCAGGATATTGAAATATTTCTTTGCAAAAGATGAGGTCAAGTCAGTACAGTGAAGAGTATTAAATATGGACAGACCGAAACAGATGCATGGTAGACTCACCTGTCTTACTTTGCTATGAACCGTGTAATCTCCGTAAAGGACAATGTGTTTCATGTCACTCCCCTGATCAACAAGCTTTAAGGGCTCTCAGTTCATAAAAGAACAAAATCTAAATGTCTGTATGTTGTCCTGAAATGTAGAAGATAAACGTATACGAAAATGAGACAGCCATGGACAGAATCTAGGTTTTGCATTTCTCTTAGTAGTGAAAGACACTGCCGTCCAAACAAGCAGTCCAGGAATACATCTGGATCTCATCCTCGAAGATCTCTTCTTTTCTCCCTACAGATCCATGCCATCAAATAAGAATTTAATCAGTCATCGAGAGTTATATTAATGTAAATCCTACTTAGCTCTTAAATTTGCCCATTTTCTCCTGCCCCATCACTCCTGTTCGGACCTGAATTATAGCAATATCCTCACTGCGCACTGACATCTCTCCCTCTAAGATCCATCCTTCATATGTGTCTGAA
Organism: Echinops telfairi; assembly: GCF_000313985.2. Taxonomy (NCBI): domain Eukaryota; kingdom Metazoa; phylum Chordata; class Mammalia; order Afrosoricida; family Tenrecidae; genus Echinops; species Echinops telfairi. Next base: position 23,996,789 of record NW_022111310.1, read on the forward strand.
AGTTAAAACTCAACAAAAAACCTCCAATTTTGCTGCGGTAGAGTGGCCATGAAAAAAGGTGAGAGAGGGGCTTGGTTAGAGATGAGGCAACTACTACTAATAATTGAATGATTACTACCTACTAGGAAGTAGAAAATGGAGGCGTCAAAAAATGTGACGGATGTAAATTCTTTGTTGTTCTTCGCATTGAAAGATGGAGTCTAATTGCCTTCACCTTCCATCTGGCCAGCTCCTTGATTTGTTCACCCATGAACCCACCCCCTACCCCACCCCACCCCTCCAAAACACCCAGAGAAACTCACTGTCATCAAGGGGATGCAAGTGACCTTATCCGATAGAGCAGAACTGCTTCTGGGAGTTTCTGGGACTGTAACTCTTTACATGAGTAGAAAGTGCCATGGTTTTCCCGAGGAGGGCTAGTGGTTTGGAAGTGTTCCATTCAGAACCACTAGGTTGCCCGTTCTCCTTGTTTGCCCAAGGGAATGTGCTAAAAGTGATGTGCTAGCAATTGTGAGACTAGGATATAAAAGGCCTTTCCACTTCCAGCTGAGTCTTTTCAAATGTTCTTTTAATAGTCTGAAAACCCAGAAGCCTTCGTGCTATGAGAAACTCAAGCCATGTAGATAAATCCTAGAGCAGCAGTTCTCAACCTATGGGTTGCCACCCCTTTGGGGCATCAAATGACCCTTTCACAGGGGTCGCCCGATACATAACAGTAGCAAAATGACAGTGACGAAGTAGCAACGAAAGTAATGGTATGGTTGTGGGGGTCACCACAACATGAGGAACTGTATGAAAGGGTCGTAGCATCAGGAAGGTTGTCCTAGAGAATGGGAGGCCATATGCCTAAGAAGTACTGAGGCAGCAGGCATGTGATGAAGATGCCAGCTTGGAAGTTGTTTCGTCTAGGTTCTCTGGAGAAGCAAAGCCAGAGAGAGCTTTAGATCAAGGAAACGATTCACGCCATCGTTGAGGTGTGCAATTTCCAAGTCAGCTTTCAGACTGGAGGCTTCTCTTGACGTGAGTAGCCACAGGCACTGATGAACCTCAGATAGCAGTTCAGCTAACAGGTTTCTGGATGCAGAACTGAATTTCAAGACAAGGTAGTATGGCAGACTGATGACATTCCCCAAGGTCAACAAGCCATCCTGCAGGCCACTGGCTCAAATCTAAAGACCCGTGGTCTGATGACAAGCCAGATGCAGGGTCCAGACCCAGTAAACAACAAGCAAGATTTTGCCCAGTGTCCACCTATGTTGGAAGCAGACCCCACACCCTGAGAAAAGTCCTTTCAATGAATTGGTTGTTCATAATAGATCACACTGTAGACGTGGTTACCTTATGTTAGATCTCATCACGGAGCATGGCTCTGTCTTAACTGCCAAAACCCCTGGGATTCCTGGCCTATCCGAGTTGACACCAATCTTCGACCATTACAGAGGACCAACCAGCCATAGCCACCCCTGCAGATGCCATGATGATCAGAGACGAGCTGTAGTACTTAGCTTTGTCGGAGTTTCTGAATCAAAAAATGATGAGCTAAGTAATGTGGTTATTGTAAGCCACTACGTTTTGGTATTTTTGAATACCACAATAAAAAACCAAAATAGAGGCTCAATCATTTGATCAAAGTTACATAGCAGATGCTGGAACTAAGTCCCAAACCCAGGCTGTCTGATTCCAAGGTGCGTGCTCTTCACCACAGAGGCAGAGAGTTGGTCGCTAGAATTAAGTAAGCCATATGCTTACAAAAAGCCTGTCACAAGGACCTGAATAAGGAAGGAGGAAGGGGAAGAGAGGCGCCGTTTCCAAGGCATTCGGATGGGTAATGAATACGCAGGGCAAACATTTTCCAATTTAATTTTTCTCAAAATAATGTGGGCATTATTACCTCTATTTCATCTTCTGAAAAGATAGAGAAAGAAAATAAATGGAAACTAGGTTTCAGGATAATTTTCCCAAACCTAGCACCTGGGAAGCTATAGGGAGAAATTAAGCAGCAGTTCTCAGCACTACAATCCCCAGAAAGAAAACATCAGAGTCCACAAAACCAGGCTGCACTTCAGGTAGGGTTTGAATGTGCTGAGGTTAAGAGTGATTTATTCCACTTCTACAACTGAAGACAAAAACTTTTAATTAAACGAAGGGAGAAAAAAACTGCCAGAGACCGAGCAGGGAGTCCACACCATCTGACAGTTTCAATTTTCACTTACAGCTTACTTTCCCCGATTGATATCCTTCTCGTGCCTGCTGAAGAGAACCAGGGGCTTCCATAAATCACCTTCTAAAGTCACAGGCTACTGCTGTTTTAACCCTCACATCGACAGAAACTTGACAGTCGCAATAATGACACCAGATAATATTTATTGACCACTACCTGGGTCCAAGCATCTGTAAACTCATGTAATCTCCCCAAACCCTATGGAAGAGACTATGACTACACCTAACTTAAACCTGTCTGAATTGATCTTGGAAATTAGCCTGAGTTGCTCAAAGTAATAGAGCATGTACATATCAGAACTAAGATGTAAATTTCTGTTATCTCATATCTGATAAAAACTATTATTGATTACTCCTCCTTGTTAACATAGACATAATATGCTCTTTTCTTAAGTTTGCATATATACACAATATATGCATCAGTATTACTACCCCAAATTTAAAAGGAGATTAAACAAGCAAGCAGAGATCAGAACAACCTACTATCACCAATAAAGAGAAGCATATGAATCATAGGGTCCCTGTGCTGTGCACATCCTAAATCCAGGGGAAGATTGATGCCAGGACACATGGAAATTTACAAAGGATTCCAAGCCCATGGATTTTGAAAGATGACAAGGACCTTTCTCCAGGGCCAGCAGAGAGAGAAAGCCTTTCCCTGTAGCCTCCTGTGCTGTAAGATAATGAATTTCTGTTTGTTAGAGCCACTACTTGTGGTACTTCTGTCATGGTAGCAGAGAGAACTGAAATACACACGAATCATCATATGAATGCAGAGTGACGTGGACATGGAAGGTGGTTGGAGTGCCGAGCAGAGCTCACCTCCATTAATAGGACGTGGGCGCGAAGGCTTCAGAGGGACAATATGAGGTAGTCTTCCTTTGTGTTATGGTTCTTTGATGTTGACACCAGAAATCAGCACTACCTGGCTTGAATTGACAATTTAAAAATAACAAAATAAAAATTAAATACACAAATACTAACTACCATAAATGCATAGAATGGCTCCCTGGTCTTGAGAAGGAGAATATGAGGTCTACCCGAGGGACCAAATGAACAGTCTCTTTTCTCATTCTAGCAGGCCATAGAGAAAACGTATCTCTAGATGTTTATCCACCAGGTGACACTTACTTAAAAAGATTCAGGTTCCCAGAAGGAAATGACTGAAGATTCTATCAGGCCATGAGTCGATCCCTTGGATATAAGAAGGCTCCTCTAATGGGACAGGGTCAATTTTGAAAGGGAAATTAGGCACTCATCCTCAGGGGAAGGAAGAAATGCTGAATGGGCAAAAATAGCCATTGTCAAACAAAAAAATAAAACCAAAAGAAACCCAACCACTGCCACCGCCACCACAGCAACACAAACCACCAAGTAGAAGAAACGTGCATTAGTCCAGAGAAGGAACTGCGGAAGCAATGCCAGGCAGGTTATCAGAAACAGGATGGCAATATGGAGACGAGGCAGCTAAAGGCCACATCATGAAGCTCTTCAGTGCCCGACAAAGGGAATCTAGACCTTATGCTACAGTAGCTGGAAGCTCACAGATGTTTCATCAAGTGCTGTTTCAGAGGTGAGTGGAAGGGAACCAAGCACAAGCTGGGGTTCCAGGTGGTCTTGACTTAGAATCATGCAGTAGACGATGGAGAAGGTCCTTCTCCGGAGGCAGGTGAAACGCGTGGTTCCTCTCATTCTCCTCAATGTTGACTCTGAAGATTCTGGTGCCACAATGCGGATGCCTCCAGAGTATTCCCAGCCCAGGAAGCCTGGAAGCAGACCGTGCTCCTACAGGGTTTCTCTCCTTGGTCTCCTCTTTAATTTCGTGCCCTTGACAGCTCCCCACCCTGTCTCCATTAACATATATCCTTCTTCCATCTCTTCACTAACCTGGTTTTCCAAATCAACCTTCTTTTCTAAGCTCACATAACCTTAAAAGCAACATGAATTGTTCTTTCTCTAATCTCTCTGGCCATGCATTCCTTCTCTTCTTTCAGTGGCTCTGTTCATCACATCTTTTTGACGCATACTAGGGAAAAAATTTAATGTCATAAAGTAGGGCTTATCATGAAGCTTGTCACAAAGCAAGGGAAAAAAAAGAACAGACCACCCTATGACATACACACCCAATCATCCTTCCCTTTTCATCCCGATGAGTGTCTGATTGAGAGCACATCGAGATGCAGAGCCCAAAGCCTGCAGCGTGTGTAGAGGTCAAATATATTCAGAGATCGTAAAATTATTGGAAACGTTTTGACCAAATCAGAGAACTGAAAAGGGCCTTAGCATTTAGAAAAAGTGTCATTCATTTTATAAGCGAGGACAGCACTGTATGAAAAGATTCAAAGGTTGATCCTAGGTTTCTCCATGAGCCCATTGCTGAAGGTGTTCTCTCAGGATCTTTCCTTATCTAGGTGTGTCTGCACAGCAAATTACACGACAGCCACCTTGGCCTTCTTTCTCTTGGTCCTTGGAAGTCCCTGCTTTCTTTTTCCCACTCCTTCTGCCCCTTTACTCTTCCTTCTCCTTTCCTTAAGATTTCAGGTTGGAGGTGGCCTCCTGCAATAAGCCTCTTGAACCATCAGGCAGGAAGTGGCTTCCCTTCTATTACAGCCCAGAGTTGCTCCTTCCTTAGCTCCTTCCAGTGAATATTTTGACTCCCATCTCTGGGCTTCACGTAGTCGCTAGATGGGACAGTCAAGCACTCCCCCACTCCCCCAAAGGTTGGAAATTTGAGCTACTCAAAGATTCCTTGAAAAGAAGACCTGCTTATCTGCTTCCCCAAAGCCAAATCTTGAAAACTCTTTGGAGCAAACATGGGGTCCTCATGAGTCCGACTGGACTCCGTGACAACCAGTTTGGTCTTGGGCTGCATCTGGCTCCACATGAAGCTTCTACCCCCTCCCATTGTGTTGTGGCTCTCTGAGAAAAATGGAACATGGTAGCTTTGGGCAAGCCCTTCATTTTGGGGGGTGTTGGTATTTTCTATACCTGAAACTGGTGGTTGGAGCTAAAACAACGCCTCCTACGATGTTCATCTCAGCTCAGCTCAACTCACTGCCATTGAGTTGGTGGCTGCTCATAGCAACTCTCTAGGACAGATGAGAATTGTCTCTGTGAGTTTCTGAGACTCTATCTGTTTATGAGAGTATAAAGCCCAAGAGGGACTAATGGTTTTCCACTGATGACCATGAGATCACAGCCCAACTTGTAACCACTGCCCCACTGAGGCTCCTTAAGGTGGCCAAAGGTGTTATATAAGGGAGCAGATCCTTTTACTTGAGAAATACTGGATTAGAGAATGTTAATCATGCTTCTGTGTTATAAGACCACTTTGTCAATACTCTGACCATTCTACTATGTATGGAAAGATCCAAGAGGAAATTTTATTATTTTGTTCTCATTATATACAGAATATATGCATCTTGTTCATGCTAACTATGTACTGCATAGTATTCTAAGTGATTGGGGTGTATTAACTCATTTAATGACATTAACAGCTCAGATTATTGTCTCTGTTTTATAGATGAGAACATCAAAGCATAAAGAGGGTACGAAATTTGCTCAAGGTCTGAGTTAGTTAGTTTATTGTCCCAACTTGGCTGATAAACACATGTAGGGTTAATTGAAGGGCAGAGGGATAAATGGCTCTGTGAGCCTCGCCTTTCTAGTTCTCGGGTCTCTTGCTTTCTGATGGTTGGACCAGGGTGCAGCTGCCTTAGTCAGTTCCCTGCTTTAGCTGGCAAGGCTCACTTCCTGCGAGACATCCCTGAGGAGAAGCCACATGGACCTACACTGATGCAGCCCTGGGTGCTGGAGCAGTCGTGTGGAGACCCCTGTCAGCACTGAGATTCATACATGCTCACTGATTTGACTTTCCTCCTACAGTCGACATCATTGTGTGTTCTGTGAGATGGAGGAGGACTTTGTGGATTGGTGTTGTACATATGTTGGACATATGGGTTAATGGGTTAATGTTGGACTTGTGGACTTGGGCAGCACTGGCTTGGGATGTTTTCTTGATGCACACTTAACCTTTATATAAAACTCTCTCTTATACATGAGTTTCTATGGATTTGCTTCTCTAATGTACCCAGACCAACACAAGGTCACACAGCTGGAAAGTGGGAGAGGCACAATTCAAATAGAAACAGATGGATCCAAAGCTCAAGCTCTTGGTTATGCTGAGGAATCTTGTGGGATTAATATTCCACGGAGCACATATAGACAGAGAAAGACTTCAGAATCTCTGAATTGCTTTGGGATTTCTTTGGGGAGATCTCTAGCTACTGGTAAAGATTGTTACATTAGAACTGAATATTGCCAACTGCCTGTCTGTTGATGCGTTTGGATCACACACCCACCTCTAGAGCCTCCTACGATGTGGCTTGCCCTGGAACTGAGCCCCTTGGCTCCCAAAAGTTGCCAGAACAGCATCCAAACCAAAACTCACTGCTGGGCTGACCAACCCAAGGACCTCCTCTTCTGAAAAGATGGTCATTCCTACCTTCAACCCTTTCCCTCCAGGGCTGTTGAGGACTCAGCATGCCTTCTGCCTAACTAGGCTTATTCCCCTGGGTTAAGATATGAAGCTGTAGCCACAACATGACCTATTCTCTGCTACTGGCATGTCCATGATTCTTTTCTGAGAACAGAAGACAGAGGTCTTCAGTCCCCAAAGAACATTAATTATCCCAAGGAAGTTATTACTGACAACTGTGGCATCAGGGAGCTCCATTCCCGATGCTTCTCTTTGGTGCCTTTTCTAATATTTACTTACCCACTGTCACTGTCCCAAAGACAAGGAATTTAAGGGCCTCATAAACTACAAGGCTCAGAACTGCTAGGATCTTGAGGATCGGTTTACTCTGTGCTATCATGTACACACAAGGAGACTAGGGCACAAAGAAGAAAAGGGGGTGCCTTTCCAAGGTCACATCATTAAAGGATCATGTGATGGCCAGCCCCACTATGAGACATGATGCCCCTCATTGACCCATAGCCCTACAGGGGACAGCACCAGAGAGACAGTGTGGGAATTGCACCCGATCTGATCCCTCTGATCCCGCCACACCGAGGCAAAACACTATGGGGTGCAATAGTACAACAAGGGAATGGAATGGCGAGGTCCCCAGGGAATGCTGAAGGTGGACTTTGGGGCCAGGGCATGGTGCCCCAACAGACTGGACTGGAAAACACTCCAAAAGGTCAACAAATGATCCTTGAACTAACTACAAGTTTTTCTTTCTCGTGTTTTGTTTTGCTTTTTTTGTCATTGGTTTGTTGTTGTTGTTTTGTTGTATATTGTTGCTTGGTTTTGCTGTCTTGTTTTTTTTTCTCATTATTATCTTATCTTATCTCTGCAGGTCTGTCTAAATAAGATAGGCTGGATGAACA
>NW_022111310.1:24006016-24065994 GCF_000313985.2 Echinops telfairi
TAAAGGAAACATAAAACAGCAGCATAGTCTTCTTGCTGTAGTTATTTGTGTTCCTGAGATAGTTCTTCCCCGTGTCTGTGAGCAACCTGAGAATAAAGTCTATCTCAGATTCATCTTTTTATCTAGAAAATGCCAGACATGGAGCACTAAAAAAAAATCACTGCCACTGAGTCAATTCTAACTAGTACCAACCTTTTAAGACATAGTGGAAGTGCCCCTGTGCGGTTCTGAGACTATACCTCTTTATGGGAAAAGAAGGCCTCCTATTTCTCACATGGAGAAACTGGTGGTTTTGAACTGCTGACCTTGTTAGCCATGAGGTTAGCAGCCCAACACATCACCAGCTACTCCACCAGGCTTCACACGCCCTATATATAATGGGTACATGGATCATGAACCTAAGCTAGAATAAACAAATGCATCAATGAACTAATAAGTAGATGAATGAATTAACAATGGACTTGTCTAGTTTAAGGTTTTGGTCCCTATTAGGATAAGAGCCTCTAAACAAACAAACAAACAAACAAACAAACAAAAAACAATCTTGTAACACATTACCAGTGAGTCAGATTCAGACCTCATAGGGCAAAGTATAACTGCCCCATAGGGTTTCCATGGCAGCATATGCCATATCATTTTCCCCAGTGGCGGATAGGTTGGAACCACTACCTTTTGATTAGTAGCCAACCACTTGAACTCAGTGCCACCACAGCTTCCTGAAGACCCCCTAGAATTCCCTAGAGGGGTAATCCTGGAAAGTCATGACTCATGGATGCTAGAGCTTGAATGAGCTCCAATTGTATGTTGATGCAGAGGGTGCATGTTGACGCAATCCATGTCAGTGGGGAGCGCTGGGAACAAGTTTAGCTCCAAGAAGGTAACATAGATGCATAGCATGCTTACATTTCTGTGCAGTTCATAAAGTTCTCCTCCGAAGTCTTGTATCCTGTCAATGTTCAAAACAGTCCAATGTGGCAGGCATTGTTATAGCCCCTTCTCAGACGACAGGATTGAGTTATGAAAAGACTAGCCCCAAACCACTCAGTACCCCTGTGCAAAGTCAGGCATGGACGGCTTCCTATCCCCCAACTGCCTACCTGCCGTGGCGACTGTGCTGAGGGCTGGGGCTGGGTCCTGCTTGTACCCGGTACTGTGTCAAACGCAACACATCTTGTGCTTTTTTTCATCCAGGAGCCTGAGAACAGCTGGTGTCACAGTGCTGGGGCCCTGTGGGTCTGAGGAAGATTAGACTACAGCTCAATGGGCCCAGCTCATTTCTCACTCTGTCTCATTAGGAGTGGCCTTCAGCGCAGACAGCGGGGAAACAAGCCCCTTATCCACTCACACCTCCTGCCCACAAGTGACAGCCCGCCGGCTGCTCCATTCCACATCAGATGCCAGTTTCTTGTAGACAAACTGTAGTTTGTATTTTTTCCCTATGAATCTAGAATATGTTTTACAACCGGTATTTATTCTGCACTCTACAGAGTATTCTCCTACTTTCTACATGCTTTGGGAAGAAAATAAAGGACAGCATAAAAGAAAGCATAATACTAGATATGCATATTATCTATCTATCTATTATTATTATTACAAAAGGCTATTTTCCATTGAGCACTCATGTTATACCAGCACTTTACCAGATATCTTGCTTTTATATGTATAACCATGGTGACAGTGATGATGTTCATGATGGGTGTTCTCTTTTCTGTTAGATTTTCACAAGCATTATCTTGTGAAATTTAATCCACATGTCAAATATAAAAGGTGATTATTCTGATCCCTTTTCTATGGGTGAGCACTCAGAGGAGTTAGGTTCATTAAGTAACCAAAACAATGATTGTGCCAAGCAAACTATTCACTCTGAGGCTCTGAGTGGTCCTCTGTTTAGCTCTCCCAGCCCATCCAAATGGAAGGCCTACCTCATCTCTTGATGATGTAAAGAGGGATCATGGGCTATAAGCACAAAGTCTGCACTATCTTGAATCTCAGCAAAGCGACCTTGAGCAAGTAGTTTAATCGTTCTAAACCTCAATCTATGCATCTGCCACAGAGCAACAATGTTATCTATCATAGAGTTTTACTGCAATAAGTAATGAGATGACCTATATGAAATTACTTACACATAACACAATATATGACAATTACTATTACTTATATTATTATTATTCAGCAGCTGTAATGGCACAGTGGCATCATATTGTGCATGCTGCTAACCGCAAGGTCAGCAGCTGGAAATCACTCCTGGAGAAAAACGAGCCATTTTACTCCCATAAAGAGATGCCCACAAGGGCCAGTCCTCCCCTGTCCTATAGGGTTCCATACGTCCAACTTGACTCCATAGAAATGCATTTTGAGTTTTATGTATTATTATTCTATCCAAAAATAAATTTGTTCTGAGTGCTATTGGCCAAGCGATGCCCCAATAGTTTTCCTTTCCATCTGTGATTTCATCTTCTGAAATGCCTTCAGTGTTCATCTCTGCAGATCAATATTCTGCACAATACCCAAGGCCAAGTTCACAAGCCTCTTCTTCCACGACGCCTCTTTGGATCTGGAGCTGGAAATGATCGCCCCATCCAAATACTATGATTTAGTAGAGCCAGAACTTCTGTCTTTTATTCCTCCTCAAATTTGAATGATAACAGAAGGTTCTCTCACCATAGTTCCCCACCATGACAAGATTTCAGAGTCTAGGGAGTCTCTCTAACCTGGCACATAGATCCATGCATACAGTCTCCATTTCCCCTTCTTGAGCACCCATTGTTCATCTAGAGGCTTTGGAGAAGAGGTACTTTCCTCAGGATGGGTGAGGCAGCAGATCAGACTACAGAGAATTCTACCAGTTTCCTTTCTTTTCCTATCAAATCTCCTTCAAACATGTTCCCAACCCTGAATACATGGTCATTTCCCAAAGCAGACATCAATTATGACTACGAACAATTTGTTTGCACCTTAAGAAGTCTCGTATGACTCATGAAAGATTGTTATTATATTTTCTAATTAATTGTACTTTCCTATGTTGTTCACATACATCTGTTTTTATACTTTATTTTATAGCTAAAGAAACTAAATAATTCACCCAACTTCACACAGCTAATGGGTTGCAGAGCTAAGATTCTAATCTAAACTTGACCACAACACCACGCGCCTAAGAAGTATGGATCTCTCTCTCTCTCTCTCTCTCTCTCTCTCTCTCTCTCTCTCTCTCTCTCTCTCTTTCAGATTGACTAGAACTATCTCTGATCTCCCCCAAACCTCTCAAAAGGGGTGGCCACATTGAATCTCCACTCATGGTGATTTTAGATGTAATTTACAGTCAGGTACACAGCCAACACTAGTTGAATAATTAAACACAAAGCACTTCTCATCTACAAATGTGGATGACGGTGCCTGCCACACTAAAGGGCTGTGAGATTTTGATGGGACAGTGATGTGTGAATATTGCAATTTGGCAAATAGCAAGCGTCAGCTGCTAAGACTGTGTGAGACCTGAACCCACCCTCAAGGATAAAACATAATGGAGGCTGTGATAAGCTATTTAGGAAAAAAGTAGACCAATTGTTATTATTGATTCGATTCTGAATTAGAGCAGCTCTATAGGCTTTCTCAGGCTTTCCATCTTTGCAGAGACAGACGGACACATCTTTCTTTCAAGGAATGTCTGGTAGTTTTGAACCACCAACCTTTCACTTAGTAGTTGACTGCTTCCACCATGGCTCCACCAGGGTTCCTTATGACACAGTATAAAGGTGCCTAAAATTAAATGGAGATCTCATTGGGGTGATAGTTGCTCAGCCCTACACATTTACTAAAAATCTTTCAATAGTCATAGTTTCTTACAGGGAGCACTGTAGGTTGAAGAGAAGATGAAGGTAATATCAAATATAGTACTTACGTACGTACATGGAAGCTTCTTTTAACATAAAAGGGACCGTGGTGTCTATATAGTATATATATAAACAATTATATATATTATAAACTTGAAGCCATTTGGTCAAACATTTATTGAGTGCTGGACTCATGCTCCACAGAGCACTGTGAGTTAGGGATTCTTGGCAGGCAGGCAAGCAGAGCCACAGCCTTGCAATGAAGGCAACACAGCTCTGAATAGAGAACCAGGGGACTTTTATTTCTATATTAAACTATTGATTTTTCATAAACTAAGAGCACAAAAGGCCAGAGAAAACAATTGAATCCCAGAGCAAGACGCCAAAAAACATTAGACAGCTCTTTGTCCCTTGTTGGCCACTTTCATGAAGTGACTTCCTTTTATAGAAAAGACAAAATGCCTTTATTTCTGGGAAATAAGTGGAAGGAAGGAATGGAAGAAGAGAGGAAGGGCATGGGTGAGTAAAATGCATTCTGAACAGAAGATGGGAAACTAAGTTCTAGCCTGACCCAACCACTGGGAAAGATTCCTTCTTTTCTTTCAGAGATTGGGATGTCAAACTTGATGCTCTCTATGTTCCTTTGTGCTGTGCCCCCACTGTGGAAGGGAGGAAGGGAGGGAAGGATGGATGAGCATGGGGGAAATATGATATGAGAGAGGGTACCATTGACCCCTCAGAAGATTCTGGTTGGACTTATCTCCTTTCACTCCTTAACTCCAAATGGGAATGCAGAGAATGTGCTTACCTAGAACCCTTGGTCCTAGGGTGGGGTAGAAATTTAATTGGTACTTACTATGGGCTACATATTGAGCTCCAAACCACAAGGTCAAAAATTTGAACACCCCAGTTGTTCTGTGGGAGAAAGATGAGGCTCTTTGCTCCTGTAAAGACTTAAGGCCTTGGAAGCCCCAACAGGCAGCTCTGCTCTGTTCTATAAGGTTGCCATGAGTCCGAATCAACTTGATGAGTTTGAGTTTTACTATATTTTTACTGTGCATAGCTTGCTTCATGTATCAGAGCATAAACTTTTCACCTGGAGACATCGAGATTATGGTCTTTGCACGTGGTTTACAGGAGCCACTCCTGCAAGACGCAGCTCTAGCATTAGTCAAAGACAGGCAGCAAAATCACTCTTCTACTACCAAGAGGTTTTCCTCAATGAGCTCCAAGGCCTGGCACTGTGAGAAGCTCCATAGGCCTTGTCTCATCAATTACCCATGACATCCCAGGCTGCAGGCATTGTTGCCTGCCTTTTGAAGAGAATCACCCAGGTGATTGGACATGATGCATTATTGCTCAAACTCTCCTCATTGGAATCAGACTTTTCAATGTTGCTCCAAGAGTCTGGGCCACTGGCTGCTTCAGATATTGTTACTGAGCCCAGCTCTAGACTAGGGGCCAGGAACCCCTAGACACTCAGGGAGCAGGGTCACCTGCCACATGACTTCACTTCTCAAGCAAAGTTCATTTGCTTTCTTGAAACTTCTTAAAAAGAAGATGCCTGGTGTCTTAGAGATGATATTATGGAAGGAAATTAAATTCAATTGATTCAATTGAGAGGCGGTCATTGGGCATCTTTATTTCTCCTCACCCTGACACGAGTGCTGGTGGCCTTATTTCAACTGCCTGACAGCTTTCTCTTTCTTGTTGGAGCCTACTTTCCCCGCATAAGCAGCCATATGAAGGTGACCTTCTGTACAATGATTCATACGGACTGGTGTGGAAATAGTCCATTCTTTGGCACTTTGGATGGAATGACTCTGAAATCCATGCTCTCAACCAGCTCCTAGAACTTCCACAGAGAGGTTATAATTCAAGCACCCACCCTTTACTGGCTGCCTTTCAGGCCATGACTGCTCAATGCCAGCCTCCATAATCCATCTTCATGCTCCCATTTTGTAATCCACCTAAAACCCATGTTGACTATCATTACAGTTAGATGGATAGATAGAGAAATAGATAGACTCTGTCACTTGGGACTTCAAGCTTCTAGGAGTGGAGAAATTGAGGCCCAGAACTATCCAATGAGTCTTTTTGAGAGATATGACAATGTAGCTGTGGAATGCATGCTGCACCCTAGCGGGTATCCTCAGATCAACATGCCCTTCTTGTCCTAAAGGATTACACCATTGAACATGGCTGTCTCTAATGAAGATGAAATCTCTAATGGGTAGTGGTTAAAAAAGTATTTTCTGATCATTCCCATTCATCTTCAAAAAAGATGGTTAATGAGACTGTTCCACTTGTGTTTTTGGACAACTATTTGTTTTATTAACAGCTCAATAAATAACAATTAGAGCAAAGACAAGGTTCTGGGTACAAGTTAAAAGTATGATTAACTTCCTGGGAGAGTTTGAGAAAGCTAATAAGCCTCTCTAGGCCTTAATTTGGTTCTCTTTCTCTCTCTTTGTTTTTAAGCATGATTTATTTAAGTATAATTTATATTCAGTAAGAGTCACCTTTTTATGTGTACAGTTTGATAAATTTTGATAAACATATAAAGTTACAAATGATATCAGCGTCAAGATATATATTTCCATTACACTCAGAAGTTTCGTCGTGTCTCTCTGCATTTTCTCATGTTCCCAACCCCTAGCTCTGGGAAACTGCTGATCTGAGTTATGTTCTCATAGTTTTGCCTTTGCAGAGTGTCATAGAACCACTCTTAACTAATCAATATGGTCAGATTCCAAAGACCAGGCTGCTAGGTAGAATCTGCATTATGCCAGAGTGGGGATTTGAACCTTTGGTTTTAGTTTCCCATCCTCCACCCACCTCTTGTTGTTCACCACCCAGTGGATGCATCTCAGGATATGTGTGACATATTCGGACCCTTTTCGCCATAATATCTTCCCTACCACCACAAAGGCCAAAGGTTAGTGGAGTAGTGGTGGGGTGGTCAGTTTTGTCCATTGATGGTGTGTCCTCTCCTTGCCCACCCTAGGCAGGAATTCCACTTGTCTTCAATCCACCCTTGCACCATGACCCCCATGACTCCCTTTCCTCTTCCCTATTCCCACCACCCATTGACCTTCTTGATGCCCTTGGGCCCTATTTGACCTCTACCTGGCTGCCCCACAAACTTGAATCACCTTTCTATCATTCTGTGCCCTCTGTGGTCAGATGGAAGATGCGATCAATAGATGGGAGAAGGTGTCCCATGGCCCATCGCAGCTGTCTCATGTGTGGCCTTATATCCTTTGGAGTAACCTGCAGAAGAACCCCCAGGCCTGGCCAGGACTCCACACAGGCTGTGATCATTGGAAGCACTATCTGATAAGTTTTTCAAAGTGTCAAATGTCAGCTAACAAGATAGTCAATAAGTGAGGAGTTGGTATATAAGTGGAATCATGCAGCATGCAATTTTTGATGTTTGACTCTTTTCACATACTATAATGCTAGGTCCTTTAGTTTGCTGTTTATACTAGTAGTTTTTTTTCCTTTTAATTGATGAATAACATTCCACTGTATGGGTGTATAACAATTTGTTTATCCATTCGCCAGTTGATAGGCATTTGGGTTGTTTCCAATTTGAGGCAATTATGAAGAAAGCTGCTATAAATATTCTCATGCAGGTCTTTGTGCAGTCATATGTTTTTAGTCCTCTTGGGTAAATATCTTAAGTGACATTGCTGGGTTGTATGGTAAGTGAATGTGTAACTTTATATAAGAAACTGTCGAACTGTTTTCCAAAGTACCTTTGTTGTTTCACATGCCCATGAGTGAAGGAAGAAATCGGTGTTGTTCCACATCCTTCCCCTCGGTATTAGCCATTGTGGTTTTAATTCTTATTCACACAATGAAAATGATACTTAATATTTTTGTCATTATTTGTTGCCACACCTCTTCTCTGGTGACATGTTTGGCTCATTTTTAAATTGGGTTGTTTCCTTATTAATGAGCTTTGAGAATTCTTTTTATCTTTTGAATATAATTCTCTGTCTCACACACTCATTTTATAAATACGCACACACACACATATAGTTTTGTATCAGAAAAGGATGTGCAAGAAAGGATATCATTGTTGAAGTCAGATGGATCTTGGCTCAAAGCAGAGAATACCAGAAAGATGTTTCCTTGTGTTTCACTGACTATGAAAAAGTATTTGACTGTGTGGACCATAATAAACTGTGGCTAACCTTGACTAGAATGGGAATTCCAGATCACTTCCTTGTGCTCATGCAGAACTTGGATATAGATCAAGAGGCAGTTGTGTGAAGAGAACAAAGGAATACTGCATTGCGTTAAGGTTATTTTCTTTCACCATACTGGTTCAATCTATATGCTGAGCAAATCATCAGGAAAGATGATTCTATGAATGAGAATGTGGCATCAAGATTGAAGGAGGGTTAATTAACAACCTGCGGTATGCAGATGACACAACCTGGTTTGCTAAGTATGAGGAGGAATTGAACCACTTGTGGATGAAGATCAAGGACTGAAGCCTTCGGCATGGATTACAACCCAATGTGAGGACCGAAATCCTCACAATTGAACCAATAAGAAACGTCAAGATCAATGGAGAAAAGGTTACAGTTGTCAAGAAGTTTGTCTTACTTGGATCCACAATCAATGCTCATGTAAACAGCAGTCAAGAGATCACAGATGTACTGCCTCAGGCAAGTCTGCTGTGTAAGACCTCTTAGTGTATTGAAGAGCAAAGATAGGACTTTGAGGACGAAGGTGCACCTGACCCAAGGTGTTACCATATGCATGTGAAAGTAGGAATTAAATAAAGAAGGACCTAAAACAAAGAGGGCATTGGAACTGTGGTGCTGGAGAAGAATATTGAAAGTACCATGGAAATCCAAAGGACAAACCAAACTGTATGGGAAGAAATAAGGCCAGAGAACTCCTTACAGGAAATGATGGCAAAACCTCGTTTTGCATACATTGAACATCTTGTCAGGAGAGACCAGTCCCTAGAGAAGGACATCATGTTTGGTCAAGTGGAAGGTCAGTGAAAAAGAGGAAAGCCCCCAAGGAGAGGGATCGACACAGTGCCTGCAGCAATGGGCTCAGGCATCAGAACACTAGTGAAGCTGACCCAGGCCCAGGCAGCGTTTCCTTCTGTTGTGCGCAGGGTCACTTCTGTTGTGCGCAGGTCACTATGGGTCGGCGTCAACTCGATGGCTCCTAACAACATAACAACAGCATCAGATATATGAATGCTTTGCAACTCGGCGTGTGGATTTTCTTTGTTTTAAATAAAACTTAATCTATAATATTGTTTTATGATTTTTGCTCTTTTCCTTTTTAGAAATCTTTGCCTATGCCAAATTTCAAGTGATATTTTGCTTCATTCCCCCACACTCTCATTTTCACAGACGCAGCCTCACGTGGGGAAGACTTGCAGATGGGGTTGGAGGCACTGAGTGTGTAAAATGTAGGCAACAAGAATTGGAACCTTCCATGACTGATGGCCCGAAAGCCATGTTGTCTGATAGCATCGTTGTTTAGAAAGGTGATACTTTGCTAGCCTGTGTCAATTTCTACTGTCTCCATAAGCAGCACAGAAGAGAGGGAAGACAGTATTAGGTTTCACTATTCAGTCTGGCAGAAGAAGAGAATAAAAAAAAGGTAGTGAGAGATGCTATTGGGATGTTTATCAAGAAGCAACAGTCTAGATAGGCTTTATAGGGAGCTTCACAGAGTTTGGCCTTTATTCTAAAATCCCTGCAGAACCAACGAAGGCCTTTGAACAGAACTTGAAGAGAGAATCATCTAATTTGTGCTTTTAAAAAGATCAACCTGGCTGCCGAGTAGAGAATGAATTAAAAAAGGAACAAGACAGGAGCTATTGGAATTATCCGGACATGAGATGGGTTGATGGGACCATGGCAAAGGAAGTTGAGGTAAAGGCAAATTCAATTAATTCTCTTTAAATTCCCTTAATATTTGGAAATTCTCCTAGTGTCTTAGAAATTCTATGTCCTTAACAAAACAAGAAAATGTTCATTGCTACTATGATTGTTAAACCATCCTGAATCTGTCTGTCTTCCATGTATTTACCACAACAGCTAATTAGCCTCCCAAATCACAATGGCAGATGGCTAATGTAATAATATTGGTATTGATAGGTCTCTACTTCCTAAAGGGAGGAGCACAGCTAACAGTCAACAAACAACCCACTCTGGGCGTTCACATTGGGACAAGAGACAGGCCTTCTCACCTAAGGGGTTATAAATTGAGCCAGAGCGAGCAAAACGTGTAATGCATTTGAACAACCCTTACTGAGAAGTTCCCATGTGACAAGCACTTTTTCACAAGATAGTTCACTAAATTTTCACAGCAGCCCTGTGGAAATCCACATGATTTTGCCAGATCAAGGGCCCAAAAGACTAAGGTACAGAGGACCAGTGACTTCTGCAAGCCTGTGTGCCTCAGAAATGGAGGCTGAGTGGGAATTCAAACCCTAGACGGTCTCAGATTCCCTTGATGTTCTGTTCTGGTCAGCTGAAGCACTGTGCTTCCCATTGAAATGTCACACTCACCCAAAAGAAAAAAATGTAAGCTGTTTTTTCAGAAACATAGAATTGAAATAA
Organism: Echinops telfairi; assembly: GCF_000313985.2. Classification (NCBI taxonomy): domain Eukaryota; kingdom Metazoa; phylum Chordata; class Mammalia; order Afrosoricida; family Tenrecidae; genus Echinops; species Echinops telfairi. The sequence continues at coordinate 24,016,455 of NW_022111310.1, forward strand.
CTTAAAGGAATTAGCATTCTTAATGCGCTTTAGTGTTGGGATTTTTTTAAGTCTTTATTGGAATTATTCTCCTTAGGGAAATATTGCTATTTTTGAACTAAGATAGAAAATACATGAGTACAAGAAATGGTGTTTTGTCTGAAAGCCACGAAGAACTAACACATAAAATGTTAAGAAAAATAATTAAGGAAAGAAGTGAACTGAAGCTGGGAAATATATTTCTTCCATGGCCTACACCACAATTTGAATTTAACTAGGAAGAAAGTGATTTCTATTAGCATCAGTGGTTCTTAAGTGGGCGGGGGTGTTATGGATCATTTTTAGAATAGGAGGCACCATTAATGAATCTCTCCCGCCTACAAAATACACAAAACATAGCATCTAATATATAAATTCAAAGGTTTTAAAGAACCCTCCCCCCTATGATTTTTTTAAATCAATTTATTGGGGCTCATAAAATTCATCACAATACATAGATCAATTGTATAAATTCCACATTAAAAACTCTAGACCATGAAGTATTATGCAAATGTAAAATTTGGTATTTGGTTTTAATATGCATTGGTCTGACAATGCGATGCAATTAAAAATTCATCAAAGTAAATATCAGAAGACTACACACACACTCGGTTCTACCAGTTACCCAGTGAATCACATTGACCCAAACTCAGCGGCATAAGAACATGTTTTTCTTGCGCAGACCCGTTGACAGATGACTGATTCAGGCTGTACGTAGCTGGAGTATCTGCTCCCATGTCTGCCAGATCCAGTAGGCCATCCCAGGCTTCTCTTTCTCCTAATGGTGGCAGAAATTTAAGAGAACAAATAGGGTAATGCAAAGAACTGGTATGCCGACATTTCTGCCATCACACACGGGCCTAAGAAGCAAATGGCATGAACAAAGCAAGTTACTGAGCCAAATTCAAAATCTCAGAGTGGAGAAAGATGTATCATGTTCAGTGCTCTATAAGAAATCACACGCAACAGCTGAAGGCAACTCCTGTGTACCATCTCACGGTGCTATTTCTTTCCTTCTTTCAACTCACAGAGGTCAAGGGGCTGGGCAAGGCTAGCTGGGTCCTTTGCCAAACCGTGACTTGGGTATTGATCGAGCCATCGTCCTCTTCGGGAGGCTTAGAATAGATCCACTTCCAAGTTCACTCACTGTTGGTGAAATTCATTTCCTTGCAGCTGCAAGGAAACCTGTGTTTCTCTCTCCATTCCCATGGGCTTCAGGTCCTTGTTACATGGGTCTTTCCAACATGACATCTTTGAAGCCAGCAAGGAGAGAGAGAACGTCTGCTAGTCAGCAGGAGACGTACATAACCCCATGGAACCCCGCGGCAACACCCCATTACCTGTGCGAAGGAGTCCTATGAATTAGAAGCCAATCGCAGGTCCCACTCCCACACAAAGCAAGGTGTTTAGACAACGAAGCGAGGACCAGGGGATATGATCTTGACAGACCAAAGGGGTCCATCTGCCATGACCCCTTTAGTGTGAAAAACTGACAGACATCACTGCGAAGGGGCTGGGTCCCAACGGAAGCGAAGCAGTTAGGTCAATGAAGAATGTATCATGCTCTGACAAGGTCCCGGGGCAAAGGAAGCAGCCCTGGACTGCAGGGTCAGGAAGGCCTCGCAGAGGGCCTGTGCGAATGAAGGGACCAATCGTGAAATGAAACAAACAGATCAACAAAACACGGTTTGGGACTTCTAGAGTTTGGGGGAAATATGCAGCGATGGCGAGCAGGAAATGTACTTTAAAATGCACTATTGCTTGGTCTGTTCTCAGATGACAGCCCAGCCCCTGGGTCTTTCCTAATCTCCCAATTAAATTGACTGCTGGCATTGCCATGCCAAAAACCTGTCTTCCAGTCCAAAGGGGACCGAGTGGCTAATGAGGTGAGGAGGAGCTCATGAGGGGGACACGCCAGGAGTCTGTGCCCAGTGGGCTATTTCTCAGTCAGTGACATACGCTGGAGCATGGGAAAGAAAGTGTCAAAGGCACGGAGCCCAACGGCTTGTTACACAGAGAGACCCAGACGTAGAGATCAGGGCAGGCTGCGGTTCCGAAGGAAGAGGGTCTGCCATTGTGTGGTAAGTGACTTGCTTGAAGGGTGAGGCACAAGGTTAATTGACTGATCTGGACTGGCTCTACCAGCTGCTACACTGAAGAAACAAAACAATGTTTAATAAAAGCCAGAGCATGTAGACCAATAGGATTCTTTGTGTGACACAGAACTGCTCAGAGCCTCCGAGTCTCCATCCTGGAAGTGAGCAGACTAAGTTTACGTGCTGGACTCAAGGAGGTGACAGCAGGCAGTGTATGCCAGACATTTTCTGTGAGATAAAAGGGAGAGCTATTTTTATATTTCTATTCAATGTGCCCTGAGCTTGGATATACCACCTTTTCAAACACTATTAAAGCTTTTTTTTTGTTCTTTTAAGATCAAATACACACTGATTTGTGACCTCCAGCAGAGTGTTCCAAATGTCCTTATTGGCTCTAAGGCAAAGGCTAAACACAGCACTTGGCACATTGTAGGTTTCAATAAGATGATTGCTATTATTATTAGCAAATTATTATTGGATAAGTTAAAATATATTACATGTAAATATACTCAAAAAACGAGTACATTAAAATGTCATCAGTCACAAATTATGTAGCCAACTTCGTGATCTCCTATGAAAACCCCAAGGGAGGTAAAGGACACTGACTTGCACAATGTAATTTTAAATCCGTAGCTAAGGACCATCTGTATTTCAGTCCCAAGCATTGGTTAAGAGCTAATAGAAATGATTAATGTCTTGTTATAGAAATATAAATTGCTGCTATTGATGATCTCTTTTTCTATTCTGTTCACATTGGCCCTTGGGAGTGGCAAATAGCAAAAACAAAAACTAGAAAAAAAACAAATTTGGTGTCAGGTTGGTTCCAACTCATGGCGACCCCACGCATTTCAGAGTAGAACTGTGCTCTGTACGGTCTGCAAGGCTGTAAGCTCTTGGGAGTAGATTGCCTAACCTTTGTCCTAAGGCTCCCCTGGGTGGGCTCGAGCTGCCAATATTTTGGCTAGTGGTCTGGTTCTTACATGATGGCACCCCTCAGGGATTCCAGTGGAGGTAGGGGAGACATTCTTTTCACTTAGGACAGTGGTTCTCAACCTTCCTAATGCTGCGACCCTGTGGTGACCCGTATGTGGGCATATCTGCATGTGTGTGGACCCGCCTGGAAACAGATAGAGGAGCCATGTCTTGGTTCCTAAGACCATCAGAAATATGGTCTTAGGTGACCCCTGTGAAAGGGTCATTTGATCCTCAAAGGGGTCACAACCCACAGGTTGAGAAGCTCTGACTTAGGAGATGGAGAAATAGATTCTGAAATAGGATAAGAAACTTTGCTAAGATCCCAAACTACGTTTTAGGATCAGGAATGACACCATAACATGTTTTATGACATAATTCTCAATCACACATCCAGAGAAGTATCAAACTGAACTTGACCAAGTCCCAACCACACAGGAATTCTTGATCAATACTGATCCCCAGACTCCATTTTGCAAACTTGTCAGTCAAGAGGCCTGAAGAATGGCCCAGGGGTTAAAGTTCCCCCAGAGGCTCAGCTTGGGGGACCTGTGGTGTTGAACCATAAGCTGAGAAGGCAGGGACCACATTTATCTTGTTCACTTTAGTGCAATCTATGACACAACCAACACAAAGCTTACCATTGATTAGCTGAATACACAAATAAACGAATGGATAATCGCATTGCCCTAGCGGTCTCTGAGAAGCCCCAGCTTAAGAAAGGGAAGTGAGGTCTTGAGAGCAGTGCTAAACCTGCACAGGAAAAATCACTGAGTCCAAATTTGAGTTCAGCATTAGCCCCTGTACCTACGGAGACATCGTCTTGCCTTGGGAACATAGGTGAATAAAATGCACTCAGTCCTCCCCTCAAGGTGTTTCTAGTCTGCTAGGGAGAGAAGATAAATATACCAACAACAAGAATATAAGACAAATATCACCAATAATAAGAAGTTATATTGTTTAGATGCCAGAGAGATGTTTATTTGTGTTTTCTTGACTATGCAAGGGCATTTGACTAGATGCATCATAACAAACTATGGGTACTATTGAGAAGAATGTGAATTCCAGAACACTTCATTGTGCTCATGGAGAATCTGTACATGGACCAAGAGGGAGTCATACAAATAGAATAAAGGAATACTGCATGGTTTAAAATAAGGAAATGTGTGGATCACGGGTTGTATCCTTTCACCATACCTATTAAATATGTATGCTAAGCCAATAATCTGACAAGTTGGACTATACGGAGTAGAATGCAACATCAGGCCTGGAGCCAGGCTTATGAACAAATGTTGATAAGCAGCTGACACAAGCTTTCTTGGAGACCTTGAAACATTTGAGGATGAAGATCAAGGACTATACTGGATGCTCATTCAGTATAAAAACAAACAAACCAATATTCTCAATGGTGGAGAAATAGACAGCATCATAAGAAACAAAGAAAAGATTGACATGATTAAACATGTCATTTTGCGTGGATCAATAACCATGGAAGCAACAATCATGAAATTGGACAACATCCTGCATTGGGCAAATCTGCTACACATGTGTGGCAGTAGATTTGAAATGCTGAAGAGGGAAGAGGTCACTCTGAAGTCTAAGGTGTGTCTGACCCAAGCCATTGTCTTTTCAATATGCACGTGGAAGTTGAGCCATGAATAAGAAAAATCGAAGAAGAAGTGATGCATTTGAATTTGTGTGTTAGTGAAGAACATTGAAAGGACCGTGAACTGCCAGAAGGACCAGCAAATCTGTCTTGGAAGAAGTACAAACAGAACCCTCCTTAGAAAATAGAACGACTAGACTTCCTCCAAAGTACTTTGGACCTATGCCCAGGAGATACCAGTCCCTGAGAAAGGACATCATGCTTGGGAAGTAGAAGGTCAGCGAAAGAGTGGAAGACCACCAAGGAGACGGACTGACGGACACAGTGGCTACAATCAGTCATCAAACGCAATGCTTGTGAGGACTGCACACTCACTCATTCTGCCGTGTGTGCACAGGGTTGCTGTGAGCCCACACCATCTAAACAGCACTTAAAGACAAAGTGGTTAGACACCTCTAAGTGCCGGCACCTGACGGAACTATTTTATTTCAGAGTTGAAATAGACATGCAAAAGAGTTTCCAAGGAAGGAGAGACATCCTGCCCCTTTTCCCATGATTCCTTTGTTCACTTACGTAAATAGCTGCTCTCTCTGGGATGGAATGGCTATTTGCAGATAAGGGAGGAAGAATGTCCCTTGTCTTTGTAGAGTCGGCTGAAATCAAATATTAAGTATTGGCATAATCCTTGCTTCCAGAAGGGAAAAATTGAGGCAAGAAAGTATTGCCTAAAACCCCTGGTTTATAATATTCTAGTAAAAATGGAAGGAAGCTGGTTGAATCTGTCATTCTTCTATTCTCCACCGGAAAAGAGAGAGAGAGAGAGAAAGAGACTACCTCTGAGGACACTATCCCAATGCCTTTTCCTAGACTTCACTCAGCAAAAACTTTTCTCATCGTCAGCAGGGGCTGCGTGACTGCCCTCTTGCTTTGTTAAAATAGCTTCCTAAATGCAGTTCCTGTGCCCTTCTCCTCCCTCCCATAGGCCTCTGTTTCGCTGAGCGGGAGGCTGATAAGGCACAAAGTGGACATGGCAAATATTAGTTACCTACAGAATGGAAACAAGGGCATATTGCTTGGTCTCGTCCCACATGATCCCCTCATAATCAGCCCTTCCTTCCAATCCACACCTTGAACTCCTGACTGCCAAGGCAGGCCTGTTTCTAACTACAAGTTTTCAGGGTGAAAATTCAGGCAGAGCTTTTAGTTCAGCATCCGGAAAAGAAGCACAGAATTTAAATTTAAATTTAAATTTAAATGGTTAGAAGCCAATGATATTGATTTTATTTATTTTCTCAAAGTATGAGAAAGAGATCTAGCAGAATATACATAAACCCACCACCATTGAGTCGACTCCAAATCATAGCAGCCCTAAGGCTATAGATCTTTATGGCAGCAGGTAGCCTCAACTTGCTTCGGTGGAGTAGTGGATAGGTTTGAACTGGTGACCTAGAGATTAGTAACCCAACACTTACCTAGAAGTGCTACCAGGCCTCCTTAAAATATACAGTAGGACTGATGGGTTCATACACTCATCTGAAAAGCTGTTTTTCACCCCCAAATCCAGCAAATCCAGTTTTCACAGCTCATCTTGCTGAAAATCTCTTCAGAATTAAATGCAGTTGTGTGCACTGGTACAGATGGGAACGGGAAAAAAGGGAATCCAGGGAAGATGATCCCTTCAGGACCAGTGGTGCGAGTGGCAATTCTGGGAGGGTGGAGTGAAGGTGGGGTGGACAGGGGAAACTGATTACAGGGGTCTACATATAGCCCCCTCCCTGGGGGACGGACAACAGAAGAGTGGGGGAAGGGAGACGTCGGACAGGGCAAGATATGACAAAATAATAATTTATAAATTATCAAGGGCTCATGAGGAAGGGGGAAGAGCAGGGAGGGAGGGGGAAATGAGGAGCTGATGCCAGGGGCTTAGGTGGAGAGCAAATGTTTTGAGAATGATGAAGGCAATGAATGTACAAATGTGCTTGACACAATTGATGTATGTATGGATTATGATGAGTTGTATGAGCCAAATTAAATGATTTTAAAAAAAGAATTAAGTTGTTTGCTCATTGATTTTTTGTTCTTGTTGTTTTATTTTGTTTTTCAATCATTTCACTGGGTGCTCGTATAGCTCTTATCAAAATCTACACATACATCCATTGTGTCAAACACATTTGTATGTTTGTTGCCATCATCCTCAAAACATTTTCTTTCTACTCCTAAAAACATTTTCATTCTACTTGAGCCCTTGATATCAGCACCTCATTTTCCCCTCCCTCCCTCACTCATGAATCCTTGATAATTTATAAATTATCGTTATTTTTTTATTTCTTACACTGTTCAATGTCTCCCTTCACCCACTTTTCTGTTGTCTGTCCTCCAGGGAGGGGATTATATGTAGAGCATGGTGATCAGTTCCCCTTTCTCCCCCACCTTACCCTTCCCCCCCTGGTATCGCTACTCTCATTATTGGTCCTGAGGAGTTTTATCTGTCCTGGATTCCCTGTGCTCCTAGCTCTCATCTGTACCAGTGTACATCCTCTGGTCTAACTGGATTTGTAAGGTAGATTTGGGATCATGATAGTGGGGGGAAGGAAGCATTAAAAAACTAGAGGAATGTTGTATGTTTCATCAGAGCTACACTGCACCCTGACCGGCTCATCTCCTCCCCCATGACCCCTACAGATGGGCTTTGGGTCTCCATGCCACACTCCTCCTCATTCTCAATGACATGATTTTTGGTCTTTGATGCCTGATACCTGATCCTATTGACATCTCATGATCACACAGGCTGGTGTGCTTCTTCCATGGCTCACTGCTTTTTTAAGCACTTTCTTCTCATGACTTCTAAGACTACATATCTTTTTTGTTTTCTCGCTACCTCTCTGACCACTTATTCTAGTCTTTGTGGTTGAATCTTCTTCCTTTTAGACCAAAAACCAAACCCATTGCCTCTAAACGGGTTCTAAGTCAAATGTTACAGCATATAATTGTTCCATAGAATTTCCTTGGCTGTTAGCTTATCGAAATAGATTTCCAAGTCTTTCTTCTGCAGCACTGCTGGGAGGGGCGGGGTTCAACCATCAACTTCAGGTCAGTTATTGAGCACAAACTGTACCATTCAAGGACTCTCCTTCTTCTCTACTGTCAAGTCTATTATGACTCATAGCAATGCTTTACGGCAGAGTAGAACTGCCCCCTTTGCATTTCTGGGACTGTAAACCCTTGTTAGGTGCCAATTCAGACATATTGGCCCTATGGACAACATACAGAAACACTAGCCAGTCCTGCACCATCCACACAATTGTTCTTATGTTTGAACCCATTGTTGCAACCACTATGTCAACCCATCTTATTAAGGGTCTTCCTCTTTTTCATTGCCCGTCTACTTTACCAAGCAGATGGTAAAAGAACATGTTCTCTTGCAGGTACTGCTCTTTTCAAATACACACCTGTGTAGTTACATAATTACCTGTCAATTTGAGGATATTAAGAGTGAAGGGATGGAGTTTAGCCTGTCAATCAGATCTCAATTTGATGACCTCATTTGAAGGCACAAAAGAGATAAATAGTATCAAAAATGATGCTATTAGACCTATGTCCTTTTTCACAATGACTAACTTTTTCTGTTTTCAAGAAGCACAAGCATCCAGGCTCTGTTTTATTCTGGGACCAGCCAGAAGCTTAGACATTAAAAAAGCTAGACTGCTCTGGCTCACTGGAGGCCGAACCCACTCTGTTTTCCCTTTCCTGCTGTTGAGACACCCAAAGAGCTGGAGGAGCTATCTGGAGACCAATGCCAGGGTTGAAATGCTTCCACTGCCACTGGATCCACACGACCTTCTACCCACCAGCCTATGATCTTCCTGAATTCGGCATCATTGCATTTGGCTGCATGAGTCTGAAGAGGACTTCATGTGCTAATATCAGAATTCTGGGCTAATATCAAACTTATGGACTTGATCTGGACTGGACTGGGATGTTTTATTGATGCATAATTACTTCTTGATATAAAGTTCCCTCTTACACATATAATGAGTGTCTTTGGATTTGTTTCTCTAGTCTACCCCAACATACACCCAAAATACCAGAGGCAATGTCTCATCATCCTTGTTTCTAAGGAATATTATGGCTGTACTTCTAAGAAAAATTTGCTGGTTTTTTGGCAGTCCATGGTACTTCCCATAATGTTCACCAGAACCAGAATTCAAATGTATTCATTCTTCTTCAGTCTTCTGTATTCAATGTCCAATTTTCACATGCATATGAGACAATCGAAGATACCATGGCATGGGTCAGTTGCACTTTAGTCTTGAGAGTAGCATCCTTGCTTTGGAACACTGTGTGGGAGCATCTTTTGCCTGTGGAGTGGCTGGTGGTTTCCAACTGCCAACCTTGTAATTAGCAGGTCAATGCTTAACCCATTGTGCCACCAAGGCTCCCTTCTGGTATCTAAATGTTGCATTTCCCACCTTCGACTTGATCCCTCTTCTCTGATCCTTATCTCCACCAATGGTGTCACTCTTCACCCAAGTACTGATGCCAAAACCCTCCATTTACCTTGAGTTTTCTCTTTCCCACATCGCACATCCAATCCAGCAGAAAATCATGTCGACACTACCATTCAAAATAGTGCCTCACTATTCCTACCATGATCACATTTCAACCCAACATCATAGAAAATCCCTAATGGGCCCCTGCCTTTAATCTTCCCTCCTATGTTCAGATCTGTATACTGTACCTTTGATGACATTTTGAAAGCCTATTTCCATGCCCCCAATCAAAACTCTCCAGTAGCTTTTTATCAAATTCAGAATACAATTCAAAGACTTCATAATAATCTATAAAACTTTATATGATATTATCATGCATTCTCTTTTTTGACCCAACTTCAAGTGACCCCCCATAGACCTGTTCTAGACCTGCTGGCCATCTGTAGTAATTATTTATTATTTTGTAACGAATTACCCCAAGTATTAGTGGTTTAAATAACAGTAAATATTTATAATATATGATCATTTCTGTGGCTCAAATTCTTGGGGTGCACTTACGTGGCCTGCTCTGGCTCAACCTCAGGGTTCCATGGTTGTAGTTAAGATGTCTATGGGGACTGCACCCTGAACTTGGGATTGGAACATCTATTAATAGGGTGACTTATTCATGTGGATGTTGGTGCTTTATGATGACAGAAAAACTCAGTATATAATTCTCTTGATAGGGCTCTTGTGTGGTGCCAATTGACTACTTCCAGAAGACGTAATCCACGTGTCATTGCCTTTTATAGCCAGTTCTTAGTAGATGCACCCATCACTTCTGCTATATTCTAATAGTGACACATACCAATGTAGGAGGAAACCTTCCAAGAGCAGACATGCTAGGAGTTGGGATAACCGGAGATCACCCTAGAATCTGGCTATCAAACCATCGTGCTATTGTACAAACCTACAGAGTGTACCTTATCGTGTTACTTGCTCTTTCTGAGTGGAAAGTTTTCCCTTAGATTCCTGGATGGCTTGTTCTCTAATTTTATTTAATTCACTGTACAGTGCTATCTATGGCTCCAAACCAGGTTTGGTCTCTCATCATTATCCCATTACCTTGTTTTGTTCATCATAGCACTAATTACTATGTTCTACAACGGCAGAGTATTTGTCTATGGTATTCACTCGTGAATCTCAAATGCACAGGACTGGGTCTGACACAGAGTAGATAGCCCCCAGTCAAGCACATTGCCAATCAGTTGATTCTGACTCCTAGCAACCCTATATAATAGAGGAGAACTCTCCATAAGTCTCCCCAAACTGTGTGTCTTTATGAAAACAGGCAGTCTCAGCCTTCTCCCATGGAGCAGCTGAAAGATGCGGGCGGTTCAGAGATTACAAATATACTGGCCTGTCATCCCTGGAGCCATTCTCCATCCCCCTCGCATGAAGCTGTATGAGTAGGTTTCTCTTGGACTCATGAATGTGAGACTTTTAACCCCCAAATCCCTCCTACCACCACCCTTATCCGTCTTGTGATATATATGATTGCTCTCTTATTGAAGACTAAAATAGTCCCTCGCTAAAGTATATGAGATTTCCATGAAATGCATGTATAAAACAATTTTGTCAGCCTATCCTCAGCTGGTGTCTCCTTTCCAACAAGTCCATAACAGTAATGGTGAGCTTTCATGACTCATCTGCTTAGTTAAGTGCAGTCTCCGCTACTACACACACCATTCACAGATAGAAAGAGCTCACAGATGCAGTCTGGGATCTGGCAAAGAGTGAAATGAAGTGGGGACTGACCCATGCCCTCTAGACAGACATCTTGCTTATTCCCCCCTGAGTCCATTATGCCTGTACCAAGACCCACATTTGGAGTGTTCAGAAATGATAAGACAGGTCTGCTTCATAAAGGACCCAGAGCCCTGGAATATTCTCACTCTTGAAATTGCTGCTACTGATAACAGCAGTCATCATCATCATCATCATCATCATCATCATCGAAACACCATATATTGAGAACCAGGCTCTGTACTAAGCAGTGGTTGAGTGGTTATTATCTTTCCTAACACCATTGGTTCCTTCCGTGGGTACTTGAGTGGCTAAGAGAGGTTTCAGTGCCTAAAATGATACTATTAGATTTATGTCCTTCACAACGACTAACTTTTTCTGTTTTCAAGAATAAGAAGCACACGCATCCAGGCTCTTTTCCTTCTGGGACCAGCCAGAAGCTTAGACATTAGAAAAGCTAGACTGCTCTGGTTCAGGAGAATGAGCTAGGGGATTGTGGAAAGGAAGAGAGGGTAAAGTAGTCTAGCTAGAACTTTATCATGACTTTATAATGCTGTTCTAGAAAGTACCAAAGTTACATTTTGGTGAAAGAGGGTTATGTAAGGTTTCTTGACCATCACTGTGGGACAGACTCACTTCGAACTTAGAAAACAAAATGACTGGATCCACTAGAGCTCCCTATATACCTTTTGGCGCAGCAGTGTCACTCCTAGGTATACACTCAACAGAAAGATGTGTACAACAATGTTGATGGGAGTAAGACAGTCTAGTTGCTCAATGGTTAAAACATTCACTTCTAACTAAGAGATAAGGGGTTTGAGGCTTCTAGCCATGCTGAGGGAGAAAGGTGAGACCTCAGTCTGTTTTGATCACGGTTTACAGCCTTCGATATGCAAGGGTTTGGTCCGACTCTAGAGCCGGAATCTACTCAATGGCAATCGGTTGGGTGGGGTTAATAGCAGCATGATTTGTCAAAAATGGAAAAGATACCCATAAGCACTACATTGGCTATATAAGCTTTAATATATCCTCACAATGGAACACTCTACAGGAGGAAGAACCAACAAGTCTCTATGATATGCCACACCACGAGTGAATCTCACCAACATCATGTTGTGAAGCTAGATGCAAAATTATGTTAACTGTAGCCCTCCATGTAGGGCTCCAAAGTTTTAAAAGAGGAGAAACAAATGACTGCCCTTTTAAGTCAGGTGGCGATTATCCTTGAGGCGGCAGGGGGGTGGGGGTGGGGCGGTAGAAGAGGCTGGAAAAGGACCTGGCAGGGTTTCTAGGGTCTTTGCCATGTTGTCTATCTAGAGCTGTGTATACAGGTGTGTTTACTTTGTGAAAATACATTGTGTTACCTGCCATGGGTACATTCTTCTGGATGTCTGCTGCGAGTTACTAAAATGTTTCTTAAAATAATACATGCCCACTTCGCAACCTGGAAGATAATAGGTCAGTGTTGTCCAGTAGTTGGTGCCCAGGCAGTGGTCATTTCAAAAGGATTCTCATGGGCATTCAGCTAGAAAATCACTGAACCGTTAGTCAGGCAGGCCTCTTTTCAGTCAAGGCTCTTCACATGCTGGGGATGTAGCTCTGAGACTCGGTTTCCTCATCTGTAAAGTTGGTATTCTAAGGCATACTTCACATTGTATTTTATGAGAGCTAACTGAGATAGTATGAGACAAAGATCTTAATACACCGAAGACAATGTGTCCAGCAAATGCTAATCATTATGATCATAAAAAGGAGCACTGGAGAAACAACAGGTAAGTGCTGGCTCTGGGCCCAAATGTTGGTAGTTTGAACCCACTCCGCAGCGCTCTAAGAAAAAACTTGAAGAAGCACTTCCGTAAGGAGTCCAGCCAGAGAAACTCCTCCAGGGATGCTCTATTCTGTCAAATGAAGTCACTAGGGTTTGCAATTGACTCGATGGTGCCCAACAACGGCATTATCTGGGAAATGAATACTAGACGGAGAAACAAGCAGGGTTTGGAACTGACCCATTCTAAAGCCCATGTTTTATGTTTGTTTCTACATTGTGTGATGCCTCAAGGTCTTGAGCCAACCTTTTCAAGAAACTATGACCCCGTGAGCAGAGAAGAGCGGCTCTGTTCTTTAACCACAGAGTGTTGATTAGGTTTGATTGCATGTTCCATGGTTGTTATTGATTTGGGGGATGACTGATGGTCACTGGTGGCCACTGTTTCATCTTTGCTGTAATTGCATGAAATATTTGTCAGGGTTGAGCACCTCTTCCTCAGATGCATTAACAATCATTTCCCCAAATGTGTTCCCTTGAAAGAGATTGAATTATTTCCAAAGGTCCTGTGCATCCCCTTTGCAGTGCAGGAAAAAGTGCATCCATAAATTACCCAATTGACACAGATGGGGACTTGAATGGGAGAGCAGTCGGCTGCAAATTATTTTTCCCAGACACGTCCTGTCTGATGGCGGGACTGGCAGAGGCTCTGGGGAGTGCCACCCTGGTCACGCATGAGCATGACCAGTGGTTCCCCTCAGAGGAGGAAGTGGAGAGGTCACTAATCCATGTCAGGGCTTTGGAGTCTGACAGCAATGACTAAGGCAACTTGAAATTGCTTTCTCTGTGGTGATAGCCCTCAATTCCTTTGCCTATGTCTTCATGGTGGAAACAAGCTGTGAACTGAGTCTGTGCAAAAAGAGCAGCTGCTGATGCTAACACTAAGTGGGATCCAAACTTGCTGCATCACTTTGCCCCCTTTGATCCTCTGTTTCCTCATTGGCAAGATGGGCACATGCTCATCTGTAGGTATGTAGAAGGCCTCTCTGATGAATCAGATGCAACTTGAATGACTGGTGTTGGTAAACATTTATCAAAGACCTGTGTTCTCCTGCATATTTCTCTAAAATAAAGTAACCTCATTCGAATTTTCTTATCTTTATTGTTCCAGACAATGATCAGAAACTGAGTTACTGAGTAAGTTAACTAAGAAAGCTTTTTCTTTTTTTAAACGCTTCTGCCAAGTAAATGAAAGTTTATAGCTTTTCCATGTGTGTCAGAGTACAACAGTACTCCAGGTCGCCAAAGACAGACTTTTCAAAAGTAGATTACCAGGCCTTTCTTCTCAGGCATTTCTGGGTGGGCTTGAACTTGCAAACTTTTGGATGGCAGCTGAATGCACTAGCCATTTGCAGCATCCAGGAACTTCTGTGATAGTCCTATGAAGCGTTTCTTATTTTGTCTCTTTAAGATCGAAGATAGTGATTATAATAATTTCAATAAAACCAATTACGTTTTTAGAAAGTCTAATAGTGAATTATTTTCTGATTACCGCAAAAGTACACAGAGATTAGACTAAAGTCTGAATCTAGAGTTGAAGAAAAATTCTATCATCTAATGTCAATAGGCTGTATCAAGGAAGGAGAATAAGCTGTATGTGAATGCTTCTATTTCCAATCATTCGTTTAAACTTTACACTATTGAGAGCACTATCGGGCCAGGCATTGTGCTATTTTGTGATTGTTATCTAATGCAATATTTTAAGCAATTCTACAAGGCATATTATTCCTGTGTATAGGTGAAACAATGTGCAAGTCCGAAATGTTAAATAAATCACTTAAATTTACACATTGAAAAGGAAGAACAGGCATTCAAAGGCATATTATTCCTGTGTATAGGTGAAACAATGTGCAAGTCTGAAATGTTAAATAAATCACTTAAATTTACACATTGAAAAGGAAGAACAGGCATTCAAACCCAGGTCCATTTGAAGCCAAATTTAAGCCTATTTCTACCATTTACTCACTCTCCATGGTTCCAAAGACAAGGTTGCTATTTGAAAATGGTCATTAGGCAAGAATGGAGAATGACCACATCAGATCACAGAAGGCAGGGTGACAACTTCATCATGTCACTGCTAAGCCCAGGAGAATGATGACCCAAGCAAGTTGACAGGGAACTGTAACCACCACAGCCACTGTTACTGAGTTAGTTAATTGTGCCAGCCTGGCCGATAATCACATGTGGGGCTAATTGAAAGGTGGAGGGATAAATGGGTGGTGAGCCTTGCCTTTCTAGTTCTCGGGTCTCATTTTGTGATGGTTGCACCGGGTGCAGCTGCCTTAGCAGTTCCCTGCTTCAGCTTGCAAGATTGACTTCCTACAAGACATCCCCAAGGAGAAGCTACATGGACCTATCCCGATGCAGCCCTGGGTGCTGGAGCAGCTGTGTGGAGACCCCTGCTAGTGTTGAGTTGCTTGTTCGTTCACTGACTCAGCTTTCCTCCTGCAGTCGGCATCATTGCCTCTGTTTTGTGAGGTGGAGGACTTTGTGGACTGGTGTTGGGTTAATGGGTTAATGTTGGACTTGTGGGCTTGGGCAGCATTGGGTTGGGATGTTTTTGTGATGCACATTTTCTTTACATAAAACTCTCTCTTATACAAGAGTTGCTGTGGATTTGTTTCTCCAAAGTACCCAGACTAAATACAGTTACTCTAAGCCCAAACCTTAGCATTCCTTACTGCGAGACCTAAGGGGCCTATTGTCATGAATGACAAAGAATGGATAAAAGGATGGTCAATAAGTCAGAAGTAAAAGGACTAGGCACACCTGAGGAGTCACTATGGCACTAATAGCTTAGTGCTCAACTATTAGTCAAAAGGCTGATGGTTAAAATCCGCTTCAAGGCTTTCCAGAGACAGCTCTGGTGCTCTGCTTCCAGAAGGTCATAGCCTAGAGAGCTCTATGTACTGCGGATACTCTGTACACACGAGGCAGCCAGGAGGAGGCAAAGGCTGAATCAAGATGTTTAGCACATATTGTCAACATTCATTAGGGTCTAAGTGAAACTAACAACTAGCAAAATATCTGCATTTTAATGTCCTTAAGCAAGTGTAAATCCTAATGAATTGCCTTCTTCAATTGCTGAGAGCCATAATTGTCAAGTTCAGACACTTGGAAGAATGTCTTCAGGTAGAAAAGTTAAAATAAATGCATTGACTTATTTAACAAAAATAAAGCATCTTGTCAGATGAGCCTAGGTCTGCTAACTGAAAGGATGGTGGTTCAAAGCCACCAGCTGCTCTACTGGAGAAATAGGAGACAATCTGCTGCCAGAAAGATTTACAGCCTTAAGAACTCCCTCTGCAGGGTCCCTATGAGCTAGAACTGATTTTAGGTCACTTGCTATGTGCCAGGATTCATCTTTATGGCACAAAGGTTAATGGAAAGGTTTTAAGTTCAAATTCTACAGCTATTTTGTGGGAGAAAAAAGTATCAGAAATTTGCTCCCTTAAACCAAGAAAATCCTATGGGAGAGAGTTCTACTCTGAGGTTGCTGTGAATCCTAACCCACTCAAGGGCACCCAATAACAGTGACAACATCGGCCATAGCACGGTCACTGGAACTGGAGACCAAATAGTAATGACCATAGATGTCTTCCATATTCTAGAACAGGGGGGAGGAAGAGAATGGTAAAGCACAGAGATCGCTTCAATAATAATACAAGAATAAATTCCCAAATGACAAATATTATGAATGAAAAAGACCAGGCAGATCTGATTTAGTTTCTCATTGTGGGTTTTGAGTTTATGGTAGGTTCTGTGTGGCACAAATGATTTGTGCTCAACTACCAATGTAAAGGTTGGTGGTTGTAACTCACTCAACAGTGCTTCCATGAAGATTCGAGTCTAGGAAACCCTACAGAACAGGTCTGGATCAATTCAGCATTGGTGGGCTGGAGTTGATTTATCCAGAAATGGTTTTCCTGAAGAAAGGAACTGGGGTGCAGCTAAAATCTTCAGTCTCAGATGAATTTAAGTCTAAACGAGGATTTGGAGGCACAGCCTTCTAGACAGATATTACAGCATTGTCAAAGATACTAACAATCCATAGATTTGTAATCATTTTTTTAAAGCCAATATCAAAAAAACATAGCAGATATTCTTCTGTAATATGATATTTCTACTCCCTCATTATGGAGACTCTTTCCAAACTCCCTGGAATCTGGGCATAGGGATTGCGCTGACTAATTAAATATCCTGCTTATGACACTGGGTCAGTTTGGGGGATAGCTCTTCAGTGGCCTGGCCTGAAAGCTTATACTGACTGGTTGTTTCTTGGAGAGCAGTTGCCATATTCAAAGTGTGGCTACCCGAGAACACCATGTTTGGCCCTTGGAAGATGGGGCACATGGAAAGAGATAAGAGACTAACACACATCAGAGTGTCAGACATAGCAGTCCCAGTGACCAAGAAGTAATCACATTAGAAGTGAATCTTCCAGGCCCAGCCATTCTAACTGTTCCAGGGGACCCAGAGGGAAACCGCTCAACTGATCCCTCCTTAAGTTCTTAATTATTATGTAGCAATAAGTTACAGGATCCCTGGGGGTGTAGTGGTTATGCGTTGAGCTGTGATCTGCAAGATCAGGAGTTCAGGAGCACCAGTCATTGTGTAATAGCATGCTGGGACTTTCTACTCCCGTAAACAGTGACAGTTTCAGAAATCCACAGGGACAGTTCTACCCAGCCCTGTGGGGTCACGATGAGCCAGTGAGTGAGTGATGGCAGTGGGTGAGCGAACAACGAGCAATAGAGAGCCCCAGTGTTAGGAGTTGCCATTGCGTGTGCTTCTACTCGTGGGGATCTTATGTCTACACACAGAACCCATTTAACCAGAATGTTCTTCCTTTTGGGTTTTCTTTGAGATGACCTTGTTTCTCACTAAAGACTCCAAATCCATTTTAATTTTACTTTGTCCTCCTCTTTTTTTTTAAGCCACTCAAATCACTATTTATGTTTGAGGAATAGGAATCTGTAGGTATTTTTGTTTGTTTGTTTTTAAAGAAACATACCATGTTTCTCCAGAAATGAAATCAACAACAAAATCTTATCAAACCCTCCGTGTGTGTGTGTGTGTGTGTGTGTGTGTGTGTGTGTGTTGGGGGGAGGGGATTATTGCCCTTGCCTCCCATCTCTTCTCTCCCCCTGTTCCCACCCTTGTCTTTGACCTCCTCATAGCCATCAAAATCTTCTCTATTGATGTATAAACCACGTTTCTTGGTGTTTTCTCCCCTTATAAAAATGATGATATTGAATATTTATATTTGTAAGATTGTCTGAATTGGTCAAGACTAGTGTTCTCTAGTTTTGTCCATGTCTTGTGATGTTTAAGAGTATTGTCATTGTTTTTATGGATGCACAAAATTCAATGGTAGGAATGTACCAGAACTTGTTTATCCATTCCTCTGTAGTTGGAGTTTTTGGTTGTTTACATGTTTCTGCTATTGTGACAATTGCTTCAATACACATAGGTGTGCATCTGTCTATTCTTGTCATATTATGATTTCTTAGTGTATATACACAGTAGAGATATTGCTGGATCATAAGATATTTGCATTTGTTTAAAGAAGTACCCTACTGATTTCCATAGAGGTTCTACATCCCACCAGCAATGTAAAAGTGTTCCTATCTCTCCACATCATCTCCAGCAATTAATATTTTATGTTTCGTTGAATTTTTCTAGAGGTATCAAGGTGAGGTGATATCTCATTGCTGTCCTGGTATTCATCCCCCTTGAGGGGAGTTATTCTGCAATCATTGC
This sequence comes from Echinops telfairi, assembly GCF_000313985.2. Lineage (NCBI taxonomy): Eukaryota > Metazoa > Chordata > Mammalia > Afrosoricida > Tenrecidae > Echinops > Echinops telfairi. Next base: position 24,035,010 of record NW_022111310.1, read on the forward strand.
TGACAACCATCATTCTCCCTTCCCCTTCTCTTCCCCTGCCCTCCTAGAATCGTTACTCCCATTACTGCTTCTAAGGGGAGGTCTGTCTATCCTCATCTGTACCCTGGTCTACCAGGATCTGTGAGGTAGGACTGAGATCATAATAGTGGGAGGAGGAAGGATTAAAAAAACTAAAGGAGTGTTGTGTGTTTCTTCGGTGCTAAGCTGCCCCCTGACTGTATCTTTTCTTCTGTGCTGCCCCTCTGTGCTAGAATGTGCAATTATCCAAGGATGGGCTCTGGGTATCCACTTTGAACCCTCCCTTCACTTGATGAGGTAGTTTATTTTTGAACTTCTGATAAATGTTCCCATCAACACCTCATGATCTACTTGTTTTTAATTTTATAGTGTTTTATTCATCCTAGATTTCTTTCCTTTCCATGTAAGGTTGGTGATTCGTTTTTCCAGAACACTGTTGTTGTAGGTGTAGTGACATTTGTTCCAACTTATAGTGACCCTAAATACAATCGAAGGAAAGACCAACCAGTCTTGCCTCGTCTTCATAATTGTTATGTTTAAGTGTGTTGTTGCAATCACAGTGTCAATCCAGCTGATCACGGGTCTCCTTTCTGACTGACCCATTCCTGGCATGTCCTTTTCCAGGAACTGGTCTCTGCTGATAACCTAGTTATGGTCACTGGAATGAAGCCTCTCCCACCTCATTTCTAAAGAGAATTCTTTCTCTTTATTTTGTCTTTATTCCAACATAGATGTGTTTATTCTTCTGATAGTCTAGGGGACTTTCAATATTCTTCATCAATTAAATAATCCAAATGCTTCAACTCTTCCATTGTTCTTGTTCGTTGACCAGCTTTCACATGCATAAAAGATGATTGAAAATACCATGGCTTGGGTTAGACCCAAGTGCCTTAGATCTCAAAGTGACATCTTTGCCCTTCAACACTTTAAAGGGGCTTCGACTGCAGATTTTCCCAATGCAATATGTCCTTCATTTTATTGACTTCTGTTTCCATGAGCATTGATTGTAGACTCAAGTAGAAACATTTTTGACAACGTCAATATTTTCTGTTTATCCTAATGCTGTCTGCTGGTCCAGTTGTGAATACTTTTTTGTTTTTTTCCTTTCTTTCTTTCTTTCTTTTTGCAGCAGCAGCAGTTTGACCTATCCAATGCGTCTTTCGATGTTTCCTTGCATTGAGTTATCATCCATACTGAAGATTGTAATCTTTATTCTTCGTCTGTGTTTCAATTCCTCTTCACTTTCAACAAACAAGGCTGTGTTGTCTTCATACCACAGGCTGTTAACAAGACTTCCTCCAACTCTGATGTCCAATTCGCCTTGACATTGCCCGGCCTCTTGATTATCTGTTCAACATATAGGTTGCCTCAGTACAGTGAAAAACTAAACCCTGTAGCACACCTTTCCTGATTTTAAATGACTTATCAAATGATTTCTTCTTGGTCTATGTACAATTCCTTACGAGCACAATGTCTGGAATGTCAATTCATAGCGATTTTATCCGCAGTAGATTATAATCCACACATGTCGAATGCCTTTTCATAGTCAATGAAACACAGGTAAACGCCTCTCATAGTCTCTGCTTTCAGCTAAGAGTCATCTGATGCCAACAGCGATAATATTACTTGTTCCACCTACTCGTTTGCATTCAGCTTGAATACCACACACTATTTTGGTGCTGTTCATAATGTTTTCAGGGGTTAAGCCTTCAGAAGTGAACCATCAAAAAGTTCTTCCTACCCTGTCTTTAGTCTCGAAACTCCGCTGAAACCCACCCACCCGGGTGACCCTGCTGGTGTTTGAAATACCAGCAGCACAGCTTCCAGCAGCACAGCAACAGGCAAGTCATCAAAGTACAGCAAATTGACAGCTGAGACCAGAACAGGCAAGTGGAAATTAAAGACAACAAGCCAAAATGAGAAGTACAAGGCTATTTATTCAGAATTTTCTTTTACAAGGCCGTCAGTCACCATCACCTGTATTTGACAGTCACTTAAAGGCAGCCAGGGGAAGGCTTTATAGCAGAAAAAAGGCCAGGTGTGCTCTGATTGGAAGTTGTTGGCATGGGAAATCGGGATAGGGCTGACTAATAGAGTCATACTACATGGATGCTTTGGGATTCCTTCATTTGACTTTTTCTGGTTGGTCCTAATTTGGAAGTAGGGGCAGCAATTAAGAGCACTGGCAGTTTCGGATCAAGCCCTGTCTGCTTGGAGCCAATTGCTGTTGAGGTTGTCATTTGACTTCTTAGCTTAATTGCCGCCGAGTGTGAGTAAGAGGTCTATTGTCCAGTCACTGTTCATTTGTATAGTCGCCATCTCAGTGCTGATACGTTTTCAGGTGTAGTCCTTCAGAATGTTAGGTCCTGCTAATAATTTTCCTCCATACAGCCATTGTGGGAAACAGTATTGTGGTGTTTCCAAAAACTAAAATTAGAACTATCAGATGACCCAGCAATTCCCCTCTCAGATACAGACCCAAAAGATTTGAGAACAGAGATGCAAAAAGATGTGTACACCAATGTTGAGTGCAGTACTATTCCCAGTAGTCCAAAGGTAGTAAGGACCTACCTTACCTGCTGATCAACAGAGAAATAGATAAAGGTGGCACATCCGGTACCACTCAGTCAATAGGATAAATGAATCCTTAATACACATTACAGTATGGAATGAGGAAAAAGACTATGCGTGAAATAAGTCAATCACAAGAGGATAAATATTGTATGACTTCACTTATATAAAATGACAAGAAAAGGAAAATACATAAAGACCAAAAATCATTAGTGGTTCCCAGGGGTGGGAGGGTAGGGTGAAAATTGGGCTTATGAGGTGGGGGGGAAAATCACATTGATTATTTAAGGGTAGGATTGCACAGCTGATTATTATCATAGCTGACAATAAGTTGTGCATTCATAAAAAGTTGGATAAAAGTTGTGTGATCGATGTATTGACAGCAACAAGAGTAGCTGTTGAGACGACTCATGTACAACCAAACACTGCATGGCACCTGGTTCTTTGGTTTGGAACTTCCATGGGAACTTCCATTAATTGGCTTAATAACATGTTTAATGTTTCTCTTCTACCTCCTTCTAATTTGTTTAGTACTTAGGGAATTAAAAGCTTGCAAACAGTTATCCAAGGCACAAAAGTTGATCTCCATTAACCCAGAGCAAAAAAGGGAATAAAGAATAGTTGAAGGTTATGGAACATATGGTTAAGTATCTCCATGAAGAGAGGGGTGGTTCCCAGCTACCATTACTGAACTTTGTGATCAAAATTCCATAGGAGAATGCTGATCAAAAAGAAGAAAATGCAATTCACATTCTCATGAGCTCTCCACCTTTTGGAGCCACTGAGACGCTTTCCCTGAGATCATATTTAAACCTTAGAAGCAAAATATTCCCTGAAGTCATCTTAAAATTGAGCAATAGTTTGGTAAAGATAAGATATGCCTTGAGTATTAGAATTATCTATATGGAATCAAACTGACAGCAGAAGCATAAACGATTAGAAAGGAACTTATGGGGTGGTGCCTTTATGTCAATGAGGGAGGAACAACTTGAACAAGGAGGGTGAGATCTGGTGTACATCTTAAAGAGTGGAATCGATGTCACTAGATTGTACCATTGAAACTGTTGAATACATGCTTTGCTATGTATATTCCCAAAACTAACTAAATAAATAATATTGAGAAGGGAAAAAAATTATCCATATGCTAATCAAAATTGCTCCTGTGTTAGCTATAAAGACAATTTCCCTGGAAAAGAAGTGGAAAGTCAAAGCTAGCACACAAAATAAGATATCCAGATATAATGATGACAGACAACTGGCAATGAACTAGTGAGGCAGTAGGAACTGGGAATATCTACCAGAAGTGTGGCTGTGTCTTGATCAATGGATTTTAGAACTAACCACTGGGGAGCTCCACACAAATAAATTGAAGACCCAAGATGTCATTGAAGAAGGGCTGTAAGTTCTGGGCCTGGACCCATTACTTCACTAACTTAACAAATGCTAATTGCTCACTTTTTATGTACCAGGGACTGTTCTAAATGCTGACAATATAATGTTGGGTGGATTACAACTCATCATGACCCTTTATAAAGTTTCGAAGACTGTACATCTTTATGCAGGCAAACTGCTGTTTTTTCTTCCCTCATAGCTCCTGGTGGCTTTGAACCACTAGCCTTCTGACTAGTGGATAAACTATTGGGTAAACCACAGTACGGGGGAGATAGAAAATAACTGTATTATTGATTTAATCTTTTCTCCTAAAAAATGTTAGAATCCTAAAAAAAAAAGTTAGAATCCTAACCCTGATTCTTGTGGATGTGATTCTGTTTAGAAATAGGTTATTTTGTCATATGAGTTAGAACACATCCATTTAGAACGGGTTATCCATCTGATCACATGAGTTTGTAAAAGGTCGATTGTTGTTGTTGTTGTTGGGGGCCATCAAGTCCGTCCCGACCCACAGTGACGCTGTGCACGACAGAATGAACCACGGCTCAGTCCGGCAGCATTCTCAAGAGGCTCTGAATATCAGACTCGTGGACTTGATCCGGACTGGGCTGCAATGTTTTCTTAATGTTCAATTGCCCTTGTATATAAAGCTCTTCCTATACACATGAGTCTCTATGAATGTGTTTCTCTAGTCTACCCAGACTAACACACAGGGACATAGCTTCCAGCATGACAGCAACACGCAAACTACCACAGTATGACAAACTTACAGAGAAGTGGTGGAAAAAGAGCAGATTTAGCTCAGAAAGATGCACGCACAAGGATGATAGAGCCTTCTGAAGATCACTTCGAAGTCAAGGAATGCTGAGGCTACCCACAAGGAATGAGTTTTGACTTTAGCCTCTAGAAATGAGAGGAAATAAATTTATTTCACTTAAACCCACTCATTTGTGGTACTTGTGTTACTGTATGTTTAATTGTTATTATCAAACCATACAGTTCGATAGAGTGACTGGTGATGGGGTGGCTGCTATTGGGTTAATTTGGAAAAGGCAGTCCGGGGCAGGCCTTGAAAGGTGGCATCGAATGGTAAGAAAGATCCCATGAGGCTAAGGTCATAGGGAAAGAATACGCCAGGCAGAGAAAGCGACTGCAGGGCAGTTCAGAAACAGGAAGGTCTAAGCATATCTAAGGGTCTGGCAGTAGCTACTGGGTCAGGAACACTGAACCAGAAGGAAATAAGACTGCATGAGGATAAGCAAGAGACAAATCATGCTGGTCTGATAAGGCCACTGTGAGGCATCCAGATTTTATTGCGGTCCTACGTGAAGCCATTGAAGGGTTTACGCTGGGGGCTGGGGGACGAGATGGGCTGAGATTCAGGCTTAGCCTCCACTGCTCGGGTTGCCTTTCCAAGCAGCGCAGGGTCGACATTTAGTCACTTTCATATTGGAAATCAAGACCTGGGCAAGTCCCAATCTTGCATCACTTAAAACCATCACTAATCATGCAGAAAGAAGGCCGATAGGGGAAGACCTGGGTCTCTCGGAAGCAGGCCCTTCCGCTCAGATCCGCACGCACACCCGCCCCTGCGGGAGCCCAGGGATAGGTGCGGCATGTGCGCATCCTTTTCCGTTCTGCAGAAGCAGCAGATGGATAATTGCAGCCCCTAAGTGCCTAATCTGCTCTCCGGGACACGGGCAGATTTCTGAGCCAACAAACTTAATTGAACTTTCTCTTCCAGCTGGGAAAGGTTACGGAGTTGCTGCGCACGCAACACAGGCAGGATGAAAAGGTCAGTCGCTCAGTCCTCTTTGTAATGGATTGACCAAAGGCAGATTGTTTTGTTTTGTTTTTGTAAAAAAAGAAAATCTTTCTCACGACCAATGGATTGTAAAACTTAATTAGCCAAGCTGTGCCTCCGCACCCCCCACCCCTGCACTCCCAGCATCTAAAGCTGTGCATATTACACCGACACTGTCTATGTTCTTCAGGGCGGTTTACACACCCCTCAGAGAAGGTAGAAACATTTAATTTAAAGGGTAAGTGCCTGGGTCATTTTAATACTTGTTACAGACATAGTCAAAGCCCCTCGATAACACTGCACCTCCAACTTCAGCATGTGTAGGAATCTCCTTCAGAGCACTGGGACACAAAGGTTCAGGGTCCCTTCTCCACAGATTCAGAAGGTCTGGGATGGGGCCTAAGAATTGGCATATTTAGTAAGTTACCATGTGATGCTGATGTGTGGGTCCAGGGACCACATTTTGAGCATCCCTGCTTGACAATCTTGTCCAAAACGAACCGTGCCCATTGCCTTTTCCCATAGTTCAACGCGGTAGTTAGGGTCCATTTCCTAAAGTACAAAAAGATGGAAGAGCGCCTTGTTCACATGTGTGTCGGTCAGCTCTCTCAGAAGGAGAAGCTTCATTCGAGATATTGTATTTTAAATGGCACTGAAAATCACAGTCTATCCAGAAATCCATGACCTGGACGCTGTGTGGGGACGCTGTAACTGGACTTCAATGGGCTGAATTTGAACATGCTGTGCATTGGGGATGAAGGGTGTTTAATCCTAAACAAACCAAAGGGTTTTTTGTTGTTGTTCTTTTATTTTGGGGGGGGGGTCTTATTTATTCATTTGCCGAAGGAGACATGGTGCCAGTCACCAAATACCTGAACTGCTACCCTGCAGAACAAGGAGTAAGCTTGGTTTCAGCAGCTCCAGGGACAGAACCAGAAATTGTGGGAGGGAGAACCATTTTGACTTGATAGAAGGAAGCAATATAAGGCAGGAGCTTCTAACAATTAAAGTGGGGGCTGGCTGTTCTGTGAGGAAGTGCCTCCCAGTCTTTAGCAGTCCCCCATCAGAGACCAGGGGACCACTTACTAGGAAGGTTGTAAAGCAGATTGAAGCATTGCATAGCAAGTCAGACTGGGTAGTTAATTTCTCCCATCGTATTCTGCACACAATTAGTGTTCAATAAATGTCAAAATAATATATCCCTTGATTTGTTGGTCTCACCTCCTAGAGGAGTTCTCAAATGAGTCCCCCGTGACCTCCTACTCGGATTCTTGCAATCGCTTCTGATGCAGCCTCCTTGCTTGCAGTTTTCCCTGTATTAAATCCATACTTTACAAAGCCACCAGATAATCTATCAAAAATGCAAACATGATCATTCATCCTATGGTTAAATCCATGCAGTGCATCCCATGCTTCAGCGGTTTCCCATGTTTCTGAAGTGCCGGTAATTCTCCCTCACGTGGCAGACAGGCCTCTGACCAGGCGCCACTGGCTCGCTCCGCCTTTCTTCCAGTAAGCGTGGCTGCTTTGGAGTTCCTCGTCCACAATCAAAGACGTCTCTACAAGCTTGCCTGCCGTTGAGTCGCATGTCTAGTCCATTTGAAATGGCTTCCCTCCCTTTATTCAACTCACTCTCCCCCTCGGCCCACCCCACGACCAGCGTGAAGGACGTTCTCCTTGGTCCTTCTGGTTGGGAGACAATGACGACGCTGGAGTCAGTTGGCTTCAGAGATGGGCGGATGTTCCGGATCCGCTGACATCAAAATGGAAGGGGAAGTTCCCAATGACAGAAGGACATCACCAAGATCCGAGGAAAACAATGGACCTCCAAAATGTGGTTGTAGGTTTGTTTAAGTGCTGCTTGGTGAACAGACTGTGCATGTAAATGCCTGTGGGAGCCAAGCAAGTACCTGACGGTGAAACGGGTCATGTGGCATCATTTGTAGATGTAGGAATGTGAGTCCCTGTGTTTATACTGTTTCTGATCCTTCAAGAGAACGCAGGTTTAATGCTTTACTGAAATTTCCTAATTAAACATTGTATGCTCCAAATATTGTATCTTCGGGGAACATATGACTCAGAGATGACTCTCTTGCAACCTTTCTTTGAAGGCTTATTGATTATTCATTATTTCATTATTGATTTTTCATTATTTCATTATTGAAGCCTTATTGATTATGCATTATTTCATTATTCATCTTTTTATTGTGAATTAAGTGAGGGTTTACATTTCAGAAGATCTGTTTTATATTCAACAACTTAACCAAGGAATCTAATGTCCCACTCACTTGGCCTAGCATCTCCCCTACCCCATCTTTCTCTTCTCTTTCTCTTAAGATATCTTCCCCTTCAGCCAAGTTAGCACCGGTCTGCCCTCCAGCCTGTTCCTGCCTCCTCCCCCTTTCCTGATTTCTCCTCTCATCCCCTGGAGACCATCAAAGTGGGGTTCTTTTGCTTTGAAAGTCTTCTCTTCATTGTTTCTATTTTAACAGTGACCTCATATAATATTTGTCCTTTTGTGGTTGACTAACTCTACTCAGCATACTGTCCTCTAAATTCATCCATAGCATTGCGTGTTTCCAAGTTTCATCCTTATCCATTAGCAGTGAATGGTATCCCATTGCACATCTGTTCCAGGTAGGATGTATCCATTCATCCATTAATGGGCATGTAGATTATTCTAATGGTTTGTATGGTTTTGCATGCTGTTCTATCTTGTTGAGTTTACCTGTTTTTCGCCTCCCTGCTTCTATAAGAACAAGGACAGGCGAATGAATTGCTCGGCTCTCTACCTAGGTGGCACGGGCCGGGGATAGGAGGCAGTGGGGGAGAAGCACTAAATTCAGGTTTAAGATGAAAGCTTTGTTTCACTAAAGTTCATCTTTGGTTGCACACGTTTGAGCCCTTTCTTTCATTTCCTCATGCCTCCGTTTCCTCAGCTTTCATGTGGGAGTCTTAATTCCTACGCTGTGTAGCTCAGAGGATGGTGGTTGTTTTGAAAATTAAGTGAGACCATGAAAGTGAAATCGCCTTGGAAAGAAGGGAACCCTTGCAGGGGGAAGACACTGAAACCTGAGGTAGAGCAGAAGCACCTGTGTACTCACAGTATATGTCTTAATGTGCTCATCCCACTCTAAGGGCAAAATGGGGTCATTTCATGGCAACAGTGTCTCCTCTTTCCCATAAACACTTTGGTCCCACACAGGCTGGTGCATTGGGTGAGGGTAAAGATTGGTAATTGGTTTCTCAACCCCAAGATCAACTGAAAGGACTCTCATGCCTCCTTCTGCACCAATGACTGGACCCTAGTTTAATACGTCACATGTCCACCTACACAGAGCTTAGCCAGACAATGGGGATTCTTGTCTGTGGTTTTTGTTTATTGGAAGGAGAAAAAGAGGAAGAAGGAAGGCACAGAGGAGACCCTCTCAGCACAAGCAGCTTGCTTTTTCCGGAGTAGCTGGAGGTGACAGTTCACCCTCTGCTGTGTGCTTTAAATGAAAGACTTTGAGAGTAAGCCTGCCTGGAAGGGAGAAAGGAGGAGAAGGTGACAACAGTCCAAGCACTATTTACAAAGGTGTTAATGGTAGACAGCTGATGAGTTCAACACCTGGGCTCTGGAATGGCCCTAAGTAGAGGATTAACTCATGCATGTTCTATAGGATTTATCGTTAACTGTTTGCCCAAAAATGGCTGCCATTTTTTCATGTCTCACTATACCCCGTCAGTCTGCAGTGGCTGGGGTCCCCTACATCAATCAAGTCTCTCTCTAAGCACCTCTTGAGTCTGAGTTGGCCTTGTGACTGGGGCGGCCGATAGACTACGGTGGGAGTGACACTGCTTACATTCCACATCTCGCCTTCCTGAGAACTTGAGGCTTCTCTTTTTCCTCTTGGAAGAACATTCAGATATGAAGTTAATTTGTCTTCACAATACTAATATTAAATATTTTTATAATCTTTATTTTACAGAGGAGACCTGGTGCTGCTGTTGGGCAAGCATTAGACAGATCATGGAAAGGCCAGTAGTTCCAACCTACCAGGAACGCCGGGGGGAGAAAGATGAAGAAGGTTGACGACCTCACAAACCCTGTAGTGGGCCATGATGCGTCAGAATAAACTCCATCAGAGGGTTTGGGGTTTTATCAAAGAGGAAACTGAAACACGACAAGATTCAGTAAGTGTTTAAGGTCATACTGCATAAAATGGAAAACTTTGATTCAGACACAAGACCTTTGGCTCTGGGGTCTGTGCTCTAAGGTACTATTTGTAGATTTAGAAAGAACAAAGAAATGTTGTTTTAGAAAGAACATTCCAGAAAACGAATGATCACCTGTTGAAGTGGCTTAAGAGATAAAAACTATGAACTGGATCTACTTTCTTGATCATGCATACTCTGAGAACTACAAGGCGCTGCTGCGGGACACCTCTATCTCTCTCCACATCTTTACAGACAAGGAACTGTACCCTAAGAGAGTGAAATAGGGTGTCCAGAATCCATGGATTTTGAAACTGTGATCAACAGGATATAGAGTTTCCTATATGCCCCCAAATCTTGATTCTAAGGCTTATAAACCTATAAGTAGTCACTACTATTTTTGAATGGTCATTACCAGTCAGATATGCAACACCTGTAATTATTTAGGCAGTACCTGTATATTTTTTCTCTATTTAATTCACACCCTAAGTTTAAAATGAGAAGGCTGAGGTTTGTTAAGGAGTGGTCCAAGCCCACATACCTAAGAGAGGAGGCAATAGAGATTATAATCTGCTATGGAATGACTCCATACCTTTATCACTTTATCCATCACATAACACTGAATGATAAGGTCAGGGTCTGACTGCAAGCATTCTGCTCCAGAGGAAAGAAGAAATGGGTTGTTGTTTTTTTGTAATTTCTTCCATCACTGCCCATACCCTGAAAAGTCAGAGGTCTCACCCCACTTGCTTCCCACAATGGAATAGAATGCAGTTCTGAACTTTGGAGATTTAAACGTCATGTAGAAGAAACATGTGGGGAGATGTGTTAATTGCACATTTCAAAAGTAAATATGTGGGGCTGGGTGCAGAGAATTTGCAGGCAATTCAGAAATTTGGAACCAGTCTATGAGAAAATAAAACCCGGTGCATTTTGTAAATTAATACCCCACAAAAAATCAATACCCCCAAAAAATCAATGGACAGAGATGTTCTGGAAAATGCAAGTGGAAACTTCTGGAAGTCAAGGATCTCATTTCAAAGTTTGCTTCCTACCCTCTTGTCCTATTGCTCATGCATTTATAGGCACTGACTAGGGCCCTTATTTCAGCATGGCCACAACTTTAACGGTCACTAAGCCAATGATATCTAACTCTGTATTATTGGTGTGGGAATAACATTTATAAAGATCACCTGGCTTTCCAAATAAAAGTCTCGTAGTCCCAAGCTGATGTACAAACACTTGAACTGTAGTTGAGACAAAAGAGTAAACAAATAGGAAACTATTTCCAATCCAAATATGTGGATGTAGGTGGGATATAGGGGCAGCTGAAGGGCATCTAATCTACTGCTCAATTCTGACTGACTCATACACAAGGTAAACCCTCCATTGGTGGAGGATCTCAGACCACCTTAGATAAAAGGAAGCAGTGTGAAGGAAAACCTTTCGAAAGCACTGATTTCCCCTCAACTATGGATTTCACATTCTTGTGTAGAAGAAATTAAATATAGGTTTCTACAGCAGCAGACCGAAAGTTACCTTCTGCACGAGACCTGACGTCGTTGAAGTTGCTTCACATGGATAGTTCCGTGCTCCACACTCAATATAGCTGTGCTAGCCACAGGCCGTCATCCTCTGTAGAAAGGAAGATTACAAGGGAGTTCATACCAGGTGCCACAATCCATTTGGTCCTTGGCCTCTGCCATAAGCCTGCTAATTTCAGGACTAAGAATTGCTTAGGAGGCATTGAGCCATGGCCACCTAGTGTCTTTGGAAGCACAGGACCATAGCCCATTAGCAATGGAAGAGACCTTTGAGATCACTTAACTCTGCCCTCTCATTTTGCAGATGGAGAGACAGAGGATTAAGTGACTGCCCAAGGTCACACAGCTGGTTAATGGCAGAGCTGGGCCTAGATGCTAGGTCTTCAGGCACCTGGTCCCTTTGTCTGGCCACTCCCCCATGCTGTCTCCTAAGGCTGCTCAGCTGTCAACAAACTGTAGCATCACCAGGCTGTGAAAACAGATAGGAAAGCCTTTCTGCCGTGTCCCTCATAACTCTTATCTGTCATTCCTGTTGTCTAGTGCATAGGATGTTTTGGGACTCATTGCATCTGCTGAACCAAAGAAAGACTTAGATTTTCCCTATGTAACTTGCTTATTCCTGGTGGGTTCTATTATATAATGTAGTAGGCAACTCTGTCCTATTGAAGAGCGATTTTAACAAAAGATTAAATCAATTCTCTCATATAAATATGAAATGAACAGATGCCAAGTACTCTACTTACATCATTAATTAATGATGGAGCTAGTAAGATGCTACAAACTACTAAGAGGAGAATTGCAAGGACACACATAGGCAATCAAGCATGCTGAGATAGATGTACAAATAGATGCAAAACTGGTCAATAATCTATTGCAGGTCTACTTGACTCAACCTGCATTTCTAGGGATAATAATCGTTTGCATTGTTATTGATTTCTTCCATTTCCATCGTTGGACAACAGCTCAAAATCAATGAAACACAGTTGATGGAGAAGGATTAGATAGGTAGGCCCTTTGGTAATTTTTTTTTTTTGCCATTTCCGGAGTCTTTCACATTTTTCAGACATGGCTCTTCCCTTGGTAATGCTGCACTGAATCTCCACAGGCAGGTAATACAGTGTGCCACTGCCATTCTTACACACGGTCACTCAGTGCCTCATTTAATCACTTCCCAGTCTCCCTGTGGACACAGGCCATGGCCAGTTCTCACCAAGTCACCAGCAAGCTGTCAAGCTGTCAAGCAGTAAAATGTATGAAAGACTGGATCCAGTCTCTGTTTGGACTCTCTTTTTCTGTATAAGCCGTAAAGTTGGCCTATCTTACCCTTAACTTCTCATCTAGGAGATGGTCGTTAGGGCTCCTGCCTCACAGAGCCTTTGTTTCCAAGATTCAAATGGAATTATGAATGTTGACCATATCCTGTTCAACTGGTATTTCATGAATATGTACAAGAGAACACCTAGTTTATTTATTGGCCTGAGGGTTTGTTGGAAAGAGTGGAAAAAAAATTGTGATTCTTCAATCAAAAGAAAAATCACCTTACCCAATTGAAGGCCAAATATGATAGTGGGATAAGAGGAAAGTAAAAGGAAATAGAAGAAAGAACTAGGAGACAAAGGGCATTTATAGAGGTCTAAGCACAGTCATGTATATATATAAATATATATATGACGACAGGGAAATAGATCTATGTATATATATTTATAGGTATAGTATTAAGGTAGCAGATAGACATTGGGCCTCTACTCACGTACTCCCTCAATGCAAGAATACTTTGTTCTACTAACCTGGCATTCCATGATACTCACCTTCCTGACACGATCACTGAAGACAAAATGGGTACATTAGTAAATGTGATGAAGAAAGCTGATGGTGCCTGGCTATCAAAAGATTTAGTGCCTGGGGTCTTAATGGCTTGAAGATAAGCAAGTGGCTATCTAGCTCAGAAGCAACAAAGTCCACATGGAAGAAGCGCACCAGCCTTTGTGATCATGAGGTGTTGACTGTAGACAATTGGATGTCCCCTTACAGAAGGGTCCCAAGGAAAAGATGAGCTAGTCAGGGTGCAGCATAGCACCGATGAAACATTCAACTTTCTTTTAGTTCTCTAATTCTTTCTCCCCATCCCCCATGCCCCCTCCCCCTGTTCTCATGACCTCAAATTCTACCATGACCTCAATTCTATCTTACAAATCAGATTAGAACACAATATGTACACCACTACAGATAAGAGCCTGCAACACAGGGAATCCAGGATAGATACACCCCTCAGGACCAACAATGAGAATAGAGATACCAGGAGGATAAGGGGAAGGTGGGGGGAGAAAGGGGAAATCAATCACGAGGATCAACATATAACCCTTCCCAGGAGGATGAACAACAGAAAAGTGGGTGAAGGGTGACAGAGGAAGATGTAAGATATGCAAATAATAATCTATAACTGATCAAGGGTTCATTATGGAGGAAGGGCAGGGGAGAGAGAGGGAGAAATGAGGAGCTGATATCAAGGGCTCAAGTAGAAAGAAAATGCTTTGAAAATGATGGCAACATATGTACAAATGTGCTTGACACAATGGATGAATGTATGGATTGTTATGAAAGATGTAAGAGCCCCCAATAAAAGTATTTAATAAAGAAAAAAAAAAGGACGAAAGAAAATACACCTTATCAGTAGGACAATTACATAAGCCCCTGTGATGGTTAGGGTTATTTTGTGTGTGTGTGCTAACAGGGCTCCCATCGGACCAAGTGTGAGGAGTTTAGCCTGTCAATTAGGTCACGGTTTGATTGGAAGGTGACTGAGATAAATGGCTCACAGGAGGCGGCCACTCTCTCTCTCTGCTTTCATCTAACTGTGGACCTGCCACGTGGAGTCGCATTGAGACCTGCGAGAGCCCTGGAGATGCTTCCACCAGCCCTGGATCCACGAGACTTTGCACCCTGGACTGTGACCTTCCTGCATTTTGCATCCCTGCATATGCTCTGTGAGTCTGAAGAGGGATCTATGGACTGGTTTCAGACTTATGAACTACTACTTCAAACTTATGGACTTGTTCTGGACTGGGCTGGAATGTTTTTATAATATACAATTACTCTTTGATATAAAGCTCTTTCTTATACATATATGAATGTCTGGTTTTGTTTTTGTAGTCAACCCAGACATGTTATAAGGAGAGCCAATTCCTTGAGAAGGACATGAAGTAATTCTTATTGCCAATGGAGCAGTAGAACAACAGTAATTAGTCAACAGGTATTAGACATAATAATTAGCATTAATTTTCCTGTCATTATTAACTGAAAACATTACATAGCCACTAAAGCAAGGCATCAAATAATGAGGCCCTGAGTCATGGGGCCAGTCACATTTCTTTGTAAACCAAGAAATGTCATACAGCGTAATAGTGCTTAATTTTCTCACCATAAACAACTTCAAATGTGTAAGGTTGTCAGCGTCTTTGAGTGGGACACATGGTTAAGCACTTGGCTGCTAAATGGAAGGACAGTGATTTGAACCCATTTGTGGCAACCTCAGAAGAAATCCTGGTGATCTGCTTCCAAAGGTCATAGCTATGGCCCACGGGGTTCTACTCTGGCATCCACGGGGTCACCTTCAATCAGGGTTGCCTTGAACTGGACCGGACTGGACTGCAGGGCTGAAGGGGGAAAAGTCACCCTCTCAAACTAAAAGACTAAAACAAAGTGGGGGAGTCTCTCAGGTCCCTCGTTTCATCTGAGAACAGGAAGTCTAGCCTTACTCCCAAAGAACCAGACCCAGTTACTAGAATACCTATTTTGTCTTTTCCTCTTCTCTGAGAGATGGCTCCTCATGACCCCTTTGTTCCATTCTTCTCTCCCTGAAAGAATCACTGAAGGTGCTGTGGGATATTTACAGGACTATTAATCACAATGTCAGTGGTTCAAACCCACCAGCCACTCCATGGGAGAAAGATGAGACTGTCTGCTCTCCTCAAGACTGACCATCTCAGAAACCTGTCCATGGTTGTTCTGAGTGCAAATCAGCTCAATGGCAGTGGTGCTTCCGTTAGTTTGCTGGAGCAGAATTGCACCTTCCTTGGTCTAGGCTTCCACTGAGTCATGGCCTTACAGTGTCACCAGACAGTGGCAGTCCAAGTCCCTCAGGGGACAGGAGGCTTTGGATCCTTACTTCATTAGTTCATTCATTCTAAATCCCTATTCCAAATTCCCAAGAGAATAAATCTGACCGTCACAAGCCACTCTCTGGGCTGCTTCTTCAGACTGTATCATTACCTTGTCCAATCAGTCTTAGCCATAAGAAGTCAGGTCATATAATTCTAAGCAGGCAAGAGTGACCACTATTATGGGTGAAGAGTAAGCTTCAGGTGCCCCAGATGGACTCCTCGGCCATACGTTGGCAGGCATCAATCACACTTAGTTTGACGGGAGAGAAATTCTTTGCATCACTCTAAGCCAGATCACATCAGATCCACTGCTACTCATAGTGACCCCATGTGTGTGTGAGGAGAACGATGGTTCATGGGTTGTCAAGGCTGATTTGTTTATTTGTTTGTATTTTAAATTATTTTACTGGGAACTCTTACAGGCATCAGAGCATTTCATAGTTCAGTCGCATCAAGCAGTCTGTACAATTGCCACCACAATCAGTTGCCAAACTCTTTCTTCTAGCATTCCTTGATATCAACGCCCCTTTATGCCCTCACTCCCCCACCCAACCTTCCATAAACCTTTATTTATTCGTGTATTTATTTATGCTATATCTTACCCCATCCACTATCTGTTTCACATACAATTCTGTTGTTCACTCCCCTTGAGTGGGGTTATCCAGTCATCCATGCTATCAGCCCCCTCCCTCTTTTCCAGTACCCCCAGGGCTGTAATTCTGATGTTTGGGGTTGGAAGGGGATGTGAGGGTGGGTAGTTTGATCACCTTGCTGCTATTGGCTGAGGATGTCCTCAGAAACTGACTCTGCTCCAGCTAGGTGTCCACAGCTAAGATCAGACAAGAGGTCTGCTCCGCTATCCGGCCGGCTTCTGATCCAGCCTACTCCCGAGTCTCCACCTGCTCTCGATCTCCAGTTAGCAGCCACATTCTCTCATCTTTCCGGATCTTCAGTCTGCACTGTCTGCCATCTTGCATCTGTCAGCACAAGTACAGTGGACCTCACCCCCATACTTTCTTAGTTTGATAGAAAACTGACCCTGCTAGGTACCAAATGCCAGGTGGAGAGATCACCCACAGGCACCCTCTGCTGCAGAGGTGCCCCAAATGATTGATTCTTTTGGAGGTAGATGCTGGGCACCTCTGGGTGGATTTGAACCTCTAATCTTTCAGTTGGTGGCCTAATGTCTTTATAGTTTTCAGCACCCAGGGACTCTTGCATCCACACAAAGGAACTAATTTTTAGACGGAAAACAAGGGGTGAAATCCTGACAAGCTGAACGGATTCTCATTTTAATTCATTAATGCTCCAATTATTTACAATGTGTCCATTTCAGAGCCCAGGGGAATTTCTCCAACAAATGATGATGCTCCTCCACCCAGGAAGCAGAATTTATGTGCATTGGTGCTGACAGCCTTCCAGCTGAGAAGCTTTGCCCAGTCACTGCCCTGGGTGTTTTGGGGTGAGTTTTGAGAACTCGGGGTTTGATGATGTCTGGACTATATCCCCTGACATCACTATGAAGCAGTGGGAAACCTTGGCTTAATAGCATTTGACCAGAGGGTGGACACAAAAGAGATTTGTGATATAAATATCTAGGGGGCATTACTGTTAACACCATCCATCCAGCGACACAGAGGAAACGTTTTATCGCTCTCTTCCTGGAGCACAGATATTGGAGCAAAGCACTTTGAATGCACTCATTAGCATGCCTTTATTTTGCTTATGCAAAGATAGCTTGAAGTATCGATGCTATATGCTGATTTTACAAGGGTCAGTGAAGGTTTATAACATAATTTGAGATCATTGTGGCTTTGCATTTTCATGGTGGGGTCTGATAGTAGCATAAGTGTGGCCAAGATTCCCATTGGGAAGGGCTTCTGTTAGGAGTGTTAGGACCTTACTGGGGTCCTGTGTGCAAAAGGCTTGTGGTTGATCCCAGCCATGACAATTCCTAGCTGTAGAGACTTGAGAAGGCCATTTCTCTCAGCTGCAGGTCTATCACATGTTCTGTACAAGCAACGCCCGCCTCATGGCCTGTTCTGATGAGCAAAACTAATAAGCAATTGATAAAAACAGGAGTCAAACATCCTTTTGCTATGTAAATCCACACAATTTTAGACCAATCATCTCATTTTCCTGCTAAGGACAGTGAGGCAAGTTTGTTTCAAGGTAGTTTGAAAATGCCACATAACCAACTGGTGTCTTCTGGTCAGGTACGTCACATCTCTTGGCTCTCAAAGGTAGCTGGCCAAACACTGCCCTTACCACCCTAATCATCCATCAACCAGCAGATGCTACTCATCGTGATAAAATTGTGCCTAGGGGCTCTGAAACCAGACCTTGTTTTTAATATCACTACTTAATAGTTGCATTAATATTTGGCCAACTATTTCAGCTTTGTAAACAGCACGTTTTTTCCAACAGCAACAGGGATACAGTCATCATAAGCACATTCATATTGTTGCTATGCGGTAAAGTATATTAAGAGCTAAATATAAAGTTAGGGATTCAACAAATTCTCAGCAAATGCTAGGGATACAGTAAATGCTCATCAAATAATATCACGATAAAGGAGAAGAATAAAAACGTGATTTTGGAAAAGAACCCAAACCACTGATGGTGTAATCCCTCCTTTCTTCCATCCTCCGCACCCCCACACACATGCTTTGTGTTTAATCAGGAGTCCCTCATAATCCCCATGGTTCAATGCCTGACTAATAACCCATACGTTGGTGGTCCAAACCTACCCAGAAGTGCCTCAGAAAAGAGGACTGTCAGTCTTCTTCTGGAACTTCACAACCTTGAAGATTTCACAGAGTGTAGTCTTAACGCTACTACAACAAACTGCGGGACAAGAATTTACTTGACAGTAACTGGATGGGGTTTTTTATGTACAAAACAAAATATTTCTCACATTCTCTTCTCATTCTGTGTATTTTTCTTGCATCTTATCTTGGTCTACCTTATCTCACAACCTGGAGTCCCAGTATTCTTTGCTTAGGAAAAATTATTTCTTGGAGTTCAAATGTCACTTCATCATCCCTTTCCTCCTGAATTAAAGTCACTCATAGCAACTCGTATAGTTTCAGAGATGATAATCTTGACTCCTCCTTTGTCCTGTGCCATCCTTCACGTCAATCCGGTTGTGTTGAATGCCTCTTGTCCCACTGTGGGATAAGGCCCTTGAAGATGGAACCAACATGTACCCCGTCTCCATGTAACTTGAGGTTCCCAATGCAAGATGACACCTAAGAGCTGTTAAATATCAGTTAATTGGCATCAAAACATACTTCTGAGTGTCTGAACCTTCTGATGCCACCGCCAGGGAAGGGCAGCTGCTGCAAGTGAACTGCTTCTAGGACGGACACGCCGGCTGCCGCTGAGTTGATTCTGAGTCATGGGGAGAAGACAGAGCAGAGTAGATCTGGTTATTTTGCATTTCCAAGACTTTCAATCTTCCCGGAAGCTGATAGCCTCTTCTTTCTCCCAAGGGGTAGCTGGTGGGTTAGGACCGCTGACCGTATGGTGAGAAGCTCAGTTCATAACCCATTAGGACACCAGAGCTCTGTCAGGACTAAAATAACCATTGATTCAGCATTCGCCAAGTGCCAGTCACTGTTCTAAGTTACCCAGGATGCACTCAGTTAACTCTCCCAGCACTTCAGTGAGGACATTGCTACCACGAACCCATGTTCTCACTCTCACTGCCCACTGCCAGCCCATGACAACTCATAGGGACTTTATAGGGCAGGGGAGAAGGGCCTCTGTGGATGTTGAGACTGTACTTTTACAAGTGAGTGAAACAAGAAGGGAACATAATAGATCAGCAATGAGAGCCAAGCCAAGCCACAAAGTCCCTAAGAGCCCCCCCAAATAGACTTCAGGCTAGGAGGGGCAGCTCATGGAATTCCCCCAGGACCAGTAGGGAGATAGTCATAAAGGTCAGCGGACAAACCTGGAATTACTATGTGTGTTTGTTCTCTTTTTCAATCTTTTGTTTTCTTTTTTGTTTGGTCTATATTACTTATATAATCTAGGCTTGGGAAGCAAGCTCAAGGAGAAAGCAATGGGACCAACGGTCCCATAGGGACTTGGGGGAGAAGTAGGTGGGGGTAAGGGAGTGGTGAATAAACAACTCCATAGACAGGGGAACAACTAGGGAATTAAAATCAACGAGGAGGATGTAGAGACCCTGGGGGTGTAGGAGCAATCTAGCTGAGAGGAATTACTAAGAGCCCGAAGTAGGGTGAGCGTGTTGGTGGGGCAGGAGGAAGTTAAAAGGAAACAGAGGAACAATCTAGGAAGCAAAGCTGTGGATAGAGGTATAAGCACAGGTGTGTACATATGTAAATACATCAATTCATAAAAATAGAGGTATTAGCCTATGTACATGTATCCATATGGCAATACACTGAGATAGTGGACAGACTTCGGGCCTCTGCTCACACCTTCCATCAGCGCAAGAATACCTTGTTCTAACAAACTGGCATTCTCCCAGCACAATCGCTGAAGACAAAATGGGTGCATTAGCAAATGTGGTGAAGAAAGTGGATGGTGCCCGGCTATCAAAATACATAGCATCTGGGGTCTTAAAGGCTTGAAGTTAAACAAGCAGCCATCTAGCAGAGAAGCAACAAGCCTACATGGAAGAGGCACACCAGCCTGTGAGATCATGGGGTGTCATCAGGACAGGGTAACAGGTATCAGAAGACCCATAATAAATAAATAAAATCATATTGTTGAGAATGGGGGCGGGTGTGTGTGTCAGAACAGAGTCCCAAAGCCCATATGTAGACAATGGGACATCCAGTTACAGAGGGGTCACAGTTAAGGGATGGGTCAACCAGGGCACAGTAAAGCATCGATGAAACACACAATATTCCTCTGGTTCCTTGAGGCTTCCTCACCCGCACTATCATGACCCTAGTCCTGCCTCTCACTGCAGGCTAGTCCGGAGCATGTACACAGGTAGAGATAATAGATAAGAGCTCATGACACCAAGTTCAAGAACAGGAATGGGAATAACAATACCAAAATGGCAAGGGGAAGGTGAGGAGCGGAGGGGAGAAAGGGGAAACGAACGATCTCAGTGATTGACACATAACCACACACACCTCTTTAGGGAGACGAACAACAGAAACTACAGGGGAAGGAAGATAGCAGTCAGTGAGATATATGAAAATACTAATAATTTATAATTTTTCAAGGGGTCATGGGGGCAGGGAAGGGGAGCTGATACCAAGGGCTCAATCAAAAGTAAATGTCTAGAAAAGAATGATGGCAACATATGTACAAATGTGCTTGATACAACTGATGTGTGGATTGTTATAAGAGTTGTAAGAGCCCCCAATAAAATGATCTTTTAATTTTTTTTTTTAAGAGTAGAAAGCCCCATCTTTCTCCCTCAGGTCTGGTGAGGATTTCCAATTGCTGACCTTGCAGTGAGCAGTCCAACGTGTATGGGGGCCTTAAGAGGTGAAATAACTTGCCCAAAGTCCCATGGCTAATAAATGTTGCATTCTGGATTTGACCCCAGAGTTCACACTTGTGCTACTTATAATCCTTCAGAATCAAACCGCTCCTCCTCCCCATTCCAAATAGCCCAGGGCTTTAGCATCAAGGGCAGAACAGCCTCTCTGCTTCCTGTTCTTCCTCTTGGATTGCAGCCACCCTGGCTTGCTTTCTAAATAAATGCTCTGCCCACCGCCCTGCAATGCCACATGAGAATCAGCCAGGGGCTGCACGGACCAGCCAGAGAGAAGCCTAGCCAGGAGGACCACAGCGACAACAATGGGATGATAATGGCACGGTGAAATTATCCTGCTAGTTTGTCCTCGCAATAGCGCATTAAGATGGGCTACGGGGACAGCAAAAGGGTTCCCATTGCCTGCTTTCTCGCTTTCTGTAATGTAGCCAGAGACTTAAATACGATTGAGTTAATCTTTGAAGAAAACAGAAAATACTGTAACAATAAAGGCCGTAACATGGTTACAAATGAGAGCTACTGCTCCCTTCTGCATTCTAAATTCTGAGGATAATTCTGCAGAGCTTCATTACCAGAGTATAATTGTGTTATAGAACTCTAAATCACCCTGCTGCACTTAACTGGCAATAACATTAAGATAGCGCAGATATTCATTTTAATTAAAACATAGCCTCAAACTATTTCCCTGTTATAAGAGGCAAAACTTTCTCTCTCTTCTATCTTTTTTTTTATCCCCACACAGAAATGTTCATTTCTGAGTACATCATTGGCCAGCAGTCGGGAGAAGGTTTAAACATAATTAGGAAATCCCACCTAAGAAGGCAGCAGTTAACACTTGGCTAAGGAAGAGGCATACCAGAAAAGATGGCTTGGTTTTCCTTTTTTTCTGACACGTGAGGCACTGACAATTGTTTTGGAGAAGATGGGGTTTCCAGTGAGTCAGTTCAAGAACATGCCAATAGGAACTGAAATATAGTTGTCTGGGCACCAACACAAGCCTTCGCAGCCCGGCAGTCTTCTAGTCCCTCACCACCTGCAGCATAAACATTCACTCATTCCTATTTATTGAACAGCTACTTTGTGCTGTACGTGGGGGCCACGCACTTTAAAAAGAACTTAGCTTCTTCTTCCAAGTATATTACGGTAAGGAAAATCGACACATGGACAAGGAATTGAAGTACAAAATGTTCTCTTGGAGATGTGGTTCAATAACTATGTTTTCCTTGGGGTAGGAAACTTAGAAAGGGTTTTGGAGTATAAGCAGGAGCTTTCCAGACAGACGAGTGAGTGGTGGTAGCCTGAGAATGGTATGTGCAGAGTAGATGTACATGGAACTGTATAGGCTATGGTGGTAATTACACAATTTCATGTCAACTTGATAAAAGAATGAAGGGGTGGGGTCTAGTCTGTCAATCAGGTCACAACCTGACGATCCCTCCTTGTGGGTGTGACCTTTCATGAGGATTCTAGGAACACTCTCTCTTGATTTTACCATCAGAAGTGGGCCTCTCTCTCTCTGTCTTTGTTTCTTCCTACCTCTCTCTCTCCATCTCTTTCTTTCTCTCTCTCTCTCTCTCTCACACACACACACACACACACACACACACACACACACACACACAGCTTCCCGTTGACAAGACACATGGAGCAACACTGATGGCAATCAAAGCCCTGGAGATGTGTCCACTGCCATTTGATCTACAGGACTTTCCACCCAATGCCCTGTGATCATCCTGCATTCAGTATCATTGCATGTACTGTGTGAGTCTGAAGAGGAATTCATGTGCTAATATCGGACATATAGGCTAACACTGAACTTGTGGACTTGATCTGGACTGGGTGGGGATGTTTGCTCAATATTTAATTTCTCTTTGATATAAAGTTTCTCTTACACACTATGAGTGTCACTGGATTTATTTCTTTGGTCAATCTGGACTAACACAGCTATAAAAATTAAAGTCACTGCCACTGACCAAGTCCACTCTAATTCATAGCGACCCGTTTAAATTTCGGGGACTCTAATCTTTACACCACCACTTATTTTTCTCCCCTAGAATGGCAGGTCGGTTTGAACTGTCAATGTTGTGGTTAGCAGCCCCTTGCCTAATCCACAGTACCACCAAGGCTTCTTACTGTAGGCCTCAGAGGGAATGATACATGGTCCAGTTTGACTTGACTAGTATGTGATGTATTAGATGAGAATGCTAATGAAGGCCAAGATGTAGAGAGCCCTAGATGCATTGAGAAGAAGTTTGGGCTTCATCATGTATGTGATTAATATATGTTTGATGGTTTAATTGAGAGAAGGGGTGGAAATAGCATGTATTATGAAATGAAAAATATTTCGGTTGCCAAGTGTTATTCTATTATTCTATCTAGATGGATAATCACTGTATATGGAAGCATCAGTCAAGAAATCAAGTGACACATTTCACTGGGAAAGTTTGCTGCAAGAGATTTCTTTACAATTTAAGAAGCAAAAATGTCACTTTGAGGACTAAGGTACACCTGACCCAAGCCACAGTGTTTTCTATCCCCACATATGCACACAAATGCTGGACAATATGAAAAGAAGATTGAAGCTGAACCGATGCATTTGAAACATGCTTTCAGCAAAGAAGATTGAATATAACTTGGAATGCAAGAAGAACGTGCAAACCAGTCTTGGAAAAGAGCCTGATGCTCGTTAGACACGAGGGTGTTGAGACCACAACATCAGGAGAGACTAATGACTAAAAGAGGACATCATGACTGGTCGGTCAGAGGGTCTGCGAAACTGAAGGGAGCCCTCCTAAAGATGGATTGACACATAGTTGTAACAACGAGGCCAAACATACCGATGATTGTGAGGACGGCCCAGGACCACACATAAGGCTGGCATGAATCAGAGCAGACTCAATGGCAACTGTTAACAATATGGAACAGTATTAACATGTATAGAAATATGAGCCTGCAGGCAGTAAAGCATAAAAACCAGATTCTGTAGTTTGCCACCAAAGACTTAAAAATCCCTTTCTACCCACATAAAACAAAACAAAAATAACTCACTGTCATTGCGTGGTTTCATAGTGACCCTATAAGACAGAGTAGAACTGTTCCTTGGGGCTTCCAAGCCTGGAAATCTTATTGGGAGGATACAGACTTTTCTTTCTCCCATGGAACCACGAGTGGGTTTGAACTGCTGACCTGGAAGTTAGCAAGCCAACATTTAACCCACAGTGCCATTAGGGCTTTTTCCATCCACATAATAACATTAATAACAACAACAATGGCAAGTGATACAGTGAAAGAGACCAGCATTTCTGAATGCACAATATATATCAAATGCTCTGCATAAGATAATACCTTATTTAATATCTAAGTATTTATGGTCCCCATCTTCATGTGGGAAAACTAAGGCACAGATAGGTTGACTAACTTGCCTACCAAGAGTAACCACATGTCATTGAGAGTCAAACTTAGGTCTGTCTGATTCCAAAGCTCCTGCTTAGAATCACCATCACTCAACAAACCTTATGGTATCAATTGTCAAAAATCACTCTGTTCAAGCCTCTCACACTGTTCTCTACATCGTTCTCTGAGAAAGAACTAGGCCAACTGCCATTAATCACCTTGCTCATTCCCCTTGAAGTTCCTAGACTTGCTATCATAATTATATACCCCTAAATTTAACTCACAACTCAAGGTTATTTTCAAACTCTTACCTGCTCCAAGATGTTCAGCATGAACCTCCAATGATAATTGATATCTTTGACTGCTTGTCAGCCTCTATCCTACGTAGTGGGGTACAGAGATCAAGTGTGCACCTAAAGTTGCTTCTCTCATGGAGCTTCTAAGCTAATGACTAACAAGCTGCAGAGCTGGCATGACAATTAGGTAGCACTATAGGGCTGGTGTGCAATATGACAGTTAATGGCCACCTATGGGCACTGAGCAGTAGACATGCGATCAGTCTAAACTAAGATGTGCTGTACGTGCCAAATCACATAAAATTTTGAAAAAATATTATATTAATTATGTTTTATATGGATCATATGTGAAAATAATTTTTGTAGATTGGGTAGGGTAAATTTTATTATTAACATTCAAATTACCTGTTTCACTTAGCTATTTTTCAGTGTGGATACAGAAATTAAAATTTGCATATGTGACTTGCATGTATACACATAAAGTGAGAGAGGTGTATATATATATATATACATACATATACATACATACATATTACATAACATATATTCTCTGTTTGTAACCCGAAGGCAATAGCACTTCCCTAATAAAATTTGACTACATCTGTGGGAAGAAACAATGGAGAAGCTCAATATCATCAGTCGAAAAAAGATGAGGGGCAACTGTGGAACAGTTCATATGCAAGTTCAGGTTGAAGCTGAAGAAAATTAAAACTAGTTCGTGAAAGCCAAAATACAACCTAGAGTACATCTCACCTGAATTTAGAGACCGTCTCAAGAACAGGTGTGATGCATTGCCAAACAGTGACCGAATCTAGACCAGTGGTAGGGCGGTATCACGAACATCACACATAAAGAAAGCCAACGGTCATTTAAAAAAAATAGAAAACAAAGAAGAGACTAAAGTGATTTCAGAAGAGACCCTGAAACTTTCTCTTGAGAAGACAATACATAAAGGGAAGAAATAAATTAAATGAGCTGATCAGAAAATGTCAAAAGGCAGCTCAAGAAGATAAAGTGTTATCATGAAGTGTACAAAAACCTCAAAGTAGAAAATCAAAAAGGAATAATAAGCTCAGTCTCTCTCAAGTTGGAAGAACTAAAGAAAAATTAAAGTCTTCAATAGAAATACTGAAGGATTGATAGCACTGTTAAGGTCAGCAGTTCAGATCCACCAGCTGCTCCAAGGGAGCAAAATTAAGCTGCCTACTCCCATAAAGACTTGTGGCTTCAGAAACCCTAGATAGTGGCACCGTGAGTCAGAATTGGCTTAGTGGCAGGGAATTTCCTTTGAGCATAAGTATGGGAAAAATATTGAATAATTCAGAAGCATCAAAAGGAGAGGGAAAGATAAATAAGAGTTAATGCATGCCCCCCAAAAAAGGTCAACCAGCAAACATTTTAAGAGATAGCATGTGATCAAGAATGAAAAATATTGATAGAAGAAATCCAAGATGCACTGGAGACACTGACAAAAAACAAAGCTCTAAGAGTCAGCTGAATACCAGTTAAAAGGTTTGATCTATGCTGTGAAATTTGGACGAGAGCTCCCTGGCCAATATTTGTTCCAATTCCAAAAGAATTGGATTTTGTGATTCAAAAGAATGTAAAAATTACTGAAAATGGCATTAATATTACCTGCAAGTATAATTTGGCTGAGGGTAATTAAAAACAAAACAAAAACAGTTGCACCAATACATCAAGCGGGAGCTGCCAGAAAATCAAGCCAGATCCATACATGGAATGAAGGATATCATTGCTGATGTCAGATGAATCTTGGCTGAAAGCAGACTGTCAAAAAGATGTTTGCTTGTGTTTTATTGATTGTACAAAGGTATTTGACAGTGTGGATCATAACAAACTATGGAAGACACGGCAAAGATTGGGAATACTGTAACACTGAATTGTGCTTGTGCAGAACTTGTGCATAGACCATAAGGCTATTATTCAAATAGGACAAAGGGATATTAGATGCTCTCAAATCAGGAAAGCTGTGATCAGGGTTATGTCCTTTCACTATACTATTTGATCTGCATGCTGAGCCAATAATCTGAGAAGCTGGACTACATGAAGAAGAATGTGGCATCGGGATTGGAGGAAAGCTCATTAAAAACGAGTGATACGCAGATGCCACAACCTTGCTTGCTGAAAACAAGGAGTCAGTGAATCACAGGTCAATATACATAAAAAAATTCCTCACAAGTGAAGCAATAGAATCATGATAGAGAAAAGATTGAAGTCATCGAAGATTTTATTTTATTTTAATTCGAAATCAAACCCATGGAAGCAGCAATCAAGAAATCAAATCTGCCACAAAAGACACTTCAAAGTATCATGGAGCCAAATGTCGTTTTGAGGACAAAGGACATCTGACCGAAGTCACTGCGTTTTCATTCACCTCAGACAGATGTGAATCTGTCCATTTGAGTGATGTTGCTGAAAGTACCGCAGATTACTAGAACAAATAAATCTGTCTAGAAGGAAACACAACAACAAAGCTCCCTAGAAGTGAAGACAGTGAGACTTTGTCTCACGGACTTTGCACATATTCTCAGAAGAAACTAAAAATCAAATCACTCACTGCCATTGAGTCATTTCCACATCAAATGACCCTGTGGACAGAGTAGACGTTCTACTGTGGGTCCAAGACTAAGTCTCTATGGAGTAGCAAAACCCCATCTTTCTCCCACAGAATGGCAACATCAGTCTTGAATTGCTGACATTGTGGTTACGAGCCCAATGGCACCCGGACTCCCCAGAAGAGACTAGACTCTGGAAAAGGACATCATACTCAATGGAGGGCCAACAAAATATACGCAGAGCCTCAATGAGACATGCTGATATAGTAGCTGCAATGATGGTTCAAAAATAACAACGCTTGTGAGGACAATGCAGGGGCAGGGAGTGTTTTATCACTGTACATAGGATCACTATGAGTCAGTCTGCTCTTTGTTACCTAACAACAACGACACCTACCTAATCAAAAGAGATGCTAAAGAAAAATAGGAGAGTAATACATGTTATGACATTAATAATAGAGTGATATAATAACACCAATGAAACATGCAACTTTCCTCTAGTTCTTTAATGTTTCCTCCCCCAACCCCCCACTATCATTATCCCATTCCACCTTACAAATCCAGCTATACCTGAGCATGTACACTGGTACAGATAAGACCTGGAAACACAGGGAATCCAGGACAGATATTGAGAGTAGCTATACCAGGAGGGGAAGGTGGGGGGAGGAAGGGGGAACCAATCAAAATGATCTACATATAACTCCCTCCCGGGGGGATGGACAATAGAAAAGTGGGTGAAGGGAGATTTCGGTCTTGACACAATGAATGTATGTATGGATTGTGATAAGAGCTGTACGAGCCCCCAATAAATAAATAAAAGAAACACACATAAAAAAGAACGTATCAACAAGTGAGCAGGAGTGGTCCCGCCATCATAAAGGGCAGGCAGGAAGGTCTGTCTGCGAAAGGAAATGGAAACAAAGAGACATGGAAGGAAGTCATACGAGGGACCGGGTGAGGAGCAAGAGAAGCAGAAACATGGCTTATACCACTTACTCAGCAGTCAATATATCTTTATTACTAATATCTTTGTTTATAATTTTACTTTTATTTATAACTCTCAACACAATAGAAAGGTACTGAGTACAGTAAAATAACTTATTTAATAATGACCTCATTTGCATCTGAAAAATAGAAAATATACTTTCTACCTAATTTATGGAAATGCTTATGTCAGCTATAGTATGAACAATATCTACTGTAACCAAACTAAATTAATTGAACCAGCTGGCATTCGTCTATTCCTACTCCTGGTGACCAGAAGAGGTCAGATTAAAACTAAGTGCCGTTGGGTGTGTTCATGGCTGTGCCTTTTGAAAGCAGACATCTAGCTCTTTCTTGCAAGGTGCCTCTGGTGGCAGGGGTGTTGAACCATCAACCTTTGGGTAGTAGTCAAATACTTAATTGTTTACACCACCCAGATCATGAAAGAATCATTTACATATTAGTTGCCCTTCTCTTTCAATTTGATTCCAAACTTAAAAAGAATACGAAGTGTCCATGCATTTTATTTGACCAGTACTATACTGTATTGTTGGTGAAAGAGGGGGATTTTTACTCCCATAAAGAGGTACAGTCACAGAAATTCACAGGAGTAGTTTTACCCTGTGCTATAGGGTCACTATGAGTCAGCATCCACTCAATGGCAGTAAGTGTGTGAGTGAGTGAGTGAGTGAGTGAGTGAGTGAGTGAGTGAGCATTACATTGTGTGGGAGAGAAAGAGGAGGCTTTCTACTCCTGTAAAGAGTTGGAATCTTGTAAATCTACAGGGGGAGGAGGGAGGGCAGTTATACCCTGTCCTACAGAGTTGCTATGAGTCATAATCCATTCTATGGCAGTGAATTTGGCTTTAATTTGTACTATATTACACCTCCTATTCCCTATCAAAGTCTTGCACATGGTAGGTGTGTATTGAAAGAGTTCAGTCAACTAGAGAAAGAGCACAAGGGTGTTTATATAATCAGAGGCTTTGGAGAAAAGCCTTATAAATTTGACATTATTTCAAAGAACTTTCTACTACCAGACTCTTTCACTTAATTACAATTCCAAAGCACTTTTACAAGCATCCGTTTTAGTTATATTTGGGAAACCTTGAGTAGTTGACAAGTGTGCATCCACATACATTTGATATTCACAATTGTACTACAAATCAGATATTTGGGACCATTAAACATTGAAGGAAGTAGATGGTCCCGATTTGAAAAGCAGAAACAAATAGTACCAAACCCACTGGCATTGAGTTGTGGATTCGAACTCTCTGCGACCCCTCATGTTAGAGAGTAGAGCGGCTCCCTAGGGTTTCTTTCCTTGGCTGTCCCAAGTTGAACGTGCCAGAGCCAGTCCTCTGTGTTGGAGCCAGGGCATTTTTTAAAAAACCACATTATGCTAATCCTTCTGAGTAAGAGTTCTTTGTTAAGACGTTGCATTTTGAGCGTCACTTCCTAATTTCCCTGGGGCCTCAACTGTACTCTCATATTAACTCACCTGCGTGTAGGTATTTTCTTGTGTGCATCCATTTGTAATACAGCACTCAAAAATGTGTTGAGTGATGAGGCACATTTGTCCAACCCTTGGGCAGCCCAGAGTTTTTCTTATTCCCTCTTGATTGCTTTGCTAAATCCAAGTTCTGAAGTGCTGATAGGCTTTGAAACTCTTCATCGTGCAAGAAAAGTACTTGCCATCTTCCCAGCGCTTGGCTGTGGACGATCTGAAATGAGAATAGACAAGGTTACAATGCCTCCAGGCTTCCAACTAGAGATCTCAAATATTTCTAATTTCTTCAATTTAGCTTCATTTAAATTTTACTGAGAGGTAATTGCACTGAATTAATATAGTTACAATTATGCTGAAATCAATCCATTAACATCTTGAAAATTCTTATTAATCTGGCAGCAATGTTATGGCTAAAAACAGAAATACATCCTCTATTTGGAGTGCAGATTAATATAACAAGAATGCTGTAGATAATTTCTTCAGGATATGAATTGCTTGAGACAATAGACTAGGACTTATATTTCTGTTTTCTGAGTTTAAAGTGCTGCTTTTTGCACAGGAAGATAATATTAGCATGGAAAAGCACTCAGATCCACTTTTCCTCATTCCTATTTCATCAGAGGGAACCTGATTAAAAGTTCAAATCACAGAATTATGTCTGCATTTATTTGTTTGCCTTTTAATGCCTTTCTATTCTCTACCGTAAATATACTCGAGTCAAGTAATATATCATCTTTTACAAAAAAAAATAGCTCGTATGTAGGATGGTTATTGGAATTCAGGAAATATGGTAAATAAACTGCTTATGATTATGATAGCAACCACAACAATGACAGTGATGATGATTTTATTAGTTCACCAGTCATGGTGTTTGTCCATTTAACATCAAGAATGGCTTCAAATGATGTGCGCTGCATGAAACTTAGAATTGTATTTGGAATACTTAAAATGTATTTTGAAGTTACCCAAAAGATAACCTAAACACCGATTATTTTTTATTTTTTTTAACATTTTATTAGGGGCTCATACAACTGTTATCCCAATCCATACACA
>NW_022111310.1:24066534-24090731 GCF_000313985.2 Echinops telfairi
TCCCCCCATCATTCACTATGGTAAGATTTTTTGTTCTGATGATGCCTTACACCTGATCCCTTCAACCCCTCGTGGTTGCATAGGCTGAACACCGATTCTTTAAACATAAAATATACAATGTTCTATATGTAAGCTTGATCACTGCTATTTATCAACATTCCTGCATGTCATGATTATGTGTACAGTATTCGTTGTCTCTCTCCTGATATAAATGAGTGATTCAACCCAACATGAGGAGGACATTGGCAGTTCAATGGTAGCATTTCCACACTCCATACAGGAGACCCAGGCTCCAGTCGCAGACAATGCACATCAGGTGTGGTCCTCACCCCTCTCTCTGCGGTGATCTATGTGTTATTTTGATGCTATGTAGCTTCCAACAAGGCGTCTACACTAAAAAGGACTAGAAAGAAAGATCTCGAGATTTGCTTCTGAAAATCAAGCAATAAAACTCCAGGAATCACAAGAGGCCAAACATGGAGACGGATTCCCTGGAAGTTAATAAAAGAAAGAAATAAGACACAAACTCAGTAGTCATAGAACTTAGTGTCCAGTAAGAGAAGAAGATGCTAATGGCATGAACAAAACTTAATTTGAAATAAAAACATCGCCAGTACTATAGGAACAGTGGACAGGTGTTAGCAAGTGGAAAATGGCAGAAGCGCTCATCCTGGCAGCTGAACACCTTCTATTTATTCCGGAGACTAACCTTTTTGTGTGCATCTGGAGCAAGAGAAGAAGAGCACACAAAAAAGATGGATAAATCAGCAGCAGTGAGAATATGTAAAGTCCGTAGGACGTGGGAGATGCTAAGCTTTATTCTAAATGTGAAGGGAAGCCACACTGGACCATTTGAAGTAGAAGACTAACTGCATATGATTTAGGTTTTTAAAACATCCCTGTGGTTGTTCTATAAGGAAAGAGATTTAATAAAGGTAAGGATAGGTCATTGAAGTAATTCAAGAAATGATGGAAGCTTGCATTACTGTAGAGGTAAGGAAGAAAAGTAGGAGTCTATAGATATAAAATTGTTTTTTTTTAATAAATAAGAATAGCATAGAGCTTCCTAAGTAAGGATTTTGATGAGAAAGAGGGATCAAAGAGTCAAACATTAATTTTAAGTTTTATTTAAGCAACTGGATGATAGTAGTGCTATTTGCTGCAATAAAAGGACAGAAAATGCATAAGATTCTTTGTGGGTTGGAGCATGTTAAGAAGAGAGGTCAGGTAGATAGGTCTACAAATCTGGAGTTCAAGGAGCAATTTGGCTTGAAGATTCACAGGTCAGCAGCAGCAGCTTATAGATGGCCTTGAAAGCAATGATAATGGAGAAGCTTATCTAAAGAAAGAGTATATAGAGAGAAGGATGGACTCTGGGGATCCGCAATGTATAGAGATCAAGTAGAAGAAGAAGGACACCCCAAAACAACAGTGAAGAGCATCTAGAGAGGGCGGACACATTACAAAGAGTATTTCGAGAAGGATTGTACAACTGCAACAAAAGTCATTCTAGAGGTTGAATAGGATGTGGGCAGCAAAGGGGTGACTAGATTTGACAAAATTGGGGTTATTTGTGTTGACCTTGACAAGAATAAGTTTGTGGGGCTGCTTAAAGGGTTTTGAGGGTTGAAGAACTGGAGTTGGCCTAAGTAGACACCTTCTGCGTGTGTCCAAAGCTGACTGTGAGAGTAAGACAAGAAATGAGGTGGTCATTGGAAAGAAATGGAATTTCCAGGAGAAAATTAACTGAGAATGAGGACGGCATGGTAGCTGTCCATGGGGAGTGATGAGGAGAACGAGAGGAGCAAGATTGCTGAAGGGGCCACCGCTGGATAAAGGAGAAGAAATGGAATCTGTTACCTTGTGGAAGAATTGGCCGCTGATGTGAAAAACAAATCCTTTAGGTGTAATTCGGCGGGGTGGGGTTTGTTGGGGTAAGTAATAGAAGAGGCTAATGGATTACCAGGTAGGCTTAAAATTCTGGCAATTGTGGCCAAACCATGAATAATGTGACTATAAAGCATCTTTTTTCAGTCTCTTACTTCTGTTTTCCTAGATAAAAACAGATCAGAAGTTGAGATTATAATAGAATATGTGTCATCATAAATAAAGCATGAACAAAATTTTCTGTGCTACGAGTTCCTACCAAAGCTTTCAAGACTAAAATATCAAAGTCATTACACATTTGCTTTAACATTGACATTGCAAGTCAATGTGTTGGCTTTTTAAAGCTCATTTCCAATATTTCCATATCTTTTAAAGAGTTACTTTACTTCCACATGTTAGCTTTTATCATCGGTAAAATGAAAATACTACTTATGTGTATCATAGAATAATCGTGAGAGATAGGAAGAAATGTCAGAGAAAACATCACAAAACAATATAAACTGATATAAAGGGTTATTAAGTAATGGTATTGTTCTTCTACATATTGTCAGAATTCAAATATTGTCTGAGAAAGATATCTGTCTTTGCAAGGTTAGTTGTAGATAAATAATCATCTCTGTGTTTCCAGTGGCAATTGACAATAAGTTAAAGGGCATCTCGTCCCTGTTTCTCCTCTCACCTTGAAAATTTTATGGAACACAATTCTGCTCTGACACACATGCAGTCACCATGCGTCAAATTCTACCCAATACATTTTACAACAATGAGTTAGGAAAGACACTCTATGTACTGTGTGATAGACACCTTGGAGAGAGGCCCCAATTCAAAATCCCTCCCCTGAAAAGGATTGCCTAGTCTAATCTAACCAAGAAGGGTCCTGGTGCCAACTTTGTTCCATGTGCTTCCACTGTTATGTTTCAGAAATATAGGTGGATCTTTCTAGAAGAGAGAGGCAGAATACAGAAGTCTTTTGGAAGCTGCAAAGATGAAGTTCAACTGGGCATGACAAAGGCATGGAGTAAGAGACTGAATAGCTGTGAGAAGTCAAAGCAGCTGCCTGAGCTCACAGATTCTTATCAACTGTATTTTCCTCTTTCATTGCAGAAAGCCTGATCTTCTTGATTTAGAAATGACCCAGGCACAGCCACCTTTGCTCCAACTTAATGAGATCCTCCACTTATTATTGTCAGTTCATAGAGGTAAAGTAACTGTTCCAAAGGCATGGAAATATTGGGAATAATAAGTACCATGCAAGTAACATTCAGAAATCCATAGCGGTGGTAATGAGATGGCACTCGTATTTCAGTTTTGAATGCTTTGTTCAGTTTGAGTGCTTTGCAGCATAAAGGATTAGAGCATTGCTGGGTGATGGTCAAAAGCATTTTGAATTCCTTTGTTCAATTCCCCAAGTTCAAATCTTAGTGCCACCATTTATTCACAAGGTGACATTGAGCCATTTGGCAATACATTAGTTTTCACATTTATAAAATATGTTAAACAATAGTACCTATCCCAGAAGATTGTTTTGTAAGAATTATGTGTTAATAACACCTAAAAGGATCAATTTCATGGAAGTGCCCTGCCAAATGTTAGCTATAATTATTGTTTTCAATGATTCTCCCAATACTGTCCCAGAAGAGCTCAATAATCCATTTAAATATTCCTCATCACAAGAGAATACAGCATAATTTTAGCAGGAAAGTGGACAACACTCCCCAAATTCAACCATAAGCATTCTCTTTAATTAATAAGCCCAGATAATGAGTTAGGCCAAGGGATGATGGACAGCTGTCCTAAGAGAGACCGAGCCTAGATCAGTTTTGGAAACTGTGGCTGGGAGAGAGTGATTTCAGTTGAGCCTGGCCTTAAAATTGCTGCCTTTCCCCGACCAATCATTTCAACTCTCTGAGCCCCAACCATAAAAGGAAGAGATTGGACTAGATTGTTCTCAGGGACCACCTCCAGTTCTGACACCAGAATCCCATGCTGGGGGCTCCGGTGTGCAGTGATAGAAGATGGAAATTGCCCGGGCAGGTAAGTGAAACCTCGACACACACTGCGCAGATAGCTGGCGATTACACAATGGGACATATCGAGAAAATAACCTTATGGAGTGGAAAGTATTGGATTGTCTGATTAGGACTTACCCTCCAGTATGAAGATATAACCATGCTTGGCTGCTCAAGGGTGAAAATGTGGTAATGTGCTAAAATGCTAATGAAATTGGAATCCTATAATATATGTTTAGAACAGTTTAGGTTACCAAGACATGGAAGAAGTTAGAGAGCATAGCTCGTAAATTCTGATGATAAGGCCAAACTCCTCAGCACGTTCGAGGCTTTTTACAGTCTGATTCCAACTGGCCTTTTCAAGAGCATCTCCCCTCACACACTCTTCTGCACCCTGTGCTCAATCCATAATGAACCATTTGACATTCTCCGTACACAGCAGGGTCTTCTGGGCCGCATGCACACAAATTCTGCTGCTTCCATCTCCATATTTCATGTTCCCTCGTGCAACCATTTTCATCTGCTCTAGATGAACATCACTCAATGACAGAAACTACGCGGAGGTCAACGCACCCCTACTCTCTGACCACCCAATCTAGTGTCCTTACAGCCATCAGCGTATTTTTCTTAAGTATGTATTCAGTGCTGTAACTGCCTAGCTTAAACTTCTTTACTGATTTTTCATTGCCCTTAAGACAAAAATCCAAATTCCTGAATATGACTTGCAAGACCTTTCATGCCCTAGCAATTAGCCACTGCACCAATGCCTCCTGCCTCCCTCTCCACCTTATGTGGCATGCTCCAGGCTTTCTGTCAGTTTGCAGACTGGCAGCTACAGTCTCACCCCTGGACTCCACATGCTGCTCCCTCTGCTTGCAATCCCTCCCTCTCACAGCATTCCCTGTTTCCTGAAGTGCTCCTACATAGAGATGCCATTTGTCACAACCAAGAGGAGGGTGTTTCCTGGTTCGGTGCCTGCATGGTTTTTTCTGCTGTAACACTCACATGTTTTCAAAGCTACCTGTTGAATGAATTCGTGCTGTTTTCTTTGTTTAAGTTGTCCTTTAGTTCCCTTTCCTAGGTTAATTTCTCCTTGTTGTCAAAGCCAAGCTTCAAAGTTATCACACTGGGAAAAGACATCCTGACTCCCATGGCAGTTGATCCCTCTTGCCCCAGTGCTTTCATGGAGCTCCATATGAATCCATGTTTCTCATCACAGGTCCTATGCTGGAATGTAGACCTTTTAGAAACACTTAGAAAAGCTAAAGAACACTTTAGAAAGTACTAGAGGCAGAGATAACTATTTTATGTTGGTGATCCAAAGAATGCCGAAGAATCTCCAGTTCAAAAATAATGTGATCCTAAACAAACATGCTGTCGTGGTAACACATTGGGCTGCCAACCCAAGGTTCAGTTTGGAACCACCAGCTGCTCCAGGTAAGAAAGACAGCGCTTTCTCTCCCATAAAGAGTTAGAGTCGTGGAGACACACAGGGGTAAGAAAGACAGGGCTTTCTCTCCCATAAAGAGTTAGAGTCGTGGAGACACACAGGGGTAAGAAAGACAGAGCTTTCTCTCCCATAAAGAGTTAGAGTCATGGAGACACGCAGGGGCAGTTCTCCTCTGGCCTGTAGGGTCGCAATGAGTCAGCATCGACTTGATGGCAGTGGGTTTGCTTTGTTTTGTTGTAAACAAATACCAAGACCTGACTCTGGAACATGACAAAACAGGACCAAGGAATTTTACACACACACACACACACACACACACACACACACACACACACACGCACGCGTTTATGTACATATACCCCTCAGAGAGTCCACATGATCAGATACCATTTAGACCTCTCAAATGTATGCCATTATGTAAATTATCTCTGTATTTGCCATGAAGCAATAATTCCCTCTTTAAGGCTCTCAATAAGGTGGTCAAGAACATAAATGTTACTTTTCTTTCTTTCATAACATAATGTTCCTCTTGTCAGAATATTAATCAATAACTAATTTCATAGTTGGACAACTGTTTTTAATGACCTAGTACTTTTGAGATATTGTTACAGAAGTCTTTGAATCATTCCCTGAAGGATTTGTCACCCAAAGGGCAAATTCATTTACTTGTCATGAAGTAGGAGCCAAAGCCTCATTACACTAATTAAGGAAAGACTCGTTTGGGTCTTTGTTGGTTAAAAGCTAATAGGTCTTATGTCTGGAAATGAAAAGGGAATCAAATGGAGTCATTCACTCAAAGACATCTGAAGTAATACTAACAGCACCCAGTGTGCTCATTGTGAAGCCATGGGCCTGGCCGTTCACATTTGATGATGACCTTATGGAGCGGGACTGCTCAGTTTTGGTAATGTAGGCTTATGTCGGGAATTTTCCAAGCATGTTGTCCCCTGGAGTTTGTCTCCATAAACCCTATCCTCTTTCCGGCGACATTCTCATCTTGTGTTTCTGAACAATCAAACTTAGTATTCACACGTAGTTTGCTGAGAACGGGTGGAATGAACTGAATTCCATCAATTCTTGTCTGACTCTTACTCATGTGGACAAACTTGATGTGAAAGTGTCAAGCATCTGATATTTAGACTATAATTACACAAACATGTATTAATTATCTATAGTTTTCTAGGTGTTATCACTTAATATACACCAATACTGTCAAAACAATCCCCCAAATTAATTTTTACTAATCAGAAAAGTGAATCTAGAGAAGTTAAAATAAACTGGAATTTAAGCATAAATCTTCTAAAGCCACCACTATTTATGCCACACCACAGCGACCTGCTTTTTCTTTCAATAATCTGCCTCCCTGTGCACGGTGGGTTATGTTCCGAAGTGCTAACTGCAAAGTCAGAAGTTCAGAGCCATTAGTCGCACCAAGAGGGAAAGATGAAGCTGAAGATGAAGCTGGCTCCTCCTCTCAAGATTTAAATAACTCAGAAAACCCAAGGGACAGTTCAACTCTGTCTTACAGGAACACTATGAATTCAAATGGACTCAATGGATGTGGGAGAGAGAGTGTATGAGGGTGGTAATAGGGTGGGTAGGAAGGTAGGAAGTAGGAAGGAAGACAGGAAGATGGGCTTACAACAGATGATAGATAGATAGATGATAGATAGATGATCGATAGATAGATAGATAGATAGATAGATAGATAGATAGATAGATAGATAGATAGATAGATAGATATAGATAGATGGTATTATGAATTATATCCCTCCTGGTTTCCAGATGCACACATTGATTAGACTTAAAGACTTCCCAAAACAAAATGCTTATCTTGTTACTCTTCTGGGGGGAAATTTAGGTAGATAGATAGATAGATAGATAGATAGATAGATAGATAGATAGATAGATAGATAGATAGATAGATATAGATTCCTATTCTTTAAGGTGTATCATTTGATGTCCCAAATAGTTATTATAATGAAGTGTTTATGCATTTTCCATTTTCTAAGCTTCATGTATAGTCCTACTGTTACCTTCATCTACTGCCACTTCATGGAATTCCTCTTACTCTTCTAAATCTATTCCACAGGCTTCCTCCTCTCTAATACTTTTACTCAATCTTACCCTCTCCCTCCCAAACCCTGAAATCTCCATTCCCTCTTCTATTTTCCCTAATTATGATTTGGATTGGTACTATGGCCCTTATCTATTTCTGTCTTGAATTATATGCATGTCTGACTATTTTTTAACTAATATTTTAATTTCCTAAGTACAAGCCCAGCCTTTAACTTTTCCAATCTGTGCAGCATCAGAACCCTGAATTATTTCCCTCTTTGCTCTGTTGTTCATGACTCAACCAACAATCCCTGCTCATTGAAAGCTCCAGGGAAGTGTGGCATTCCCATGCCCCATGATTAACCCTGCAAAGCAGACAGATTAGCCAGACTCTGCAGGGCAGGTGTGCTTGTCATTGCCCCATACAATAGCACTGCACTTAGCTCTGCAAGGGAGGGGATGCATTGCCAACTGAAAATGAGATATCTGGATCAGTCAATGTTAGCCAAGGGCTATGATGTTGAAAATATTATTTGTGAAAGAAACACTGCTCTATAACAGAAGTAAAATCTCCTAGATTCTGAGAGGAATACCAATGCTCTGTCTCTTAGAGCAAACAAGGATTTATTTATTTTTCTGCTGCAATTTCAATGTTTTCCAAAATCAGACCAGGTTGACTCGCTGCTTGAAAGCTCACAGAAGGCATCTCTCCTCCAGATCAGACTGTTAATTAACTCTTGGATGACAAATGGCCTTCTTCAGTCTGTACCTTCTTTATTCCTTCTTCTCATTCTGTTATTTCTCTTTTCTTTACTTCACTCCTGCCATCTTTCTATCCTCTTTTTCCCTTTTCCCTCTTTCCTACCTTCCTCAGCTTTTCCTCCCTCTCCCTGTTCCCCCACTTCCCTCTGATTTTCTATCTTTTGTCATTCTTCTTCTCTTTATTCCTTATACACCATTCTGTTAGACATTGGATTGAGATTTGGATACTTCACGGCAGTGTTAACTAGTATGATGACCAAGGAACTCGGGAATCTTCAAATGCTTTCCCTAATTCCTCATCACAAAGTACCTGAAAAAAACATGAAGCGAAGTGACACTACTGTAAGCTCTGGCTTTAGTTCAAACCCTCAGTGTTGGAAACTCTAGTAAGCAGAGCCTCATAGTTTTCTTTTCCTAATATTTGTAGGTTTTAAGGCCAAAGCAGACAACAAAGCCTATTCTATATCATTATAGCCAAGAGCCAATAATAGCCAAAGCCATTCTTGGATTCATACTAATGATAACTAAGAATTGATACAAGTTAATCAAACCCAGCCATGACTATGGCCCTGGCTCAAAATATTCTAGGAGGAGAGAATGACAACCAGGAGTTAGGATTATAACACTGTTTTAAAATCGCAGTGACAAAAAAATAATGTCCTTTTAAAGACAAAGAAAAAAATAACAAAAAATAACAACAAAAACTAGCCAATCAGTGTATTTACGTCTAACCAATCAACATCAGGACTCTTCCACCCCAGAAGGTGGAAGAAAATGTGTTCATCATGATTCATTTGGGAAAATGCTTAAGTTCTTTCCAGACCAGGCACCATGGTAAGGCCTGAAGACACAAAAATAAACAAGAACCAAAGTCTATGCCTTGGAAGAATTGAATCAAGGGGAGGCCAAAGTAATGAACTTGATAACACACCTCTAATCAACTGAAAGAACAATCAGAAAAAAAGAAACACACCCAAAGCATTATGTGGGACACCATAGAAAAGAATAACTTAAATGTGACTAATCTGTAAAAGGAAGAAACAACAAAACTCACAGAGAAAATTGTTAAAAAGTTGTTGGAAGACAGCTTCCCTAACATGATGAAAGATAAAAAGATATGTATTCAAGAAGTTGAACAAACCCCAAACAGAATAAATCCCACAAGAAAATAACCAAAATATACGATAATGAAACTTTCCAAACCGAAGCTGAGGAAAGAGTCCTGCGAGCGGCTTGAGAAACAGGAGAAGTAACATACACCGATGCCTGATTTCTCAGCAGTTGACTAGTGGACCATGTGAACATCAGTCTCTGTGATTCTGGGACCAGAAGAACTAGATGGTACCTGGCTACTGGGACTAGCTGTTCTGAAAGAGATCACATTAAAATGATAAAAATATCCCAAAGTCAACCCAGATGTAGAAAGTAAAACCAACCAACAAGACAGAAATAGGGGACCAGAGATGCTAACTTGTAACCAGGAGAATTATAATATAAAAAGAGAGAATAGTGTACTGACAGAACTATACTATCAAGGCAAGTAAGCCAACTCGATTTCAAGAACTTAGATGAAGGAGGACACAAAATCAATAAAAGGGAGAGTGGACAAAAAAAAAAGTATGGAGGCAAGGGGAGGCACTTAAAGGCGTGCAAGAGTTACAGGCAACAGAAGTCCATGTTGCTCTATTCACTGTCCTATAACAATGGTGGTCTATGAAGAGAACCACAGACATGGAAGATGAATGTGTGTGAGAGGGAGAGGAGTATGCCCATGAATATATATAGGTTTCACAGGGAACCTTTCTGCATGGTATTTATCTTTATTGCAAATATAGATATGAATATGGTGGGCTGTACAGTGGGGGGAGTTGTGAAACTTCTTAGGCATAAGCAAACACCTTGAGAGAATGAATTGTTGGACCTGGGGTCTCAGGGCCATACTGTGGGGGGATATCAACGTCAATTTTTAGTAGCACA
The DNA here is from genome assembly GCF_000313985.2 of Echinops telfairi. Lineage (NCBI taxonomy): Eukaryota > Metazoa > Chordata > Mammalia > Afrosoricida > Tenrecidae > Echinops > Echinops telfairi. The sequence goes on from NW_022111310.1 coordinate 24,076,678, forward strand.
GTCCATAAGACAATGGTCTGCATCTTACTTTGGTGAGTAGCAACTGGGGTCTTAAAAGTTCATGAGTGGTCATCTAAGGTGGCACGATTGAGGTCTCCCTGTCAAGAAGAAAGGAAGATGATAAAAATCAAGGGCATTTAGAACCAGTCAATCCAGTTGACTAGTGGACCATGTGAACATCAGTCTCTGTGATTCTGGGACCAGAAGAACTAGATGGTACCTGGCTACTGGGACTAGCTGTTCTGAAAGAGATCACATTAAAATGAGCTGGATATAGTGGGAACAACTCTGAAACAAAATTCAGACTCATGAACATGAACAGGCTTGCTGGGCTCAGGGAGAGACTGATGGAACCTTGCGAGAATGACCCTTGGCCGTTCTTCATGTCTGAAACTGAACTCAATTTCAGAGATCAATTTCTAGCCAAGCTATAAACAGGTCCATTCAGGGAAAAATAACCAAAAATAAGTGAGTTATACGCATCTTAGAATAATTCACCATCAGGGATAAAAGGGACAGCACTTACCCAAGGACAAAGTTTATATGGATTAGGAAAGAAGCTGAATGGAGACAGGGAACACAGGGAGAAGGTGGGATGGGTTCTGTTTAATTGAGAGGATTGGGGTGAATGAGATGAACAGAATGTGTATGAATCATTGATTATAAATCTGATGATCTGCTCTGTAAATCTTCACCCAATTCAAAATAAAATGTTTGACGAAAAGGCAAAAGCGAGAATTGAATCCACCAAGAAGCAGCATATTCTACCACTCTATCAGAACATTTTGGGGTATTATTATTATTACTGTATGTTGTTATATACTGTTAAGTTGATTCTGGCTCATAGAACATGATAGCAACCAAATGAAATACTGCTGGGTTCTACATCACCCTCACCGCCATTGACATGTTTAAACTCATTGCATCCACTATGTCAATCCACCTCAATGAGGGTGTTCTTCCTTTCTGCTAGCCTTCTACTTGTTCAAGAATATATCCTTCTCTAGGGACTGGTCCTTCCTGCTAATATGTCCAAAGTACATGAGACAGAGTCTTGCCAACTCTTCTTCCATGGAACATTCTGGATGTACGTATTTCAAGACCTATTTGTTTATTCTTTCGGAAATACAGGATCTATTCAATATCTTTGCCAACACCATAATTCAAAGGCATCAATTATTCTTCCACAGTTAGCATTAATTGTCCAGATTTCTCATGAGTATAGGCCTACTGAAAATACCATAGCTGGGGTGAGATGTACCTGAAAAAAAGCTACTCTTTGTTTTGTTTTTGAACACTTTAAAGAGACTTTTTACAGAAAAAAATTGCCCAGAATTTTATCTCAATCTGCTCATCATTTGATTTCTTCACTGTTGCTTCCATGGGTGTTGATCGTGGTTCCACGTGAAAATTAAATCCTTGACAACTTCTGTATTCTTCTCTTCATTTGCCATGATATTGCTTATTGGTTCAATTGTGAGAATTTGTTTTCTTTATGTTCTGGTATAATCCACACTGAAAGTTGTAGTCTTTGATTTTCATTTGTATTGTTTCAAGTTCTCTTGGATTTCAACAAGCAAGGTTATGTTGTGTCATCTGCATATCTCTGGTTGTTAATAACTCTTCCTCGTATCCTCATTCTTCATATGTTTCTAGTCCAATTTCTTGTATTATTTGCTCAACAGACAGACTGAGTAAGATGCAACTTTGGTGCACTCTATTCCTGACTTCAAACCATGCAGTAACCAATTATTCTATTCACACAATTTGATTTTTGTAGGTTCCACATAAGCACAATTAAGTATTCTATAAGTTATTACCATTTATTGGGAAGTTTGTCTCAGCTATGGTATAAACTCTGACAGGTATTCTACTTCATATAATCCTCACTACTGTAGACTAGGTATGATTATCCCATTATGAATCAGCAAAGTCCTACTGAGGGTTGGGATGACACAACTCTTTAGAAATCAGAGTGCTTAGGTTCAAATCTCAGTTTAGCCACTGACTAGTTGCATGAGATTGGGTGAGTCATATAAATTCACAGCACATGATTTATCATCTATAAAATATGAATAATAGTAATCTCATGATGAAGATGTTGTAATGATTTTAGGTTTTTATGACGATATCAAGTTCCCAGAACATTAAAAAAAATCCATGCCTGAGGTCCAGGAATATCAACATCCAAAGGCAACAGAGTTCGTTCAGAAGAATACTAGGTCCCACCATCCTTGGTCCTCAAAGCAGTTCTGAATGCCAGCACTGCCCAGCTTCCCTGGTCTTATGCACTTCCCTCCCCAAAACACTATTTTTCGTTCTTGTACATCTTGTGGAAGAAGGTATGGATCAAGTAATCCACATGTCATCCAGAAAGATTGTATAAATGAAGTGACACTTGGGAAAGGAAGTGATGTGAAGATTGATTACCAAAACCCTCAAATGGAAATATGGTCTCAAGCTACCCTGGTCCCTGCTGGAACCCTGAGCGAATCCTTTTTCTCTGCTGGATCCATTAATATGACAATCAGTGTTTACCCTACCTGACCCTTCTTCCAAACAACCCTCTCCTGCCTTGGGACTCAATTTTTATATACTTAGAAAGGTGTGTTCAGACAGTAAGCCATGCTTAAAAAAAACTTAACCGAAAAGCAAACCACTTGCCTGGATCAGACCCAATTCATGACAACCTCATGTGTGTTCAAGTAGAACCATCAGTTTCCAATGTCTGGTTTCTAAAAGTAATGAGCAGGTCATTCTTCCAAGGTACCTCAGGGTGGACTCAAACTGTCAATGCCTCAGCCAGAAACAATGGCTATTAATCATTTGGACGATGTGGGGACTTGCTCCTCAACCTCTATTTTTCTCTAGGAAATGCCAGGGACTGTACCTCAGGTCAATGGCTTGTTCCCAAACTCCACTTTGGGAACGAAAAACAATCTGCTTTGGGTGGAGACAAATCCGCAGACTTCAAGAATCACTTGGCAGAAAGGACTAGTGAGGAAAGATAGCAAAAAGCTTTATCAGACCTCTAGGGAATGGGACAGGTAGAAAATAGTAAGGCTGCCTAGAAATGCATGGTTTTCAGATTTAATTATATGGCTATTCCTAAGGAAGGAAATACATTATCATCTGATATGGGTTCACAAGCTGATAAATATTTAATGGATAAATAATGAATCTTGGCATTAATATTTAATGGACCAACATCAAGGTATAACGGGGTGGAGAGGTGTGGAGGGAAGGAGGCTGTCGACGTGAAGGCAATTGAGTTGGACTGTGAGACTGGGCCAAGAAGTATTAGTCCCTCAGATGGGAAGATGGTCTACCTTGAAACCAGATTGGTTGCTTAAATAAGAAAACAGATGAGGAACTGTTTTGCAAAATACCAATTCCTGTGAAAATGTTTGGAGGCCATAATTTTACTCTCATTTTTTAACTAATTTTTGAAAGACACCATTAGAGCATTTATCTGAAAGAAAGTAATCATTGAAGGATTTCCCACAAGCAAAATAAAAGTCTCTGTGGGATGAGACGAACACTCATTTAAGAGGTTGAAATTGTCTTAATAGGGAAAAGGACTAGGAAAAAGAAGCTCTGGTGGCTTAGAGAGTCTGCACTGAGCTGTTAACCACTGAATTAGTTTATTGTGCCAACCTGGCCAATAAACACATGTTGGGTTAATTGAAGGGCGGAGGGATAAATGGCTAGTAAGCCTCGCCTTTCTAGTTCTCAGGTCCCTTGCTTTCTGATGGTCAGACTCGGGTGCAGCTGGCTTAGCCAGTTCCCAGCTTCAGCTGGCAAGGCTCACTTCCTGCAAGACATCCCTGAGGAGAAGCCACATGGACCTACCCCGATGCAGCCCTGAGTGCTGGAGCACCTGTATGGAGAACCCTGCCAGCACTGAGATGTTTACACGCTCACTGATTCGGCCTTCCTCCTATAGTTAGCATCATTGTGCGTGTTTTGTGAGATGGAGGAGGACTTTGTGGATTGGTGTTGGACATATGGGTTAATGTTGGACTTGTGGGCTTTGGCAGCACTGGGTTGGGATGTTTTCTTATGCCCACTTAACCTTTATATAAAACTCTCTCTTATGCATGAGTTTCTGTGGATTTGTTTCTGTAAAGTACCCAGACTTACACAACCACAGAGTCAGCAATTTGAATTCACCAGTGACTCCATGGAAGAAAAACGAGCCTGGCTGCACCCAGAAAGATGTAAAGTTTCCCCACAGGGGGCAATTCAACTCTGTCATGACGAGTTGGTTGCGACTCTGTGGCAGTGAGTTTGGACTTGGTTGAATGAAGCACAGTCAATGAATGTGAATGTAGCCTGTTGAGAAAGCAAAGAATTAGACCGTGCATTTCACAAGAAAGCTCATAGGTCAACTTCTATTTGAACCCATCATGTGGCAGGTGTTCTGTGAGGCCAGGGGCTCATGTTTGAGAATGACGAAAGATAGACAGGCTCAGCAATTAAAGAGCATGTAATTGGCCACCAGAGGTTGTAATTCAGAAATGCTATATGGTGTGATTGGCAACTGGGTAGGACAAAGAATGAGGTATGAAAGCACCAGGATAAGTTAGGGATAAATCAGGAAAGGCTTCCTGGAGGGAGGAGCTTCCTGGTCACAGCCTGAAGGGTAGTATCCTGACATTGTGATCACATTTTATTTGTTAGCCTCTTCCCCTTCAATGGAAAACCCCATGAGGACAGAGACCTGAATAATTAGAGAGTAACTAACAAGGTAATAATTAAAAGGGGCAGGCTGACATGGTGAGAGACTTTAATTTCAATGAAATAATAGTTAAACCCAACATATTCTATTGCAGGGGGAAATGTTGTGTGTCTCTATGTACTCATACATTACCAGCCCTTGGGGGGAAAATGGTCTTGGCAATAGTATGCAATCAGAGTAGGTAGAAAGCAAAGCAGAGTGTGTCTCTTCCTGAAGCTCCCCAAAGAACCTGAAAACAGGAACCAAAAATAGACGAAGCCCCCCTTGCTCCATGTTTCTCTCCACCATCTGTCATCCCCGCTCCCCTGGGGAAAGGCGCAGGCTGACAGTAGCAGAGTGAGGGAGCAGGGGTGTGGGTGGGGAAGTTTTTGGTTTTTTTTTTCCTGCCAGGATGAGTTATTAATTAGCTTCCTGGTAGGTAGGAACAACAAGCTCTAGTCTCACTTAACAATTATTGCACCAGAGAGGTCATCCAGCCCACCAAAGGTCACCCAGCGACTTCATAAGAAAGTTAGGTCCAGATTCCCAGAGCTGTCTGGAAATCTCTGTACCAGTTCTAGCTATACAACTTTAAACTCTAGTCTTCAGGGTTAGAGATGGCAATTGTTTTTTAGAAGAATCAGAGGAGATCTCTGTAGTGGGTTTTCCAAGCCTCTTGGTAAGCATGTATTTCCGGAGCTGACCTAAAGTCCTCATAGGAACTCATCAACAGATGCTGTTTACTTCAAGCCTTACAATCCCGTGTAACCCCTAACACATAATAGGCAACCAAGCCTTTCATCTCCTGGGCCACAGGACCCGGGGAGATGAGTGGACAGAGGAATGCCCTGCATTCTGCCAGGCTAGTTCTCACCTTTCCAAATTCTACCACCTAACTTCGAGTTTGGTCTAGAACACGGCAGAGGTAGGCATTGGGGAACAGACTCAGGGCTACCCAAACTTGCTCCTCTCTGGACCCAAATTCTAATCTTCTCTTACCTGTCCCAGAGGACTGACAGCATCGTTGTCAGGGGCTGCATCTGAGTTATTTCCTCTTCCTTCACCCTGGTGATAAAAGGGGTCCTGAACTTGCATCTCCTTGTTGTTTGGCTTCTTCCCAGCCTAATATTCGGCAACTCTCATTATTAGAACCAAAACTCCAAAGACTTCTATATACACAGTGGAGTCCAAATATTCCCCCCGGAGGACAAAAAATCCAAGACCAAGAATGGTTCCCATACATCACAGTACTATTCCTTCTTTTTATGTGAGTCAGTGGACAACATACCTACTGACCACCTAAGTATGGGCACTGCTCGGGGTCCCAGGACAGCCAGCAATACCATCACCACCACCACCACCACCATCACCATCACCATCACCATCACCATCACGATTACTATTATTGTTTCTGAGAAAACCAATGTAGGCCCTCTTCCATTTTTGACACGAACCTAAAAAATGTAGTCCCAGAATGTATTGGAAGCAGAATGTAAAAGATGATTTATCTGTGACTAGGGTCAACACAAAATTAGCATACTTGAGGGAGAAAGAGAAAAGAAAGATTTCAAGAGTGTTCTTTGAGCCCCTATAAGCAGCCACATAAAATATGTATTTTCCAGCCTTTTTGATTAACAAGCCCCCCAACTCATCTTATTTCAAATACATGCAAGTGTATTCGTGCACACATGTGTATACTAAAAGGTCCAGACAGGTCCGTTAACTTGCTGACAGCGCTACCGTAGTTGTAGAAAAGGTCAGCTAGGCTGCCTCTCATTGCCCCACTCTTTGTTCTCTGCGGCACAACTGTATTTTCCAAACACTCCTTGCCTTCATCAGTGTCACTCGAAAGCCAGAAGTCTCATATATGGTCATTTATGCTTGTTCCAAACCCAGAGCACACAACCAATTCCATGGGAATGTGTTTTGGAGAAGGAAACAGTCTAATTGCTGATCTAAAAAGCCTATTTTCCTCTCATCCTCCCCTCCCCTGTCACTCCCCCCACCAAATAAACATAAAACCCTGTGTAGCTTCACTGCTCCCCAAAGCCCTACCCAAACAATGGCAGAGGGATGGAGCGAGAACTCTGTTCAATAGTTCAAAACTACTTACAACCACAGGCAGGAAAATGAAATGACTGATACCATGTAATTAGACCTTAATTATTTATCATTTTTGGTTAATTACTGCCACTTGCAAGTTAACGGGTTGTAAAACTCTTGGGCTGTGTTTATTAAATGTTAGGCAATCATTAGCAAGGAAATGCCATCTTCCAGTGTTGAAGAAATATCCATAAAAATCCATGACCGGGAGCGATGCAGAACTTGAGGCCACTAGGGAGACAGTTACATGGATTTATGGCTAATTATATATTTTGAATCAGTTTTGCTGTGTTCGAGCAGAAGACTGGAATAAAAAAGCTACCATGCCTCTGTGAACTTTCCTATAATTCCTCTGGTGACCAGGAAGAGCTAGAAGAATGAAGAAGTATAAGAAAATAATAAAGGACTACTCTGGTCCCAAGTCCTCACTCCTCCACAGGTTATCAGTGTCCGAATGCCTGACATTAGAAAGTCATTCCTTGGCTATTGAAAGTATCTAAACTTTATATGTAGATATCCTTAGAAAACAAATCCTCTGGGGCGGGGGTAGGGGCGAATGATCTTTCACTCAAGTGGAAAAGTGTAGTTTTATAGCAGACCTTGTGAAAAAGAGCTGATAGCTGTTGTGAATAATTATTTCATTATGGGTACATTCGTGTTAAGTGCTATTGTCAGTTCCGACTCATCAGACTAAAACACCGCCTGGTCCTGCACCATTCTTAAAATTGCTGTTTGAGCCCATTGTCCCAGCCACTGTGCCAACCCACCTTATTGAGGACCTTCCTCTTTTGTTGCTGCCCCTCCATTTCACCCAGTCTGATGTCCTCCACGAACTGATCTCTCCTGATAGCATTTCCAAAGTACATGGGACAAAGTCTTGCCATCCTTGTCTCTAAGAAACATTCTGGCTGTAGAGTTGAACAAACTAAGCAGGCATTAAAAAATCGAACTGGTTACCGCCAACTGGATTCTGACTCATGACAACCCCCTGTGGGCTACAGCAGAACTGTGCACCATAGGGTTTTCAATAGCTGGTTTTTCAGAAGCAGATCACCAGGATTTTATTTTGAAGTGTCATTGGGTAGACTTGAACTGTTATCCTTTTGCTTAGTACCAAGAGCATTAACCATGAGTCGCAATAATATCGGCCTAAGAGCTAGAGGAAAGGAGATGAACGCCTAGGCACACCTCACCTAGAGTTGTAGATTAGCTCTGGAGGTCATATTCTGAAAGAAATGTTGAGAGGATAGAGTGAATTGTCAAGTTCAGGGGTCCTCAAACTTTTTAAACAGGGAGCCAGTTCACTGTCCCTCAGACCACCGGAGGGCCGGACTATAGTTTTTAAAAAAACTATGGACAAATTCCTATGCACACTGCATATATCTTATTTTGAAGTAAAAGAATGGGGCAAAAACACCCGGCAAGCCAGATAAATATCCTCGGCGGGCCGCATGTGACCTGGGGGCCATAGTTTGAGGACCCCTGGTCAAATTAGTTGGATGATATTAAGATGGAAACTGTAGGATCCCTGGTGGTGTAGTGGTTGATCATTGGGATGAGATCCTCATTTTTGGCAGTTTCAAACCACCAGTAGGTCCACAGGAGACAGACTGGGCTTTCTGCTCCTGTACATCGGTTCAGCCTTGGACATCCCCAGGAGTCACTATGAGTCAGCATTGATGTGATGGCGATGGGGTTTGAGTTTGAGAATACGGAAACCCATTTCCTGGGAAGAACTTGGAATGCTTTGTCTGGAAACAAGAAAGCTAGAGAGTTTGACATCTGTCCTCAAATATCTTTAAAAGTTTCCATGTAGATTAGTTATCTGGCCTATACCATGGGTCTCTGGAGAGCCAGGCCAATAGATCAAAGCTACAGGTAGAAAAACTCAGCTTTCAAGTTTTTCAAAAGGAAACATTTGCCCACCAGTAGAATGGACTGACTTCAGAGGTAGTGAATTCCCCATCTTAGAAATATGCAAGCAGAGCCCTGATAACCACCTGGTAAAGATACTATAAAGGCTCCCTTCTGAAGAAACAAAAGGGGTGGGATGGAGGTGGGGGTTGAAATGTTGAGTCATTAACACATTAGTGCAAATTAGTTGATCTATGTTGTTCCTTGACCCTGGGAGCTGGACACAGTCAGAAATCCCTAGGAACCTCAGGGTGTGGTAAAGTTCAGACATAAGCAAGGTTAAGCCAGGTACAGAGAGCAGAGGTGTGGGTAAATAGAAGCAAACATAGTTTTTGACCAGATGTTTTATTTTGAAGGAAACCAAGTTATTATGAATTGGAATCAAATCAGTAGCAATGAGTTTTGGCTTTGCTTGGTTGAGAGAGGAGGGTCAGCATGCAGTAAGATTTAATCCCTGATAACCAGGAAAGAAAAGAAGTTTCCAGTCTGAGTTTTCTGCTAACTCAGGGTGGACCTGGAGTTATTTTCTCACCATAGGGATTAGTTTCCCAGGATCTGTAAAGAGAGGCCTAAACTTGGCGTTCTCTGAGGACGTTGCTGTATCTACCATGCCATGGGTCTGGGTTCCAATGTGGAAGTAGTCCTGTGAACACAGCCTCTCACTGACCTGCTAAGGCATCCATTTCTTCCCTTACAAAGCACAGAAAATGATGTCTGTCTCTAAGCTGCCTCTCCAAGATGCTATAAGGAATAATGAGGCCATTTGTCGCTCCTCTGAGTTCAGTGTTGAATGTTCAATCACCATCGAGAGGTACTTGTACGCAGACATTTCAGTTACATAATATAATATTATAGGCATAGAAAAGCATAAAAAGATTTGTAATTAAGATAAAGAATCAATCAGCCTACCTTTTCTTTTTTTATAAGCTCAACCCAAGCAAGTGAAAAGTGGCTGTGCTCAAGGTCATAGAGTATATATTTGTGGATTTATCTATTTAACGTGAAATAAAGACCTCAAATGAAGCTAAAGATGTTGATATCAGTCAAGAATCTAAGACATGTTCATATAGAGAGTTGGCACTGTGACTAGGGCACTTTGTGCACTAGGCACAGTGGGTTTCTTAAAACATCTTATTGACATGTGGCTGAGGATGGGGTTGTTGAAAATTAGCTTCTGTGCATACACAAGGGCTGAGCCACTCAACTCGGGAGCACTAGAACCTAGGACAGTGTCTGCCACAGTCACAAAACAAAGAACGAAGGAACAAAACTCACTGCCATTGAGTCGATTCAACTCATAGTGACCTGATAGGACAATGTAGAAATGCCCCTGTGGGTTTCTGAAATTCTCTTTATGGGAGTAGAAAGTCTCATCTTTTTCTCATGAAGCAGCTGGTGGGTTTGAACTCCTTGCAGTTAGCAACCAAACACTCCAAACAACAATTTCACCAGGGCTCCCAGCACAGTCAGCATTCATGAATTGGTCAGTGAATAAGTTCATTAAAATTTTTTTACATTAACAGATCATTTTATTGGGGGATCTTGCAGCTATTATAACAATCCATATATCAATTGTTTCAAGCATATTTGTACATGTGTTGTCATCATTATTTTCTAGACATTTACTTTCTATTGAGCCCTTGATATCAGCTCCTCTTTTTCCCTCCCCCGACCCTCATGACCCCTTCATAAATTATAAATTATTATTATTTTCATATCTTAAGCCAACCTCTGTCTCCCTTCCCCCACAGTTTCTGTTGTCCGTCCCCCTGGAGGGGTGTGTGTAGTTTTTAGTCAATCACTGCAATTGCTTCCCTCTTCTCCTCCTACCTCCTACGCTTCTGGTATCTATACTCCTATTCCTGTTCCTGGATCCCAATTCCATGTGTTAAGATCAGCTCTTATCTCTTATCTGTACCTGTGTACATGATCCAGTCTAGTCCACGGTGAAAGGCAGGACTGGAGTCATGATAGTGCGGGTGAGGAAGCCTCAAGGAACCAGAGGAATAGTGTGTGTTTCATCGGTGCCTTACTGAGATTGAACAATTTCTGGGTGTTGTGATGAGCAGAGCAGTTAAAGAATGAAAGAAGCCTAGAGAAAGAGGAAATTCCAGCAGGTGGGAAGTCTTCATGAAGAAGGTTGACCCATTTTGCTTTTGAAAGAGAAGCCAGGGATAGGACATTTCAGACGGTGCCTTCAGCAAGGCCATGCGCAGAGGCAGCAGGTGGGGGTCAAGGGCACAGGACTCATTCAAGTCACCTCAGCCTCTCCTTTCCTACTGATTTACCCAGGTTAGGCTGACTCCTAGTGTATGTGTCTGCCTTCACTTCCCCCGGAGATCCAATCTCCTTGGCACTGCTGCCCTTATCTTCTTAGAGCACCATTATGGCCATGGTGTTGCCCTTGTCAATGCTGAGTCTCAGTTGTAACCTGAGGAAAATACAAGCCCTAAAGCCTGGTCATTCAGGGATTCTTGATCCATCTCACTTCTCTAAATGAATGTATTCCTGCTCTTTCTGTAAGCATTACCAGATAGACGCCGCCTCTGTGCTCCATCACAGATTTTCCTCTGTTGTTGACATACTTCAATTCCTGATCTTCTTTACATCTCAAGATGCTTCCGTTAAAACCTTCAGGTCCAACTTTTACCTACCCCTTAAAATGTCAATTTGTATCAGCTCGGTATAAAACTTTGACCTATGCCTCTATGAAAACCATCTGTATATTCATTTCCTCCCTCACAGATAATTTATATCTAATTGTAGGCACACATATTTTATCTCTCCCACACACAAAGGTCAAGTCCTTTGAGGACATTTCCCTAGAACCTGGTCTAGAATGAGGCCCCCTCAAGGTGAGTGTGGTGGACTCCATGAAAGGAGCTGCCAATTGTCAGTGATGCCTCAGTGGCCATTCCTATACATTTGAGGCAGCATTGGTTCCAGCGAATTGAAGTGCTACCAGATATACTTACTAAAGATGGGCAAGTCAATCAGATATTTTTTTTACATTTTATTTATTTATTGTTGAGAATATATCCAGCAAAATATACATCAATTCAATAGTTCTACATTGACTATTAGTGACTTTGAGTTGTACAACCATGGACGCCCTCCTCTTCTGAATTGTTCCTCCCCAATTAACATAAGCTCACTGTCCCATAAGGTTCCTATCTAATCTCTTAGTGGCCTTTCTCCATTTGATCCCATACGCTGCTGTTGCCAGTTGTGAGGTGTCATTCGGTTGGTTCCCACCCGTGGCGTCTCCATGCACAACAGAGCGAAACACTGCCTACACCCACCGCGTCTTCACCATTAATCCTCTGCTTGAGCCCTTTGCCGCAGCTCCTGTGCCAATTCATCTTTCTCCTTGAGGGTCTTCCTCGTTTCCTTTTTTGATTTGAATCATTTTATCGGGGGCTCATACAATTCTTATCACCATCCATACATCCATCCATTGTGTCAAGCACATTTGTACATCTGTTGCCATCATCATTCTCAAAACATTTGCTTTCTACTTGAGCCCTTAATATTGGCTCTTCACTTCCCCCCTCCCTCCCCCCACTCCCTCATGAACCCTTCATAATTCATAAATCATTATTATTCTGTCATATCTTACACTGTCCAACGTCTCCCCCGCCCTCTTCTCTGCTGTCCATCCTCCAGGGAGGAGGCTATATGTAGATTCTTGTAATCGGTTCCCCCTTTCCACCCCACATTCCCTCCACCCTCCAGGCATCGCCACTCTCACCACTGGTCCTGAAGGGGTCATCTGTCCTGGATTCCCTGTGTTTCCAGTTGCTATCTGTACCAATGTACATCCTCTGGTTTAGCCAGATTTGTAAGGTAGAATTGGGATCATGGTAGTGGGGGTAGGAAGCATTTAAGAACTAGAGAAAAGTTGTATGTTTCATCATTGCTACCCTGCACCCTGACTGGCTCATATTCTCCCCACAACCCTTCAGTAAGGGGGTGTCCAGTTGCCTACTGATGGGCTTTGAGTCTCCACTCTGCACTCACCCTCTTTTACAATGATATGAATTTTTGTTCTTTGGTGCTTGATACATGATCCCTTCGACAGCTTGTGGTCACACAGGCTGGTGTGCTTCTTCTATGTAGGCTTTGTTGCTTCTGAGCTAGATGGACACTTGTTTATCTTCAAGCCTTTAAGACCCCAGATGCTATATCTTTTGATAGCCAGGCACCATTAGCTTTCTTCACCACATTTGCTTATGCACGTTTGTCTTCAATAATCATACGGGGAAGGTGGCTACCCACTGATATGATTTTTTGTTCTTTGATGTCTAATAACTTGTAGGGTCTTCCTCTTTTTCAATGTCCCTTTACTTATACATAAATTTTTAAAGAGTATAAGGCTCAAATAAGACTCTCCTTTTTTTTTTAGCTAGTTAAGCTAAATTATCACATGCATTTAAGATTTTGGAGGATATTTTTGGTGTACATTTTAAAAGATTATTTTAAGGCAATAGTTTTGGGGGTTCATCCAGCCTCCATTGTTTCACAAAGTCTAGAGTCTGTGAGATTTTGAAATTCTGCTGCATGCCCATGTTTATGACCAGGATTCTTCTATGGAACCTTTGACCACAATGTCCAGTCCTGGTAATCAGGTCCCAGCCCGTCCTTCCGCTCTCACAGCATAGGAGGGCAGTTGCTAATAGAGGCAGTTAGCTACACATTTCATTTTCTCCTCCAATGCGTAACTCAAACCCAACAGATAAACTATGAAAGTGGTCCAAGATTTCATTTTACTTGGGTTCACAATCAATGCCCATAGAAACAGTAGTCAAAAAAATCAAATGGGGTATTTTACTCTGCAAGTCTGTGATAAAAGACCACTTTAAAGTGTTAAAAAGCAAAGGTGTCACTTTCAGGTCCAAGCCATGGTATTTTCTTCTTTTTTTCAGTGTTATTGGCCCATAAACCACATATCATACAATTCAATAGTTCAATTATATCAAGAAGAATTATGCAATCGTTATACAGTTATACAATCAGCGTACAATCATTACCCCAATCAATTTTAGAACTTTTTTCCCCCTGGTTAAATCGCTTTCAAAATGTATTGTGTAATCACTATCAGTTCTAGTGGTCCCTCCCCCATCCCACACACATTGTCTGTCCCCTTCCCTCTCCCTGACTCCCACCCCCCCACACACACTTCTATAAATGCTTGCCTGTTATTATCTCTATGCATCTACTCCTGTGGACTTAGTTGACTCTTTACTTAGATGGTTGCTTGTTTGAAAACAAGCCTTTAAGACCCCATATACTATTCCAATTGATAGATGGGCACCAT
>NW_022111310.1:24095974-24097580 GCF_000313985.2 Echinops telfairi
GTATTAGAATTATGGTGTTGATGAATGATATTGAATATACTATGGGCTGTTAGAAGAGAAAGCAAATCTTTCTTGAAAGAAGTACAGTTCTTTAGAAGTGAGGCTGTCAAGAATTTGTCTCCCCTACTTTGGACAGGTTATCAGGAGAGTTCAGTTCTGGGAGAAGGGCTTGTGAAAATAGGGGATCATCAAGAAAAAGATCAACAAGATGGGTTGACATAGTGGCTGACACGCTGGGCTCCAGGACATGATGATTGTGAAGATGATGCAGTGGTTCATTCTGTGGTACTTGGGTCTCTATGTGCTGGAAGCGATGCAATGGCACTTAACAACATTATTCCTGATTCTCCTTCTTCACTCCAGAAGAATAGGACCTATTGTTAGGCCTTGGATAACTGTTTGTGAGCTTTTAAAAGCCACCAGGAGCTACTCAGGGAACTAAACACTGAACATGTCTGTAGGCCAATTAATTGGAATGTCCAATGAAATCATGACCCTAATCTTCTCAACCTAAAACCAAATCCTATGGCTGTATGTAAGCAGGTTCAACAGCTAGTTAAGTTAAACTATTGTTTTGTTCTGCTTTGTTTTTTTAAGTCAATCTATCACACAACTTTTACCAACTAAACTTTTTACAGGTGTGCAATTCATTGACAGAACTCACAATAACTCACTAAAATAAATTAACACATTTATATTTCAATTACAGAACACCGAAATTCCATTGCTGGGGTAAGGTTTATCTTAGTCCTCAGAGTGATGGCTTTTGGAATGCGTTCTTCTATTGTCTTAAATGCATGTGAAAGTTGAACAATGACTAAAGAAGACTGAAGAAGAATCGATGCATTTGTGTCATGGAGTTAGTGAAGAATATTGAAAGCACCGTGGACTGCTAAAAGAGCAAACCAATCTGTCTTAGAAGAAATGCAGCCAGAACTCTACTTAGAATCTAGGATGGTGGGACTTCGTCTCACATATCCTGGACATCTTGGCAAGAGAAACCAGTCCCTGAAAAAGGACATCAAGCTTGATAAAATAGAGAGTCAGGAGCAGGTTGGGGGTGCAAACAATGTGTGTGGAGAAGGGAGGAAGCACGCACTAGAACTGATGGTGATTACACAACTCCTTTTAAAAGTGTTTTAAACACGGGAAGGTGGAGAAAATGTTTTGTTTGTTTTTTAATCATTTTATTGGGGGCTTTACAACTTTTATCACAATCTATACACACATCCACTGTGTCAAACACATTTGTAAATATGTTGCCATCATCATTTTCAAAATATTTTCTTCCTACTTGAGCCCTTGGTATCAGCTCATTCATCCACTGTGTCAAACACATTTGTAAATATGTTGCCATCATCATTTTCAAAATATTTTCTTTCTACTTGAGCCCTTGGTATCAGCTCATTTCCCCACTCTCCCTCCCTCATGAACCTTTTATAAAAACTTTTTTCATGTCTTACACCAACCACTGTCTCTCTTCAACCATTTTTCATTTGTCCGTCCCTCTGGCAGGGGGTTTTATGTAGTTCATTGTGATTGACTCCCCCTTTCTCCCCCCACCTTCCCCTTCCTCTCCTGGTATTGCTGCTCTGGCTCTTTCCTT
>NW_022111310.1:24097855-24100491 GCF_000313985.2 Echinops telfairi
TCAATGGCTGATACCTGATCTCATTGACACCTCATGGTCACACAGGCTGGTGTGCTTCTTCCATGTGGGCTTGTTGCTTCTCAGCTAGATAGCTGCTTGTTTATCTTCAAACCTTTAAGAACCCAGACCCTATATCTTTTGATAGCCAGGTATTATCAGCTTTCTTTATCATGCTTGCTTACACACCCACTTTGTCTTCAGTGATCGTGTTGGGAAGGTGAGCACCACAGAACAAACTGTTCTTGAATTGAAGAATACTTGAGTAGAGGCCCAATGTCTGTCTGCTACCTTAACGCTTAACATATAAATATATACAGCTAAATCAATTTTCCTATCATTATATATAAACATATCTACATATGTACATGCCTGTATTTAGACCTCTATAAATGTCCTTTGCCTCCTAATTCTTTCCTCTATCTCTATTTATTTTCCTCTTGTCCCACTATCATGTTCAGCCTTCATTCAAGTTTCACAGGAGACAATGTTTTAAAATTGATTGTGCTAATGATTGTACAACTCCTCTTGATATGATTGAACTACTGAATTGTGAGATATGTGGATTAATTGCCAATAAAACTGTTTTAAAAAATACAGTCAGTGAAAAATTGCTCGGTGCAACACTACACACAATAACCCAAAGGTGAAAAATAACCAAATATGCAGAAAAAATGGATTAACAAAATGTGGTACATACGTACAATGGAATACTACTCAGCTAGTAGAAGTACATACTATAAAATAGATGGCGCTTGAAGACATTATGCTCAGTGAAATAAGTAAATAACAAAAGAGCAAATATTGCATACCTGTAATGGTTTGAATTGTGCCCCCGCAGAACATATGTTGTAACTCCTAACCTCTATGCTTGTTGTTATCATTACATTTGGGAATGGGTTGTCTATCTCACATTAATGAAGCAGGATTTATGTAGCACGTGTTTTGAACCAGTTCTTTTGCAACATCAAAAAGATTAAACAAGCAGCTTAAGCATAGAAGGAGAGACCAACCCACGTGAGATCACCCAGGAGAAAGTTTCATAAAAGATCCCCCAAGAGCAGAAGCCCAGGAGGTTTGAGTCCATCAGAACTGAGAGAGGAGAAAGCCTTTCACTGGAGCCAACACCTTGAATTTAGATTTCTAGCATCCTGAATTCTCAGGAAAATATATTTCTGGTTGTTAACAGTATCCATTTGTGATATTCCTCTTACAGTAGCACTAGATAACTGGTACACTGACCAATCAGATTCGTTCAACTGGCTCTCAGTCTTCTCATGACAGGTGCCACAATAAGGTCACAGAAGTCTAAACCCTGACATCCCTGAAACCACCCTGGTTTTTGTTTGCTTGTTGCCTTCTATTTTGTTGTGTTCCTATAGTTACATCTACCTTCAGGTGGCATAGTAGGTTACCCACTGCACTGTGAAACACCAGGTGAGCAGGTTCAAACCACCAGGATGCTCTGCAGAAAAAGATTGAGACGTTCTGTTCCCATAAAGAATGACGTTCTCAGATACCAACGAGGGCAGTCTCCTCTGTATTATGGGTTCCCGAAGAGTCAGAATCAACTTGATGACAGAGTTTGTGTTTTTTATACCTATCTTCACTATAGCTTTTGTACTCTGTCAGCTGACTTGGTATCATTCCAATACCTTGCCCCCTTTTTGTTTTCTTGGTCATACAAATAGTTAATTCAGGTGGTGGGTTAGAGAGTTGAGTCCGCCCAGATTCACCTTTAAAGACAGTCTTAGTGATGTTCTTCTAGTCTATGGTGCACAGATCTAGTCCAACACACACAGACTTTCCAGAGGAGGACTGAAATCAGTGGCAACGCGTACTACTGTTGCTCTGCCTCTAGAACCTTGGCAGATAAAGTGGGGCCATGAATAATGATTAAACAGGTGAAAGAGTATAGCCTTTTTATTTTAAGAGTCAATGGGTAGATTATTGTAGCAAGTGGATAGATAGATGGTGGGTAAGTGAGTATGTGATAATGACATTAGTTTCTCCCTCCCATCCATACCCTCTTTTCTTTATTTCTCTTATTAACTCTGAGTTATCAGTACTAGGAGTCAGCTAGGTAAGCACGACATACACCAGGGCACCATCTACACCACCTTCCTTTTTTTAAAGTTGTCAACCAGGGAGTATTTCATTAGAGACAATAACAAGGAAGATGAGACAGTGTCTCCTTTGCTAGCCAATGCTGCTTCAGAGAATGAGACAGAACATCAATTACTTTGGAGAAAAGTCACATTTTATTCAGCCAAGGAACATGACTGGGAGGGGTGGGGGCAGTGGAGAATCAGACGGATGAATGTGGATGTAAGCTTCTTACCATCTCTACTGGGAAAAGAAAACTGCCCATCAGCTAATTTTCACAAATGCCACCAAGTAGCGACAGTTTCCCCAGAGGCCTCTGTCTGTTCTCTCTTTGTGGAATATTAATTGGAAACTGGAATTGTTGTTAGAGGAAACTGTGATCCCCAACCCCACCGTTCCCCCATGGAATATGGAATAATATTTGAAACTTTCCATCCCACTCGGCGTTCCCCTTGGGCATCCCACCACCTGTGGGCGGTCTGTGTGCCCTGTGGCATGCAGGAGGACCCCTTCTGTGGGGACGCACTGAAAAC
>NW_022111310.1:24101575-24113727 GCF_000313985.2 Echinops telfairi
ACTGTCTCTATATGGGCCCAAATTGACAAAAGCAACTTAGAAGATTAGATAAGAACTTTGGGAGAGCGGAGGGAGAACAACTCAGGAAAGGCGAATGGGAATGGTTGTACAACCCAAAGACTGTCGTCAATGTTGCTGCACTGTGTATAGAGAAACTGTTCAATTGGTGTCTTTCCTTCTAAGTAAATACTCACCAACAACATCCTTAACAAAAATACATTTTAACAAGAGAGAGAGAGTGATGGCTTTGGACTCTGAAGATTGGAAAATCCAAATTTCCCAGTGAGTGAATTTTAACTCACAGTAACACTATAGGATAGAGCACCCCTCTTTCCTAGGGTTGTGAGGCTGGACATATTCAGGGGAGCAAAGAAGCCTCATCTTCACCCGTGGACAAGCTGGTGGGTTTGAACTGCTAACCTTGTGGTTAGCACATAACCTACTATACCACCGGGGCTACTCCTGTTAGGTAAGGGTAACAGATCTCCTTAATGCGATGGCATTTATTTTACCAGGGCTTTCAAAAATTGGAAGGACAAGAATAGGCGTTTGGGGGCACAGAAAACAGCATCCGCAAAGGCATAGAGATAAGAATAATATTGCTCTCCTTCCCTTATATTATCACTTTCAGAAAATACACACGAGAATACCAGAATATGCGCATGGATGATTTCTAAAATGCTGGGTTATTGCTGAGTAACAAGAGCTCCTACACAACCAAGCATAACAAACACAACTGGGTCACTTAGACC
Source organism: Echinops telfairi (assembly GCF_000313985.2). Classification (NCBI taxonomy): domain Eukaryota; kingdom Metazoa; phylum Chordata; class Mammalia; order Afrosoricida; family Tenrecidae; genus Echinops; species Echinops telfairi. Next base: position 24,102,328 of record NW_022111310.1, read on the forward strand.
ATCTCTAGTACATCAAAAGGGAAAACACATTAACACACATAGGCTGGCTTCCAATCCTGCCTTGGCCATACCAGGCCTGAAACAAGAAAGGGAAATTTGAGGCTTAAAGGGACCCTCATCTTTCACATAAACTACTGCAATACCCTTTGAAGTGTGTTTTTGCTGCCATTTTTGGTCCCCTTTCGCTCCATTTCCAGCAGCAGCCAGAGTGGTGATTATAAAACTGAATCTGCTTAGACACTCCATCCTTATTTTCCCCCAGTGACTACCCACCACCCTATTGTCCTGTCCAAAGTCCTAACCTTGGCCTGCAAGACCTGCATGAGCTGGTCTCTGCCACTCTCATATTCCTGCTCGTCTGAAAACATTTAAACACATTCCCAATTAAGGACCTTTGAACTTACTATTTGCTCAACCATGCCAGGTATTCACATGGTTCATCCTTGGTCTTGATTCAGTTGTATCTCTCTAAAATAGCACTTTCTAGCATTATCTCCATCACCATGTATTGTGATTTAATTTTACTTATGTCTGATATTATGTCACATATGTACTTGTTTGTATACTTATTAACTAACTCTCCTCCTAAACTTCTTGCTCCATGGGAAAAATTCTGTTTAGTTTACTTCTCTTTAGAAACATTGTTGACATAAACTACATACTTAAAAAAAGTTAAAAGAATTAATAAAACCATTTTTGTCTTAGAATATACTTATATTCACTTTGTAAGAATATTTCACAACTGATGATTGGATCAGTACAAATACTTATGTACCTCATTTCCCAATCCAGTGTTCATTCAACTGTCCCGATGCATGAGTTTCTTTTTTATTTATTAGATGGCTATAATATACCTACCTGCCTGCCTGCCCCAAGGAGCTATATTGTGTAGACAATAAGAAATCCTTTGTAAAGTAAACAAATACAGGTGGTTTGTGAGGATTTAAGGAGACAATGACAGCGATAACTTTATTGATTAAGGAGAGGGGTGATTACATTCAGCTCCTAAGGGGAAGTGATCCTGTATATTTCAAAATCCAATTCCCCCTAAGCTCTTGAGACTGTGCCGCATCTATCAAGGAACCTGTGACAGAACAGCTAACTAGGGCACTGCTTGTGGAAACCAAAATAAATCCAATTTGAATGAGACATATAGCACATTTGGGGAAACATCTCAAGAATAGTTTTCAAGTGGGATGGTGACCAGCTGTTCTTCCTCTCCATGGAGAAAGGGGAGAACTACCATGAAGATCTAGGGGATAGGTGTGGGAGAGATTGTACTCATTCCAGAAAGTCCTCGTTGTTCAGAGGTAAAAGACAAAAAGAGGTATACGGGCTCAGGATTAGGCTCTCCCTATAGTTACCTTTCTACAAAAAATCAGGTTAGGAGGTTATTCCTGTTCTTACAACCATTCAGTGACTCTTCATCATCCTTAGTACTGAAGCAGCTTGATATTAGAGACTTCCCATTACTAATGGACATCCTCTCCAGTCTCATTTATTTCCTTTCTTTGTTCATACCATACCCTTTAATAATGAAGAGCTGCTTATATTTTACACACACACCGAGTATTGTTTTCTACTTCTGTGCCTTTCCTTCTTCATAGAGCAACTATTAGTTCCTCTTCACCTGAATAATTGTTCTTTACCTGCAATACTCAATTCTGCTTGCATTTTCCAGCAAGGCTTCACCGAAAATATTAACTCCTCCATCCAAATAGAACATGTGCTCCACAAAACCCCATGCACAACTCATAGTTATAAAATACTTGCTGTTTTAATTAATTAATTTATTTAAAATAATGCTGTTTTGTTATTTCTCTTCAGCTCTAGGAAATACACGCATACATATATATGCATAAATATGCATATATATACACACTTGCAAATATATATACACAAATTTTGGACTTTGGAATATCCTATATAGGTCTTAAAGCTGAATATTGTCTAGAGATGCTAAATGTATGTTAAAGTGACACCCAAAAGGCTGCGTATTTTAATCACTGTCAAACAAAAGCATATTTTTCAAACCCTTGAGATCAGGAAGATATTTGAGGATCCATTTACCTACTGGGAATAGATGACCATAGTACCATAAACTCGAACCATGGTTCAGAAAGCCAGATCATTACTTCAGCGATTGATCCCTTTTCAAGACCTTCTCTAGGGCCACTCATGGACTGGAAGAAGTGGAGATAAAATCACGTTAGAAGAAAACACAATATAAAAAATACCACAAAAATCTCTGGGCCCAGGATAAAATAGAATAACTTTCTCTAGCTGTCTGGACCTTGACGGAGAGGGAATGTCCAGAATACCAGTAGAGAGCAGGCAAGTTAGAGGTCCATTCACAAGGTCATAGCACTTATATTATAATTAAGGAACAACCACGCCATTGTTGGGTGTAAGGAAAGTGCATAGCTTCATGAGGAGTGTTGGGTATTGGATATGGATCAGTGCATAAACAGCTTTAGGATTCTACTGCAGAAGCCTGTAAAAGAATGGCGTGTTGCTATCCGTGGTGCTGAATCATCACACTGGGCTAGAACACAACCTACTCACCGTCTCCACACTCCTCCCACTGAGAAGTTGCCATGTACAAACTAGCCTGCCCTCCAACCAGACCTCATGTAGCAATTATTGTAATGTATTTAAAAATAATTAGTCTGCTTGATTTATGTCTCTACCACTATATGTAAATTTCTGGAGACAGGGGATATAGCTTACTATCATTGTTTCACTAAAACAGCACCGAACTGTCATGCATCCGAAATATTTTAAATATTTACTCTTTGCAGGTATTGTATGATAGTCTAAGAATATCAGTACAAACAAAATATGATCCTTAGCCTTAGGACAACGGTAAAATGCTTGGTAGTTAACCAAAAAGATACCAGTTCCTGGTAGAAAAATGCAGCATTCTGGTTTCTTAAAGATTAGACAAAATCAAGCCAGTAGACATCAAGTTGATGACAACATGTATTGACTCCATAGGTCAGGGTAGAATCTTCACAAGACTTTCTAAGTATGAAATCTTTAGAGAGGAAGATTCCCACAAGAATCAAGGAACATTCTGTAAAGATTCAATCCTTGGCCATACTCTGAGGATTTTCTATAGGGTCACTGTCAGTCATAATGGACTCGGTGGCACCGAAAACAACGAAGACACTTAAGATAAAGTATTTGAGATTGAGGGAGCACAGAGGAAGAGTCACTAACCTAGTCTTTTGTCTCCGACAAATATCTGTAGAGGATATGTCGTTAAAGCTGGAGCGGGGATGTAGGAATTGGTTGTGGGAACAGTGAGAATGGTAAGAGGGGAGCTGGGAGGAATGGGAAATGGCAGAGTCACGGTTTTCCCAAAATATTCATTCAGGGGCAGGCAGACTCCTAGGATGTGTCCTAGAGGACCCAATGTGTTTGTCACTGGGCATGTGGTAAAAGAATACATTTTTAACTAATTTCTGTTTGCAATGGAAAGACACTAATGATTCTATGCATAGAATGCATGATTAGAGTAGATGTTTGATGATCGTATAGCATGTATTCAATTAATAGTTATTCAATTTAGGAATTAATAAATGAACAAACTGCTGAAAAGTGAGAGTCTAGACATCCAGGGGGGCCAATGTTACTACCCACTTGCTGGGATTAGAAGCAGAGGGGAGAACACATGATGGAGCTTAAACTCTTAGAAGGTTTACATCACTCAGCCACCTTGCGGGGCTGGCAGAGCTGATGCCCTAGGATAAATGAAAAGGCTTTATATGCTGCCTTATAATTCAAGGATTAGGTAGCAATATATAATAATATAACATTAAAAAGACTGTGAAAATGAGCTATAAAACTGCTGAGATATAGTTCAGTTTGGATCTACCACCAAGTTCAATTACAATTTGTGATCTATAATAAGTCATCCAATGAAACTTAGAATGGTTTTCAACTCACACCCAATCTCCAAGGTAGCAATACCATGGAAAATGTAAATATTCTTTCACATGCAGTAGTTTGAATAATCCTCGGATAGCATGTCATGTGGAATAAAACCTGAGAATAGCACAGGATGGCTTTCAATTTAAACATTTCCTGAGCACCATGAATATTCAAGGTTCCATGTTAGGCCCCAGAAAGGAAAGAGACAAATACGATAAGAAGTGACTCCACTCAATGAGTTTATAATCATATAATGGCAGATCCAGATATAATAGGATAAAAAGAAAAATGGCAATGGGAAATTATTTTCTATTAGAAGGAATAATTATGTTTTATAGCAAAGACATGACATTTTCCTAGATCTATCATGTAGGATTTTGATAGAGGGAACTGTGAAGTTGAGAGAGGGCATTTCGGGTTAAGAAAAATAGGTTTGCAAAGGGGCAATGTTAGTGAGATAATGCCAATGGTTCATGTCAGTAGAGGGGGGAAAAGTCTGACTTGACTGTAATGTAGTGAATGAGAATTGAACTTAAAGGCAAATGATGATGGAAGGAAAGCTTGCAGTCAGACACCAAGCTTTGTTTAGCTCCTGTTTAGGATTTCAAATTTTACTGTTGGGATAGCAGATAACCATCAGATATCTCTGAGTACGGGACAGCATAGTTAGAGGAGGGGATGGTAAAATAACCCATTTTTTGAAACTTTAGGTGCCCCTAATCCTGAGAAGAAGATGTTTGGACTCTGATTTCAGCCCTGGATCATCGAGAGAGTCAAGGCTTAGAAGTGGTGATGTCGTCCACTCTCTGCTCTTTGTTCAGGCAGTCATGATTTTCCCAGAGGCTCGGTGGGTTCTGGTTTCATTACAGAATGGCTGATGCCCCAAATGAACCATGATATCCTCATAGGTCTGCCTGCATCTGGGGCTATTCTGTCAAGTAAATTAATGAACAGCTTTAGCAAAGGTTTCTGGCCTGGCTGCCTACACTTTTGGACAACAGATCTGCTGTGATGGCAGTCAGAACCCAGGAGTGAGAAGCGAAGATGGAGGTGGGAAGGGAAGAAGAGGCCCTAAGGGAGACAGCCTGCAGAGTTTATGATGTGATAAGGTTTGTGTCAAAGGAGAAGATGCAGGAGGGGGAAGGAACACGTGATGTACTCCCATCTCTCACCCCCATTTGAGAGAGACCACACACAGTAAGGGTCGAGCCATGAAGTCTTTATTGGGCGAGAGTAGCCTGAGCATTCATCTTGGAGCAATTTCCCCCAGAATGGGAAGCCAAGGCAGGTGCGGTTTATCATTCCCATTTGGCTCCCGCTCTTTCTCCAAAGACCCAAGTGGAGGGGGGCGCGAATAGGTGACGAATGAGTCCTTTCTCTGGGAATAATTCAGAGTTTGACCACCATTGCCTCAACACTGATTGTTTTCTCTGAGGCCTCAAAAAGAGATGCAAATTCAGGTATTCAAAGCAGTCCCATCCTTCAAGGGAATGGTTACCCCATGCTGCTAAAGTTCCACTCAATTCAACTAGTAGTTTCATTTTCAAGCACTGTTCTATGCCAGGGACTAAGCTAGACGCCATAATATACCGTGTCTCACATAGAGACAAAGATGTAATGAAATCTTAGCCGAGCACAAGGAAATTAGAAAATGATCTGGAGATCTCAAGGAGCTCAAGTTGAGGAAATTGATTTATTCAATTGCTCAAATAGAATAAATCAAATAAAGTTCTAATATTAGGATATGCAAGTAGAAAATGTTTTAAAAGACTGAAAACAATTTTACATGCTAATAGATATCATTGCAGTGTTGGGAACTGTTTGAATATTTAAAAACTTTTTACACATAGCACCTGAGTCTATTTTTAATTACAAAGTAAATACAGGACTTTTAACTCCTTTATTCTAAAAATGAAAGAGTTGGTGATATTAACAAAACAAAGAAAGATCAAAAAGTGAAAACATTTCCCAACATGATATATTTTTCCTGCTGCAGAATATAGAGCAAGCAATAGAAACCTATAGCCTCCTTTTCCAAAAAAAACAAACAAAAAATATCTTTCAGTGATTACCTCTACCATAGCCCTGGGATCAACCAGATGTCCCTATAGATTTTATTATTTGTTCAATCCATTCCTGAATCCTCTGTTGTATTAAATAAAAAATCTGGTGGTCTTATAAAATACCAATCCCTAGGACCCAGCCGAAGACATTATAAAGCGTCATAATACATTAGTCAGTAGTCATCACCCAGAACTACTGACTCTCCAGTCCACTGTTGTTCCAGCCACGTCCTCCTGCCTAGACCTGGCCACTGCGGCTCTATCCAGTAACAACCCCCCACCACCACCAACCCCCCACATCTCTCCTTTCCTTTGCCTTCTCATTTCTCTAAACAACCACTCTGAAAGTGAAATTGGCTCCTAGAAATCAAGCCAGGGAATAACCTGACTATTTCTTGCCGAGAAGTAATAATTATGGCCCTGGAAGGATGCAATCTGCATACATTATTGCAAGTTATGCCAACAGAATGTCAACATTTGTGTCAGGAGGAATCTCGAGCGGCAATTACTCCAGGTCCTGGCCTGGCATCCTGAGACAGAGCTGGCGGTGTTAATCGCAGGGGAGGTGAACTGGCGGGTAGCAGGTTACACAGAGGAGAGACAGACCATGAGCCCTAATGTTGAAGGTCAGTGTGTTGTGGGATAGAAATGAACTAGGGCCTGGATGTGTCATGGAAATGGAGCTGTTTCCTATGAAGGTGAAAGGCACGCAAGTGGTAGGCACATCCACTCCCACCCCTCCCAAGGCTCCCCACTGCTTTCATTGGTCCACTTCCTCTCAGCCTCTGAAGGTACATAAAATTGTAATGTTTTCCTTCATATGACAGTCATTCATTCACTCATGCATTCATCTGTCTACTAAGTAACTAATCATGCTGAACCCTATGCTACTGGCAGTTTCAGTAAGGAAATAGAGCCAATCCCTGTTCTGCGTGAGCTCATTATTAACGGAAGAGACAGGTTCATACAGAGACCATTTAACACAACACACTAAGTGTTAAAGTAGACAGACTTATAAGGTACCCTGCGACGGTGGTAAAAATAGGGAATGGAGGCAGAAAGGAGGATGAGGCACATTTCCTGAAGGAGTTAGAATGTACGCTGTCATTGAGAGGATGGGAGAATGGAAATTTACTAATGCCAGGACTCTTAGGAGGGAGGAGGAAGGAGGAAATTAGTTTTTATGGTAAATAAAAGTAGAATGTCTCCACTCCTATTAATCGATAAGTACGAAATGTGAGGATAGAAAAGGGAATATAAAAGTACAAAAATATGTCTTCAGTGAATTGGCTGATTGAAAAGAAACAGAAGTTCCAGAGCTTGGCTTTAGTCCTATATTGGCCACCTGTAAAAGGTAACTAATATTTACCGAGTAACCTCTCAATGTTGGATATTTTACATGCAACATCTTATCCAATCTTCACACAACCTTGTCTTAAGCCATTTTACAGTTGGCGAAATTGTAAGAGGTTCAAAACTTTGCCCAGAGTCAGAGGCATGAAAATCAAAAGCAAATCTTCCAACCTCAAGCCCCTGGCATTCCACACAAACCTCTCCCTCCACTCGTCACCGGAATATCAAGGTGTTGTCGCCTCCTCTATCAATTAGATTAAATCGGTGAAAGGTTGTAACTTTTGTCCTAAAGTGCCCTTAAGCTGCAGAGAATAATGGAAAGCTAGTCCCGGAGGCTTGTGGTGGCGGCTGGTAAACAACATGACCGTTGATAACCACTCTTTGAAGTCTCCTGTGTTATTTGTACTTGAAATTCTGGATATTCTTTCAATCATTTCTCTAGTTATCCGTTTGAATATACAAATAGTTAACATTTAACATAAGTTAAATTACTTCACAGTAGCAGAGGACGCCGAGTAAAACTGAGCCTTCGGGAATGACGGCCAAGCCCTGAGAAGGAAAGAGGGGAGAAACCAACAGGACCATCTGCCCGGGAGCTCAACATTCCAGAGAGGCTAACTTTTGGGGGCTGTGTCCTGGCAAATGTGAGGGGAATAAGGAGGCCTCATCACAAGATCTCTTCATAAAACACACAGATCCAGCCGCAGCACTCGCGGACTCAGAGAAGGGGAGGGAGGCTAGAACGGCCTCAGGTGCGAAGGCCTCCAAACTATGAAAACGTCTCAGGTCTCACGGGGAATTCCAGGAGCAAGACAGGTATCGTATGGCCTCCTCATTTACATCCTGGGACACCACAAAGATGGATGCCCCCTGGGAACACATCTCCTGCTGAAAGAGTATGGCCTTCGATGGTCTCAAAATTTCCTTTGAGTGATTTGATCTTCCATCACTGTAAACGTCTTGCATTCTTTAAGATCCCTGAGCTTAAAAATAAAAGTTTTAGCTACTCCACTTCAGCTTGCCGGGATGAAAAGCCCCCCAAAGGAGGGCTGAGAAAAATCTACGGTTCTGCCATTGAGTGTCTGTGTAATCTTGGGAGAACCTCGCAGCTCTCAAGTTTTAGCTCCTGGCAGGAAAGAGCCCCAGCCACATGACCTTGAAGGCGCCTTTCCAACATTAGGACTAGATGGTCAAACATCCCATCTGCCAACCCAGCTGTAATTCTAGGCTGGAAAGACATGTTTGTATGGACAATAGAGTACTTAGGAAGGTGACCTCATCTCATAAAGGTGATTATTCAAGTCACAGTTTACCGGTGGAGTCATGCAAAGTTTGAGCTGAATGTTGTTACTACATTTCTCACAGATCTCCGATCAGGTAAAGTCTAGGAAAGCGAATGAGCACCAGGACCCAAGGGTATGCACATGATAAACAGTACTGCTCTTGCACTAAGGAGAGGAATGAAGAAAGGCAGCCTAATTGGCGACCCATCAGCAATGGCTGAACAGAGTTGATAACCAGGCTGCCACAACATCCGGGCTCTGCTATCCTCACTCAGATTGGGGTGGCAGGGTGAGCCAGGCAGGGGAACTCTGTAACATAGCGAGTCAGCATCCTCAGCAGACATGCCTGGACTTGTTTCTGTCCCTTGAACACTGGAACTTTTCTCCCAGGAATTGTAGCTCACGCACACAGTGGCAAACACAGGCTTTATCGTGATCAGTAGCTGACTCAAGTAGGGTCAGGATGTTGACTTAGAAAATTACTGTTTTCCTACAGTCTGAATAAATCCAGTACCAGATCCAGGCCTTTCAGGTTTTGAAAATTTAATTTAGAGCAATTGATTTATCCATTGTGGACAGGTGGACTCTATAAAGTATTTTTTGAACAGGATTTACAGCAGGTGTCCCCCCTAACATAGCAAAAAATAAACAAAAAGAACACGGTGGCTGACAATCTCCCCTGATCTTTGCAGGAGACATTTCCCACAGCCAGCACTTCTGTCAAGAGGTTAAAAAGGAAAGGAAGCCATGGCCTAATGGTGCTATGAAACCTGTATCATAGACAGAGAAGGGGGAGCGAGTGATAGCCACCATCAGTCCTTCCCCTGAGGGGCCAGAGAATTGGCTATGGAGGCCGTTTGCTGTGTGGCTTGATTATTCCTAGGTCTTCTTTGAATCACAGTCAACGCCATTGGAAAGAGAAGAGACATCAGAAGCACAGGAGAAAGTCAAGTACCCTACTGACTTCTTTCTTTCTTTAATTAGGTGGAGAATCAACATGAAGATATGTTGATTCAGGATTGGAATATGCGTGTGGCAAAAAGTTATATTGCCATTAAATAAAGACAGGGTTGGGACCATTCTAGAGAGGGAGTTTGAAAAACTAAAGAGGAATAGGCAATTAGAAAGATGATATGTAGCTGGTGCCTGTAACCTTGCTCCAAAGGGCCAGATAGAAAATATTTTAGGTTGTGTGGGCCAAACCAAGATCTCTGGTACAGCTGCAGGGCGGGGGTTGGGCTGATAGCTGCAAGGTCAGCTGTTCAAATCTATAAACCACTTTGATGAAGCTGATTGCTCCTGTAAGATATACAGTCTCAAATCTATATAATCCCACTATGACTCGGAATCAACTCAATGGAAGTGGGTTTGATGTTTGGGGGTTAGTTTTAAGACCAAACTATATTGCATTTATTCCAGAATTATAGTGCCAAAGCAGTCGCAGATAGCATCTAAAAGAATAAGCATGTCTGTGTCCACTAAACCTTTAATTTAAAAATAGGCCAAAGCTAGATTTGGCCTCTAGGCTATAGATTTTTAGCCTTTAGTCTAAAGAATATGACAATTCCATATTTCTCTTCTGCAGTACTAGAATGTTTTATGGCATTTTGACCATCACAATATTCAACATGCAGTTCTTTCAAGAAGATTCTCCCTGAGGAGAAACACCAGGAATTCTAAAGAGAAAATTAATGACCATAATGTTCCCTGGATTTGTATTATGTGTGCCAGCTATATATATACACACACATATACATACAAATAAATATATATACATACATATACATGAGGGGGTGCCCCCCCAAAACACTGGAATTTTTTTCAAAGATATGTATTTAATTTTTTTAAAAAAACAATCATCACATTCAAAGTACTCTCTGTTACACTTAATACATTTGTCAAATCTGTGTTCCCAGTCTTGAAAACATTTTTCAAACTCATCTGTTAAGATGGCTGACAGCACCTCCCTGTTTTTTTTATCTTCACCTCTTCTACATCATCAAATCACTGTCCTTTGATGTCCCTGTTCATTCACAGAAACAAGAAGAAGTCACACTGAGTGGAGTCAGGTGAGTAAGGAGCATGGGGCAAGAGCAGCATGCTGTTGTTTGCCCAAAAACTGGCTCACTGAGATGCTTGTGTTACAAGGTGCATTTTGTGGTGGCAAAACCATTCCCCCTGTTATACAATATTTTCAGAACCTCTAAATAGAAAGTTTGATTAACAGTCTGACCTGGTAGAATAAACTCCAAATGCACTACCCCCCTCACATCAAAAAAACAAAAATAAAACAAGAGCAACCTTGTTTTTTATTTCACTTGACAAGGTTTTGGGGGTGAGGTGACAATGGCATCTTCCACTGGCTTGATTGATGTTTGCTTTCGGGGTTGTAAGAATATCACTATGTCTCATCCCCAATAATAACCTTGGGGGGGGGAGTCTGGGTCCCTTTGGAGCTGTTCTTTCAAAGAAGAGCATATTTCCATTTGAAGCTATTTTTCTTGGCCAGTCAGAATCCAAGGCACAAATTTCACAATGACCCTTCTCATGACCAAATCTTCCATTAAAATTCATTGAACTGAGCTCTGAGATAGTTCAGATGACTTCCCCAACTCTTCAATGGTCTGTCACCATTCTTTGGGCAAAAGTGCACAAATGTTGTTGACATTTTTGTCTGTTCTGGAGGTTGACCGATGTCCAGAAGGGGTTTGTCATCAATCAACATTTCACCTTTTTTGAAATGAGAAAACCACTCATACACTTGA